>NW_022196914.1:69337170-69458124 GCF_008632895.1 Mastomys coucha | reverse complement strand
AAGAAAATATCTAAAATAATAATAATAAAAAAAAGAACAAAAAAAAAAAACCTCTTTTGTTGTTTACTCTTTCAAAGCAGTAAGTTAAACACTTGTGGTCTTTGTAATACTTTTTAATTATTAAGCCAGACTCTGGGTTTAGTAGAATTGAGAACCCTGTTCCCTATTGTATGATCTCCAATGTCCCAGCAGTCCAGTCTTTGCCACACTGTTTCTTAGCAGCTGAGAACTGTGCTTGCCTAATAATGCCCAGTTCATACCCCTATTTGAGAAACTATGGGGTTGAGTAGGAACTTCCTTGGAAAGACTGGGTATATTAAGGCAAAATTCCAAAAATATCCATGTATTCTATAGGCAAGAATAGAATCACAGGTGGGTTGTCCCATATCATTAGCAGCTGAGTGGAAAACAAAAGTTAGATTAAATTGGAGCTGGAGATTCTGATTAATCTATACATAGATTAAAACTGGAGACTTTTAGAGTTGGGTTCTATCTCATTTTTCGTTGACTCTGAGGACATGATTTAATCCCTCCACATTGCAGTTCTCCCACCTGGGAAATGAAGAGAGTGGTGCCCACACGAGCCTGCCCAGTGTTTAGCACAAGGTGCATGCTAATACAGTCTTCCTCATTTGTCAACTTTTACAAGAAATGGAGATGAAAAACAATGAGGACTATTACCTTGTTTTTGTGGTTCAGGGAATTTATACACACATATATGTATATACACGTACGTTTTAAATGCACACATACAGGCACCATGTTGTAACACATAGTCTTCTCAACTTTCATATTGGCACCAAATCTCCTCCTTGATTGTTCTTATTTCACGCTTTTCTTTGGCCAATCATCAGATCTGTTGGAGTTTTAGGAAATAATACCTGATATGCAGCTAACGTTGTGAGCAGTGTCAAAGACTATGTCTGTATCTGTTTATTTTTATCCCACTAATACTGATCCTTTGGCTGGTCAATATACACCTCACAATCCACTGCCCTCCTAGATCCATCCTATTTCACTAGAAAACACCCCATAAGGAGCAGGTAGTTTACTCACATAGAATACATCATAATAAAAACAATTCTGAACTGTGGGATTGTAGCTGAAGTTTGAAGGTGGAGGGTAGACTAGAGATGGGCTATGTTCAGGTGGAAGGAGGGGTTGGGGGCCAAGGCATGACCACCAGGTTTCTCAAGATTGTTGTTTAGAGAAATCTATATTTTCTCAACTTCCAGGGATGATCTGTCTCTGAAATAATTCCTCCTAAGAACTTCATACATCTGTTCATATTCTTATATTCTCTGTCTATCTGTCTGTCTGTCTGTCTGCCTATCCACCTGTCTTGTCAGTCTGTCATTTTCTTACACTACAGTAAAGAGAAATGTCTTTTAGAGAACAAGAACACCTGGCCAAAGGCTTACTGGACATTTTTTTTTCCTTGTGATTGCCTTCCAAACATTTATATCAGAAACAACTAATAAATGTGAGATACTAAAAACAGTTAGATAAAGTTCCAGTGTTAAGAAGAATAGTCTGTTGGGTATCAGAGTTAATTCTCCTTCAGTAGAAGAAAGTAGAGGGAGAAGAAAAGAAGGAAAAGCAAAAAGTGAGGGAGTTCACACCAAGACAGAGAAGTTAAAAAAAATACTTATAAAGAATATTCTCTAGAGAGAGAAAAAGCATTCAGTTTTTAATTTCATGCTCTTAATTAATTGCAATGCAAGCCATTCTCATTAGGAGTCCATTTTAAGCCTACCAGCTTGAACAGTCAAAGGGGAATAATTACATGGAGGCCTGTCTTTATCTCCATACTGAGAGCTTTGTGAAGTTAGCCAGGGGCATCTCGAGAGGCTCTTCCCTCTGCCACCCTTACTTTGTCCCCCTTTACACACACACACACACACACACACACACACACACACACACACACACGTGTGTGTGCATATAAAGCATTGAAATGGAACTCACTTTTCTTGTTGCTTTCTCCAACTAAATTTACCACTGATAGTACAATTAAATTCTAGAAGACTCAAGAGTACTTCCTGCATCTTGATTTCTAAACCTGATACATTTCATAATAAATTCAAGGGCTGTGTCCTTGTCATGGTTCAGAGCCACAAGCAATAGAAATCACCACCTAGGCATAAACAAGAGAAATTTACCAAATGAATACAGAATAGTATTCAGAACGGACGGGGAGTTTGAAGAGCCAGACGTGAGCAGGATGATGCAAACCTAACAAGCAGCCAGGGACTTAATTTAATGGTTATATCCTCAGAATCTTCTTGGTCAACAGCACAGGGTGTGCTGGCTCTGGCCACATCACTAAGAGCCATAATACAATGCCATGATCTTTTTCAATTAACAGAGTTGCATATATTTTTGTGGGGCATATATATTTTGCATATATTTTAGCTTTGCTAGTGGAAGAAAGAACTCCCTCTTCTACTCAATCCAGACAAATTGGGGTCCTATATTCTGCCAAATTCCAATTATTTTACCTAGAAAGATTCTGATCTAGAGCAGTGGTTGTCACCCTTCCTAATGCTATGACCCTTTAATATAGTACTTCATGTTATAGTGACCACCAACTATAAAACTATTTTTGTCTCCACTTCTTAACTGTAACTTTATTACTGCTACGAATCATAATATAAATATCTGTATCTTCTTATGATCTTCTGACCCTTTTGAAGCAGTCATTTGACCCCCAAAGCGGTTGCAATCCACAGGTTGAGAATCACTGCTCTTAAGCCTTATAAATATCATTCCTCTGCCTTTCTGAAAACCTACAATATAGTGTTGGTGTCTCCTTCATTGCAGGGAGTTAATGCTCAGTTTTCTTTGATCATTTTTTTTTTTCTGATGGTGTTCTCTAGAAAGTTGTTGACAGAGAAGTGATTAAATAAATTAATCTGGGGGAAGATTGAAGGCCTATGAACCTTCCCCCATAGTTGCCAAATTTCCTATTTGACTATGTGCAAGCACACATATCATAGACTCACCTTATCACACTTTTTTCCTAGTATCTCACTCATTGTGTACCAGACATCAGGGGTTAGTAGATATTTAGATGTGTAAAACAGCTAATAAAGCTTGGATTTAATTTTATTACACTCTTGTTGATGGAATAAATTATATCAGAAAATTATGTTTTTCACATTGCTTTCCAGTTCTTAGACAGGTACAGATATGGTGCAGTGCTGTAACTTCAATATGGACATTCTTGTGTGCTTCCTTTTTTCCCAAATGGGTTTTTAAAGGCATCCATGCTTATCATAACAATCATCTTCATGACTACATAATGGTCCATGCATGTGAATTTTCACTACCATCCATTCACTGCTTACCAATAGCAAAGGGTATCTTTGACACATGAGAAGTTTTACAAAAATAATCAAAGTTATCAGCCCTCACCTCAGTTTCTTGAACTTATTAGAGCCTAAAAGACAAAAAGAAAAAAAAATGTGGGTTCTGATTTTAGTTTGTTACAACAACCTTCTAGAGGTTGATGAACCTTCCCATTTCTTCTCAAGACAAGTTGCAGCACTCACTGCTTAGGTCTTGATGGTGCAGTTATCCTTTGGTAAACATAGCGTACTATAAAGTTGTTAAATTAGAGTCACAGATACTATCTTAGGACATTTGGATTCAAATTAAAAGAATTGCCATGCCAAGGTAACAAAAGATACAATGAAAAACTGTGCTAATGTTAGGTCTCATGCATGCAATTCTTTCGGATAGTAAAGCAATGTGCTTCATCATTCAGGGTACCATAAGTGCTGTGCAAGCTTCCAAGGAAAGGAAGCCACTAATAGGTGTGTGGGCAGGTTTGGAGGAGAGAAAGGGATGAGAAGATTGTGTGAGTATAATCTCAAAATTTAAAACAAATACTTGTTAGAAAAGTACATGGAGTCAGTAGAGCCTACTGACTACTTATGGTGGCTTGAATAAGAAATGTCTCCCATTGTCTCAGGCATTTGAATACTTGGTCCAGTTGAAGTTCAAGAGGCATAGGCTTGTTGGAGGAGTTAGACTTTGAGAGTTTAAAAACTCAAGCCATTTCCAGTTTGCTCTATCTCCTGTGTGCATTATGAAGATGTGAATTCAGCTGCCTCCCACCCACTGCCATTCTTTGCTGCTATGGTATTAACAGGCTTTTATCTCTCTACAACCATAGGCCAAAATAAACTCTTCTACAAAAAATAATAGGCTTCAGGTTACTTTATACTAAATTCTGAAAATAATATATCGCTTCCAAATTCATGGAAACACAGTACACGCACTGTTTTATCAAGGCCACTAAAGCGACCCAATTTATTAAAGAATGCATTCTGTGAATAGAATTAACCACATAAATTTTACGGCCTAAATTCACATGATTAACTAGAATAGTGCTCACATTTCAGAGTTCAGTGTTTGAAAGGGAAGAGGAGGCTACAGTGGTTAAGCCGGCCATCATTTCTAAGAAAGGAAATTTGCAAATAAAAACCTGAATGCTACCTCAGAACACTTAAGTTGTTACATTATCAAATAAGATAATTAGAGCTAGGTATAAAAGAGTTTAAAATACATTATACCCCCCACTGAACATAAAAATGAATACCCACTTTTAAAAGCACCCTCATTTTCTATATTCTATTATAATAAATCTAAGAAGCAGCTGAATAATTTAGAAAATGCCAACATCTTCAAAACTAGAAGATGCTGCTGTTTGTAATAGATGCCAAAAGTCTCAAGAACTCCAGAGTATCATAGTAGAACTTGCAGTGAGGTTTACAAGCCATGATCCACCCGCTCCACTGAGTAAGTATCTCTCTGTTAGGGGACAGCTAGGAGATTCATATAAATGTTTGTGAAATTAGCTCTCCTTGACTCCTACAGGAGAGCCATCTGAGACAATTTCTTCCCTCTCTGTGTGTGCTCTTTTGATGACTAGGCCTGACCTTACTCTGTCATTTCTCTCTGGTTTAAATCCTACTCTCATTGTTCTCTTGCTCAGTGAAGTTCAGCAGAATTTTCTTCTCCCCAGGGTGAATAAAACACTCCTGCATTTCAAGCCTCTACTGGAAGGTTAGCTCACGTCCTAACTTCTTCCCAACCAGGTGTCTCCTGAGGAATCACTTCCTTGTGACACACTGAGGGAAGGCTGTTCTATTTTCTCCTAGCTGAGCTTCCGTGAGTCTACTTCCACTTATCCATATGTATATACTGATGATCATGTCTCCCCTCTCTTGATTAAACCTTTCTTTTGACAGCTATGCTAATCTCATTCATCTCTGGAACCAGTGATTTATGTATTACTGTTTCTTCCTATGTTTTGCAATGAAGTAAGTGGTTCAGTGGGATCACATTAGGAAGTATCTGACACCAAAACAACTTATATGATTTTAAAAAGTCAAGTTGGCATGAGAAATGATTAGCTACTCATACCAGATGCTAGAGTGTGATGAATTCATATTCTCTTCCCTCTTTAGTGTTTTGGAGACCATGAACTCTAACATCTTGATTTATAAATAAAAACTATTTTCTGCTATTAGCCAATACCTCTAAGAGTAAAATATCATGGTATATTACATAGCCAGGGAATCCTTAATGCAGATACCAGGAATTCTGCAATAATAAAAATGAATCACACTGTGAAGAAAGGACACTGTCGTTAATTAATTACCCTACTATTTTGTAAACTGTGAACATGGCAGATAATGTGAACCCTTCAGAAAATCTATGATGTGTGAAGAAAAGAAGTCAGCATTTTGTTTTGTTTATTTTAGATTAAAAACACAAATTGCTACTCATTATCAAAATAAAATGTTGTCAATAAACATAGTAGGGAGAAAGTACTCCATTATTCTGGGACTAATTTTAGTCTTGAAAAATCATATTATAAAGCCAAAGTTGACTAGACTTAATTGAACAGAAAGGTTATGATGGTTGGTGATTAACTTAAAACTTTTAGCATAGATCATTATGTAAATACATTGAAATTAAATAAATCAGAAGCAAAAGAATTATATTTCTTCTATGTTGCTTGTGTCTTCAACTCTGTTAGGCATATTGCTTCTTATCTTTTTTCACTTATTCATTTTTAAAACCACTTACAGCCTAAGAATGATGCATTGCTACTGAATCTCTCACAATCATGGTTATGTGTCCCCCACCAGCCATAGTCAGCTGTGCCCAGTAGATTATAGATGTTTTATATAATGTTCAATAAGACCCTGGCAAATGAATCTCCTGATACATGAGCACACAATCAATATAAGATGTAGGCTCAACAAGGAGGTTGTGGCATACAACCCTTTAGCTTCATAAATCTTTACAACTAAAATACCTCAAAGATAAAATATCCTCCTGCTATTACCTCTTCACATTAGAAGGGTGCAGATGTGGAAAGACAGAGACGTCTGCTCTAAACAGATTTCTGCTATTCTTTTCACCTTTTGTTCGGATTTCAGTTGAGTCACTAAATGCCAAAATTTTTATGATTTTTATTTTTTTGTGTGTGTTCACTGTGGTGTACACTTTGTACTCAAGAGAACTAGGCATTGAACATTCGATCAAAGACTTCATCATCAACAGGCATCTGGGACTGCCCCCCCCCCATGCGAATGACACACCACTCGTGGAAGTCTGTAAGAACCTCGTAAAATGAACTTTATATGACTAAATAATTCTCCCATGAGCTATTTAATCCCCAGGAGGGATCCTTTCTTCCTTTAAATTCTTTTCATTTTTAAAATAGGACACAGTGTTATAAATGTACCCAGTGTACTCCCCCAGACAGGTAATAGGATGCCAGTGATGAAGAAATGCTCGTAATATTCTCCTCCCACATATAGGCCTGGATATTATACATCCATCTAGAGTTATGTCATCCCATCACAAGGGAACAACTTGCTCCTTGGCTCTTCTTTATTATGGCCAATGCTGCAGTGAACAATGACTAGAGAGATTTAGCACCTCCTCGCTCCCCTTCCTCTACACTCTGGAACAGGGAGTGATTGCCTTATATGTGTCAAGCTAAATTCTTCTTCGAGTACCTGGGGTACATGAGCCACCCAGGGAACATAAGCTAGTTTTTGAGCTGGGGGCCAGATGGAACTCATGATTCCTTTCAGGGGTTGTGAACAGGGTAAACATGGAAAAATCAGTTTTTACTTATAGGAATAAACTGGAAGGACAACCTCTACTGTCATTGCAAACACAGTTGAATAGCATTTAAATCAGGACTGTCATCTGCCAATGAGGCTAACAGAAAGATGAAGACTTATTGACATACATACAAGTCCTGCAGTAATGATGACTCTCTGAGTCAGAAACAGAAGTCAGCCTCCCTCTGACATCTTCTAGAACATCTATCTCTACCCTGAAGTTATTAGTAGGATCTCTTCAAAGCCAGCTTCTGAAAGTGAGATCATAATACCTAAAACAAATATTACTCTTTTCCAACACTTTCCCCAAAGAGTATAGTGGTAGAAGCTCTTGTTTATCAAGCACATACAAAATGTCAAAAACAAAACAATTGTAACTATTTTGCCTTTGCAACTAACCTATGAAGTTGCGACCCCATTTTCCTCTTTTACCCTTACAGAGATAGGCACTTGAAGTCCCTTCCCAAGATGCAATGCGGGTGAAGGACAAGGTGGAGCTCATAGCCAAGCTACCCAGAGCAGAGCCCCAGCCTCTGTCTAATTACAGCGCAATCACCAAAAGCATGGTGTAATTCCATCCTCAATATTCTTCTGTCTGCATCTCTGCTGCCTGTGCATCCCAGGTGCTACTAGCCACCACCCCAGGAGCCAACAACCATTCTCCCCAGAGGGATTTACTCTGAGAGTTAGTGGTGTGTGTACCAAGCTGCTACTTCCTTATTAAGCAAGATCTACAGAACCTACACATAGTATTCTCTTTTGTGCCATTCCCCCACCCTCACCCCCCGGCTTTCTGATCTCGTCTCTTTCCTCCTACCTTCTGTCATTTCTGCACTAGATCTCTTAAGCTCTCATTTCCTGATATTTCAGGGTTTTTTGTTTGTTTGTTTGTTTTGTTGTTGTTTGTTTTTTTGTCAAGTGCAAATGCTTACAATTTTGAGGGCCCACCATGTTGAAGAAAACCCAAACAGGAAATAAAAATTCAAATTGCTATCTATGAGAAAATACTCATACCACAACACATTTATCTAATACACTCTTATGTCTAAACTACCTAAAGGATCCTTTAAATTTAACAAGTAAAAGAAAAACTAGATAAGTATTCAACTGCATATGCCACAAAGGAGGTATCAAAAATGTTCAACAATATATGAAAATGTAAACAATACAACTATTTATAATGGAAACCTAAACTAAAACCACATTAAGATACAAGTTCATGGGGCTGGAGAGATGACTCAGTGGTTAAGAGCACTGGCTGCATTTCCAGAGGTTCTGAGTTTAATATCCAGCAAACCACATGGCAACTCACAACCATTATGGGATATGATGTTTTCTTAAGCTACAGCATGTTCATAGGTACATAAAATAAATAAACATCTTAAAAACAAAACCAAAAGAAACCTTTAACTGTTCATCAGCATAAACAGTAGCTAGAATAGAGAATTTCTGTACATTGGTTCAAATTGTTGGAACTGATGAAGTCCTGGGTGAATGTATTCAAGAATCTCAGTGCCTTCCTCTGGTCCAAGTGTTTATGAATATCCAGTGATCCAAAACAAACAACCCCCTAACATCTATAGTTTCCTCCATTCAATTCCTAGGAATATAACTGAAAAGAATTAGCCCACATGTCTATAAAAGATTTGCTCAAGAATGTTCATCGAGCTGTAGTCGTGATATCACCATGCTAGAATTAACTCCAATGCCAACTCCAATGCCTATCAATCAGTAAGGAGACACAGGAAAAGTAAATTATGATATATTACAAAGTATACAGTAAATCTTAACAAAACTAACAAAACAAAACAAAAAAACAAAAAAAACACACCAATGATAATTTCACTAACACTTACAGATTAAAAACAAAATACATTTTGAGCTAAGATGCCAAACTCAAGGAAAATAGGGATAGGAACTTGTCTCTATGAAATCCAAGAACAGGCAATACTACTCTTTATTGATAAGTCAAAAAGAGGCATACATTCAAGCTTTACATATTTTCCAGTTTGTTCTTTATGGCTTAATAAGATTTGTCAACACTAATGGATTGTAAATTTCTTAGGAAGGATATATTTAAAATCACAGCAATCCAGGTTACTTCACTATCTTTATATGATTTCAAACTGTTAATAGTTGTCCTTATTTCAAAGAAGGTCAATCAATGTCCAGAGAATTTGAAAAACACTACCCTATGTTGGACACTAACTGATGGGTAGGTTCAAACTTCTTGGTTATGCAGCTTTAACAATCCTATTTTGTGCTCACAACAATACACACACACACACACACACAAACACACACACACAGACAGGGACACGTGCACACATGTATGCATACACAACCTAGCTGCTTAGGCATAGTTTTAGCCAATGGTTAAAGAACACATTCACATTGCTTATAACATATCCATTCTCTAGACTCCACACTACTATTGTAATTGTTAACTTACATCAACTCTAGTGCCCATATAAGACCAGTTTTATTAAGCATCACCAAGAAAATGGGAGGGGCTTATGGGACAATACCTTTTACCTAGGAACAACTGGCTATTTACAGTCTGCCCTCTATTGTGTATGTTCTACTGAAGCCATCAGATGTTAGTAGATAAGTCCAAATACATGGTCACACTCGTGCCCCGAGTTCATCTGGGTAGATCACAAAATAAAGTGAATAGAATTTAATGAGAGAGGGAGATTTGTGATATAAGTGGGAAGAGGTGACAGAGAGTTGGGATTAGAATGGACAATATTCATGTTGCACATATGTGAAAGAGTAAGTAATAACAACAACAATAATAATAACAATAATTCAGAAAGAGAAAATAAAGATCACTTCCTTACTAGAAAAAAAATCACTTCAAAGTATAATTATGCAAGTCTTACTAATTAAGGGGCCTCTGCTTTTCAGTCTCTCTGACCCAAGTACTTCATGAGGAGACTGCTAGCATCTATAGTCTCGTTCTTGTAGTCTAAGGTTCCTATACCTATGCAGGGTGCCCCCAGGGCTACAGTGTGGTTTCTTTCAGGTGAAGAACATATTTCTAGACTCACCACCACCTGATAATTGAAAGAGCCATATGATATCAAAGATGGTTTGCTCTGAGATCATATACATATGAGCAACAGTAAATGAACTCACTAGATCATATTTATGTTTATATAGATGTGTAAAAATAATAACCAAGGTTATAGAAATCATGAGCTTGAGAGGAATTTCGCCATGGGGAGCACTGGAGAAAAGGAAATCAGTGGGATCAGAGGATAATTATGGGATTATTTATAATGGAAAATTTCAAACTTGAAAACAAAAAAGCTATGATGCTGAGAAAGAAAGGAAGATAAATCCAAATGTTTGCAAGTCTCCTTTCCCATTGACACAGATACAGTGGCTAAGGTCTCAGAACAAATTGACAAGAGAACTGAGGGGCACACTGGCTCTTACTAAAGGCTAACTGGGCTCTGATCAACTTATCAAGAGTAACATGAATCTCCCCCATCCCTTCTTTGATACCACAATATCATGATTCCATGGTTTGGAAGGAATCTCATGTTCTAATTTAAATGAAAGGGCTGCAAAGTAACATTTCTAACTTCTAACTTCTGGAATTTATATATCTTAATTTCCTGACACCTGATATTTAATTCAAAACTTATTTTTGTTTTCTTAGGTCATAGCAGTCCCTTCAATAACTCTCTTGTCTTTGTTTTCTGCTTACTGGCTATTCTTCGTGGCTTCTCTTAGCTGCCTTTTGGAACAAAAGGTTATCTTTGTCTCTTTGTAAAACACACATTTATTTCTTTATCATATTGCATACATATGTAAACAGTAAGCACTGAAACTTGAGTCTCTGGTTCTTCATTGAGAGAAAAGCAAATTTTGAAACAACAAAAGTTCTAGGATGCTGGCATCTTAAATCCTTAAGTCCCTTGTCACTTGGGAACTCTGTTTGTTTTGAGCAACACATTCAAATTTAATTAAATACGTTTAGCTCTTACCTAAGGTTTTTAATTATACACATTATCAAACTACACAGAGATGATATTAAGTACACTTCAGCATTTTCTTTTAAAAGCACATGACCTTGAAATGAGAAATCATGTTATCCACCAAACTTCTCAGATACCAACATTAATTTAGTATATCAGAAACTTAAATTAGTCCAGTGAAATTTAATTAGAAAGCCTTCCTCCTCAAGTGTGGAGAAAGCAAGGCAATTATTCTAAGATGCACCTTGTGCACAGAAAAGAGTTAATTAGGGCTATGACTGCTGAATTTTAAATGGTCAATTTCAAAGAGGGACCCTGAGTTGTCCTTTAGGGACTCCTTTCCGAAGGCCTCATTTCTCACCATTCCTTATACTGCAGGTATGGATCTTTATGCCCAAATGTTGGTATAGAGACTGTGGTTTCTGTCTCCCACCCACTTTTCTCCTGGAAGTTTGGACTGGTCCATCCTAGGCTCCTAGAAAGAAGAGAGGGTGACTACTCACAGTGGGAAATCTGGACACTGAGTTCAATGCAGAATTCCTGGTGAGGGCATTCCTGGGGAAAACTTCACTAGTGATCCAGTATAACTCATGGATGGAGCAGTCGCAATTCTGTTTTGGAGGGGATTTTTGGATGGTTGTGTCTGACCAGGTGTCCATGTGGCTTTCTCTTTGATGACTTTTCTTTAAAACTGATCATTACAATAAATCATAACCATAAGAATAACTCATGGATTACAGATGTTCTCTGAGATGATCACTTAGGGGTGATCTTGGGAATATCTGACATCCTGGGGTCTGAATCCTCTTCGCTACATCAATGAATACCAGTGGAGCTGATTCAAATCAAGTTCAGGGCTACAGTACTTTTACAAAGAATCCTCACATCAGGTTGCCACATTCAATTCCTGCCTGTCATAGTATGAAACTGTTCAATATTTATTTACACAGTTCCCTTATGTATAATTGATCAAGAAAAATATAATAATGTATACTTCCTCTTTTCATTCTAACAAAGTGAGAATTTATGATCTTCTTATTTAGCAGCAATTGATTTTACTTTCTTTTTAAACATCACGGGGCTTGTAGACTGGTAAGTAATGGTTTAAGAAGCTAAATTCAACTAAATTCAATATTCCTAGAGTTGAATTACTAGACAAATTTCTTTTGAGCACATTCTTTTTTTTTTTTTTTTTTTTTTTGTAAATCTGGAAAGTGCCTTCCCTAGAAATGCTTTTCACCTTGCAGAGGATGAACAAGAGTCCTTTATGTAGCACAAGTGATTTTTCTGGCATCTTGTAGGAAATACTTGGGAATCTGTGTACATATGAGCATCTGGCTTCCTCTTTCTTTTCCATCCAAACTTCTTTAAGATGCAGCTAACCAGGCAAGCAAACAGTAGATGTGTCCACTAGCTTCACTTCACTGTTTCATGGGCCAATGTTACTATTAAAGGGTAAATTATCCATTGCCAAGCAGATCAAAAGCCATAGGAAGTACTCACCCTGCTGAAGTAGGAAGTTGTACGGCGCAGACAGACTTTTGCTGACTCTATTCTACCTACTGAGGCTAAATGAAATTGATTTATTAATATCAACACTGATAAGTGCTAAAATAGCATTCAGGTAATAGCTTAGAGTATCAGAGGCCAAATTACTAGGTTCATGAATATAATCGCTTATCTTCATTTATTCTAATTATAGTGTAGTATAGTCTTAATTCCAGATTCATTTTGTCTCAATGAATTATTACCTACAGTTTCTGCCTGTGTCTGCCTACATGATAATTAATCCATTAGTTATCATTTGCTAAGAACTGTAAAAACCACTTATGGCCAGTCTACATTTTTCTGGTACAAAAATAATGGATGTTTTTTCCTGGATGCTTGCAAGAAGTCACCCAGTACTTTTCAACATTCTCTTGTGAAATGGTTCAGCTGAAATGTCTCATCCTACAGAAACAGATGTTACCTGAAGAAACCCTTTCATTCTTCTTCTTCTTTTGTTTTTGAATCAAATACTCATTGTCTTCAAATCCAACAATGTGCCCCCCAAGCAAACCCTAAAACATTCCACATAACAATAGGCATCAACAATGTCTACTTGTGGAAGCATCACCAAAGGCACTCACCCGCTTGAGTCTGCAGATGTGACAGCAATCAGAGGCAGGATTTTCAAGGGGAGGCTAGTTGGTCGAGGGATGTTCTCCGATTCGCTTCTCAAGTCTGTCTGTTCCAACTGTCTGAAGGCAAGAGGAGGAAGCTGGATGCTGCGGGAAGAAAGTCTCCGTACTAGATAGGGCTCCATTCCACGGAACGGGTCCTCTTCTTCATTACAGGAGTGCAATGTTTCCTCAGATGCCTAAGGCAAAGTTCAAGAAAGTCCACAGAATTAATAGGAGTCCAAGTATGTGTCATAATGTAGTGACATATGTCCTTGGGGGAAAAAATTAAGTGCATCTTACACATGAAAAAATACTGATTGGCAACAAACAACATTGGTCTAACACTATCTGCTGTAAGAGTATAACTCATAACTCATACATAGGCTGGGTTTTTATTTTGGCTTGGTCATAGCAGTTGGTGTCCCTAGCAATTTTGGAATTTACTAACTTTGTGTGTGATTTCTATAAAATCAAAGATGAACGAAGTGTTTTTTCTACTTTTGTGGGATGAATGGCAATAAACTCATTTTATTACATGTTTTGATATATACATTGCTAAGATATATGTATTAGTGCATTTTTCCTATAAGAATGCTTATGGAGAAGGAAGTAAACTTTTCCACTATTTTTTATGTTTCTATTTATTATATTTATACTTTTCTGTTCTTAAGCAATTAAAATATTTCTCCTTTTTAGATTTCTATCTTTAAATTATTTAAATTTTATTTTTACTTTCTTTTTGAATTATATTTAATCATTTCTGTTTGTTTGTTTATTGTTTATTTACTGCCTTGTTTCTCCTCTCTCTCCCAGTGCTGGGATCAAACCCAGGACCTCACATGTGCCATGCCAGTGAACTACATCTATAACCTTTAATGTTCTGTTTTTGTTTGTCAGTTTTGAGATAGGGTCTCTCTAACTTAGAATATCCATATATTCAATAGTATTTAATGTCCCTTCTTTCAGAGTTCCTGGAGTAACTAAAATTACAGACATGTGCCATCATATCTGGGGACACTCCCCCCACCCCCAAATACATACTTATTTTTGTTTGTTTGTTTGTTTGTTTGTTTGAGATGTGGTCTCATGTAGTCTATGCCGACCTCAAACTTGCAGTCAGCCTCTATTTTTCCAGTTGTAAAATTTTGGTTGAGTCATAACTACTGGGATTGAATCTTTATCCATGCTAGCCAAGAATTCCACCCACTGAGCTATATCATCAGCCATATGTGTATGTATGCGTGAGTGTGCATGTATCAAGCCCAAGGTCTTTGTGCTTTGCTTCTTAGCTATGTTACTAGCCCAAATGAAAGGAACTTATCCCATGTCTAGCCATAACACAGGCTTACCAGGAGACATAAGTTCTAGCTGCCAACTAATCTCCAACAACACAGGTAAATGGAGTCTGGGGTGGTAAAGCCTAAACCCAGTGAGCTTCTCTATCTAATACAGTATGTGTTTTGTTTGTTTGTTTGTTTACCCAAACTTATGATTTACAACCAAAGAAGCTACAGGGAAAAGTATACTACCATGGCCAGTTTAAAATAAATCAACACGGCACAACACACTAATATCCTAAGACACATGATCAGGAGAAGGTCATTTATTTTAAAGGCTATTGAGTCAAATTATAAGAGCCGTCTATCACAACAGGCATGCAAATCTCAATGAAAAACACAATATATATGAAAATGATGAAACACCAAACAAACAAAACTAAGTTAAGGTTGTCTTTAGGGAACAGATCCTAGAGACATCAAGGTAGAAGAAACACCAGAAATAAACTCAAAAGAGTGATTTTTTTTAAAAAGAATGTTCCTGTCTAAAAGAAATGCAGGGACAAAGATGGAGCAGAGACTGAGGGAACAGCAGACCAGTGACTAGTACAACTTGGGATCCATCCCATGCTCAGGCACCAAATCCTGACACTATTACTATTACGCTATCACTACTGGACTGAGGTCAGGGACCCCTATGGAAAATTAGGGGAAGGACTGAAGGGAATGGCAACCCCATAGGAAGACCAACAGTGTCAACTAAACTGGACCCCTGGGATCCCCTAGAGACCAAGCCACCAACGAATGAGCATACATCAGCCGGTTTGCAGACCCTGGCACATGTGTAGCAGAAGACTGCCTTGTCTGGCCTCAGTTGGAGAGGATGCGACTAATCCTGTAGAGACTTGATGTACCAGGGAAGGGGGATGCCTTGGGATGGAGAGAAGCACCCTCTCAGAGGCGAAGGGGAGGGAGGATGAGATAAAGAACTCTTGAGAAGGGGTACAAGGAGGAGGGGGCAACATTTGGGATGCAAATAAATAAAATAATTAATTAAAAAACAAAAAAGAGAGCAAGAATGTTAATCTCTTTGGATCTATGGATTGTAGCTTGGTTATCAGCTAATATCCACATATAAGTGAATATATACCATATTTCCATATTTATCTTACTTGATCTGGGTTACTTTCTTCATGATATCCCCCGCCCGCCAAGTTCCATTCATTTAATGCAAATTCCATGATGTTATTTTTAACAGTTGAGTAATATTCTATTAATGAAAATTTACTACATTTTCTTTATTCATATGTTGAGATTGAGGGACAGCTAAGTTGTTTCCTATTTCTCCATATTATGAATAGAGAAATGAATGTGGTTTAGCAAGTGTCTCTGCTTTGATTTGCTTTTCCCTGATGACTAAAGGTGTTGAACATTTTTAAGTGTTTCTCAATCACTTGAGTTTCCGCTTTTGAAAATTCTCTGTTCAGATCTGGATCCCCATTTTAATTTGGTTATTTGTCCCTTGATATCTTGTTCCTTGAGTATTTTGTATTCTATGGTTTTAACTATCTATCGGGTGTCTACTTGGTAACAGTCTTTTTCCATTCTGTAGGCTGCTACTTTGTCCAAACGATGGGATCCTTTGTTGTTCAGAGGCTTCTTAGTTTCATGGGGTCCCATTTATCTATTAATTGATCTTAGTGCCTGTGCTAATGGTGTTTTTTTCAGAAAGTCTTTTCCTGTGCCAGTTATTCCCTACTTCTATCATGTTCAGTCTATCTGATTTTATGTTGAAGGCTCTAATCTACTTGGACTTGAATTTTATTTAAGTAATAAATATGGATGTATTTGGATTCTTATACATGCAGCCATCTAACTGGACCAGAACCATTTTTGAAGATGCTGTCTTTTTTTTTTTTTCAGTGTAAAGTATGTGTGTGGATTTATTTCTGGTTCTTCATTCCAGTCCCACTGATCAAGATGTCTGCTTTTGTGCCAATACTATGCTGTTTTAATTACAATGGTGATAATTCCAGAAATTCATTTATTATTCAGAATTGTTTTAGATAATCTGTTTTTCTGTTTGTTTCTTTGTTTTGTTTTTATATGAAACTGAGAATTTCATGCTGGGCAGTGGTAGTGCATGCCTTCAATCCCAGCACTTGGGAGGCAGAGGCAGGTGGATTTCTGATTTGGGGGCCAGCCTGGTCTACAGAGTGAGTTCCAGGACAGCCAGGGCTACACAGAAAAACCCTGTCTCACAAAACAAAAACAAACAAACAAAAAAAAAACCAACAACAAAAGAATTGTCCTTTCAAGGTCTGTAAAGAATTGTGTTGGCATTTCTATAGAGATTGCCTTGAATCTGTAGATTGCTTTTGATGGGATGGCCATTTTTACTATATTAAAATTACTATAGATCCATGAACACGGGAGATCTTTCCATCTTTTGATTTCCTCTTCAACTGGTTTCTTGAAAAGAAGTTTTGAATCACATAAGCCTTGTATTTGTTTGGTTAGAGATACCCCAAAGACATTTTATATTATTTGAAGCTACTCTGAAAGGTGCTGTTTCCCCGAGGATGTTCTTAGTCCTTTTGTGATTTGTGAATAGGAGTGCCTCTTCTATATGAATGAGGAGGCTGACACTAAGCTTCCAAGCCTCCTCTCCCTGTTTTCTGTGTGACAGAAGTAGCATGAGGCACCTTGGCAAGTTCACGACTCTTATCTTTTATTTTCTGGGTAGGATTCCATATATAACACACATTTTCAAGTCACTTGGCAAGTGGCAAAGAAGACTTTGTGAGGAGGAATTTTAAAGGTATAAAAGAAAATCTGAGTGCCCAATAACTACACCTAGATTTTACAAATTTGCCATATGCTATCTACATCTGAAGGCAAAGCAGATCTACTATAAAATAGAAAACTGAATATTTTGGTTGTAGTTGAAGGAAAGTATACCATGGGGGCAGTAATTGGCTCTAAGGAGCTGAAAAGTCTGCTCTTAGTAACATTTATTATATGTACCTATTCAAAATCATGAAGTCATCCAATGCTGCACTGTGCTTCAACAGAGAAGTCAGCTTTTGAATCCTCACATTCCCATACATACTTGTGCTCTTTGAGAGTAATTCAACCCTTTTCTAAGAAAGCAACTGATTTAAAAAATACTACTATTAGCCTAGAAGGATCAAATGAGACCATGCACGTAGGGATATTCAGAGCTGATGGCCTGCATGGAGTAATCAGTCACAAATGGCGATTTCCTTTCTTTTGAGGATTGTAAGTGAAGAAACTCATACCTAGCGAGCAAGCATCTTTCCAGAAAGTTTGCATTTTTTTTGTTGTAAATTCAGACCATAGCAATTCTGGAGCATCCAGAACAAGTTTAGAATCTTTGTTTAACTCTTTAACATATCGATCTCTTTAAACACATTTAACTGCTTTGTAAATCAGAAACTGAGATAATTCCTTCTGAGGCTAAGATAATAGTACTTGCATCTCAGGACCATGTCCTCTCCCAGATGTAGAACACAGACATCTTGTGCTCAAAACAATTGCAGCTAACATCATCAGAAGGCAAGCGCATCCCCTATATCGTTTTTTATAGAACTACATTGCCTTCCGTTTTGCTTGTTTTCCTTGTTGATTTCCAAATCAAAAATGTATTTCTTACTGATCTCTCTCCTGAAAGTGGGAGTGCCTTGTCTTATTTTAGTGACAAATGGAATACAAGAAGGACCTTCAAAAAGTAACACAGAAACCAAAACTAAAACAGGGCACTCACTTATTACAAATCTACATGTACAGATTGAGATTTTGATAGTAATTTTAATATAGTAAAAACATCACAAAACAATGTTAACAATAATAACTAACATTTATTGAGAATTTATTAAGTGGTACTATAGTTCACATAATCTTTCTTGAATTTGCCCAAAATCCTGAGATAACACTTTTTCTCACTTTATGCATAAATACATATAGATATATACATATGCATACCTGCACAAATATACCCATATACATATATGTATTCATAGTTACAAATATAGAAGTATACATTATACAAACATATATATATACATATATACACAGTATATGACAATGTATATATGTGTATGTGTGAGTACATGATAGTGTATATTTATAATTATATCCATAAATTATATTTTATATACATACACTATACATAAACAGTTTATGACAGTATATACAAATATATATGTGTATATATATGTACATAACAGTGTATATTTATAAAGCATATTGTACTGGCTGGTTTTGTGTGTCAACTTGATACAGGCTGGAGTTATCACAGAGAAGGGAGCTTCAGTTGGGGAAGTGCCTCCATGAGACCCAGCTGTTAAGCATTTTCTCAATTAGTGATCAAGGGGGTAGGGCCCCTTGTGGGTGGTGCCATTCCTGGGCTGGAAGTCTTGGGTTCTATAAGAGAGCAGGCTGAGCAAGCCAGGGGAAGCAAGCCACAAGGAACATCTCTCCATGGCCTCTGTGTCAGCTCCTGCTTCCTGACCTGCCTGAGTACCAGTCCTGACTTCCTCTGGTGATCAACAGCCATGTGAGAGTAAGCTGAATAAACCCTTTCCTCCCCAACTTGCTTCTTGGTCATGATGTTTGTGCAGGAATAGAAACCCTGACTAAGACACACATTTATATATACACTGTCATATATTGTCCAAACAAGTCCATGACAAGGTAAAGTCCAAGCTCCCTTGCCTTTCTTGAATATTTTAACTATAGGATTTCAGATTTCATATTCAGAGAAATACTATGTTCTCAAACAAACCAGAGTGGTTGAGCGTGCTAAAAGTCAAAATCTAACCCCAAAGCTCTTTTAATTAAATATGAGACTAAACACTACTGTGCAACACTACCTTAATAGGCACAGTTCCTGTTATTTTGTACACTACTAGAAAAGAACACTGAATGACCACAGCTTCATAAAGCTCACACTCATTTTAAAAAGTGAGCTAAGCTCAGAACAGGCCTACATTAATTATTGAAATTAATGACAAGTTATGGTCAAATCAGGAGATAGAATCTCTTAAGTCCCACTGAAACACTAATTACAAACAGTCTAAAAAGCCACTGAAACTTTATGGATTCTTATCTTAGGCATAAATCAAGAGCTTGCACAAAGTTAACTGAAGACAATTTTCAGGTTCTAAGTACTGTGGTTTTGCAACAACCCATGGTGAACTCAATGTTTAACGAGATGAAAACAAGACAGGGGAATTGGATTGAGGAGGGGAAGTTACACGTATAACATTGTTGGTATTCACGTAGGTGAAGGGAATCCTAGTCACTGTCTAATATCATCATAGGACAAAGCTGCAAACTTGACCAGAACTCTAAGATAGGTGATAAGTCATAATTTAGTAAATTACACATGTAGATGTATTTTTCAGAATGAATGCAGGAAGAATGAAAGAAGAAGGAAGAGGAGGAGGAGGGAAAGAGGAGAAGAAAGGAAGAGGAGAAAAGCAGCAACAGCAGCAGGGGGAAGAGGAGGAGAAGGAAGAAGAAAAAGAAGACCAATGCACCTTTGGTCATACTGAATGTCCCTGACTGAAGTTACTATTCTAATTGAGTGCTTAGCTGCCCCACTTGAGGCAATAGTATTGCAGTTAGAACATTGCTTTAAATAACATAGCTACTTTATGGAATTATAATGATTAGAAATCCCCCCTTCAAGAAAATTGCCTCAAGGGGTAATGTTTTCTTATAGGACAATATTTATTAAAAATAATCTTCATTTGTCAGGTACTGGTAGAGCCTCTCAGGAGACAGCTACATCAGGCTTCTGTCAGCAAGCACTTGTTGGCATCCACAATAGTGTCTTGGTTTGGTAACTGTATATGGGATGGATGGGTTTTTGGAGGGGAAATGAGGAAAGGGGATAACATTTGAAATGTAAATAAAGAAAATATCTAATAAAAATAATATTCATGATTATGCTCATCTATTGTCAGTTTAAACCCATATATATATATATATATATATATATATATATATATATATTATTTTTATACTAAGAAAAACAAGGAAGTTGCTGTTGATGTTGATGTTGATGTCAACATCTTCTTACTTAAAACACTATATCACAGGGCCTCTTCACACAACAGAACAATGTTTTTCAATTATACTTTAGAAGTGAAAATAGAAAAAGTTATCAAGCACAAGGTGGAAGGCTCATTTCCCCTATTTTGGAAAGGAATTGAAATCTAACTACCAGAGTCATATGAATATTATTGTCCCCAAAATGATACTTTATAAGTAATGGGAAGATAATATTTTGAATGTTCTTAAGGCATCACTTCTCCAAAGCTCTTCTGTGAGAATCCCAGGGGCTTTATGCAAACATCAAGGGCCTGCTCTCTATCTGCCCAATTACTATCTTCATAACTAAAGCCTGTAAATAAAAACAATTAATAATCTAGATTTGTATGTCCACTAACATTGGAGAAATAATGTTTTAAGAGTTTGGAATAGTCTAATAGGATTATTTGGCACAGGTCCAGCTACAATGATGTTTCTCACAGCTCATTCATAATAACAAGTTCCAAATGTATCATAATTGCTTCTCTGAAGAGCTGGCTTAACAAATTTTGGTATGTCAAGTGATAGAATACTGTAAAGCTGTTAAAATCCTGGAGAAGAATTTATGAAAATAGGATTATTGTATAATGTTGAGTGAGAAGAAGAGATAATATAACGATCTTCATGTTCATAAAATAATAACATCAAAAAATTAAGTAGTCATATAGTCATAGTAAATTCTAGAAGGGCATATCCAAACTTCTTGGGAGTTATTATTGATAATACAATTGTTTTTAATCTTTCTTAATTATTAGTTTTTAAAAACTTCATAATAAAATTTTACTTTTAAGCAATAAAAGTCAAAATAAAATGAAACATTCATTCACTTTTTAAAATTATTTATTTCTGCTGTAGTATAATAACATCATTTTTTCCTTTTCTTTCCTCTCCACAAAGCTTCTCACAGACACTTCTTGCTCTCTTTCAGAACCTTGCCCTCTTTTTTTTCATTAATTGTTATTACATAAACAGACACACACATATATGTGTATGACATTATGTATAGGTAAATATATATACCATATATGTATGTGATGTGTATGTATACATCTTCCTAACACACTTATGACAACTTGCCCATGTATAAACTCACTGATGACAACCTGTCAGGTGTGAACACACTGATCACATCTTGCTATGTGTCAACCTGCTCAGCCTGTATAATTATACAGGATTGTATGTTTTTAGGGTTGATCATTAGATAGTGGATAATCATTGGGTGTGCTCTTCTCGGGGTAAGATTCTTTGTCCCACTCTCAGCATTCCTTTGTCACTTGTAGTTCTTTTTTTCTCCCACCCCACCAGACCTCCCTATTCCCTGTGCCCCCAAGTCTCTTAAGGGTTATGTGCATCTTCTCTGACTGAGTCCAGACCAGGCAGTCCTCTGCTGTATATGTGTCAGGGGCCTCATATCAGCTGGTGCATGCTGCCTGGTTAGTGGCTCGGTGTCTGAGAGATCTCAGAAGTCCCGGTTAGTTGAGACTACTAGTCTTCTTATGGGGCTGCCCTCCTCCTCAACTTCTTCCAGCCTTTCCCTAATTCAACCACAGAGGTCAGCAGTTTCTGTCCATTGGTTGGGTGTAGGTATCTGCATCTGACTCTTTCAGCTGCTTGTTAGGCCTCTCAGAGGACAGGCATGCTAGGCTCCTGTCTGTAAGCACACCATAGCATCAGTAATAGTGTCAGGCCTTGGAACTTCTCCTTGAGCTGGACCCCAATTTGGGCCGGTCACTGAATGTCCTTTCCCTCAGTCTCTTCTCCATTTTTGTCACTGCAGTTCTTTTAGACAGATTTTCCCATATACAATCACCAAACCCAGACACCAAATGCTGGCTGATAGGAGCCTGATATAGCTGGCTCCCAAGAGGCTCTGCCAGTGCCTGACTAATACAGAAGTAGAGGCTCACAGCCATCCATTGGACTGAGCACAGGGTCTCCAATGAAGGAGCTAGAGAAAGGACCCAAGGAGCTGAAGGGGTTTGCAGGCCCATAGAAGGAACAACAGTTTGAACTAACTAGTACTCCCAGAGCTTCCAGGGACTAAACCACCAACCAAAGAGTACTCATGATGGGACTCATGGCTCCAGCTGCATATGTAGCAGAGGATGGCAGAGTCAGTCATCAATGGGAAGAGAGGCCCTTGGTCCTGTGAAGGCTCTATGCCCCAGTGTAGGGGAATGCCAGGGCCAGGAAGTAGGAGAGGGTGGGTTGGTGAGCAGGGGGAGGGGGGAGTGAATAGGGTTTTTTCCAGAGGGAAACCAGGAAAGGGGATATCATTTGAAATGTAAATATAGAAAATATCTAATAAAAAAAGACAAAGAAACAAAAAAACATAATTCAATATGGTTTTTCATTGAGTGTTTTAGAAGTATCTATTCATTAATCATTGAATAATCTATTCAATTAATTATTATTAGAAGTAGTATTAGTATTATTATCTATTCATTAATCATTGCTCTTTGTATAGGGTTGAAGTCCCCTAGACTTTCCCCTGTCCACGTTAGTGTGACCATTAGTGATATCTTTGATCACCTGATGTTTAGGTAGTCATGTTGGTAAGGCCACATTTAGTGTTAATGGTACCTAGAAATACCTCGGATTCAGCTTCAGGATATTTACAATTAAAAAACAGAAAACCAGGCAGCATTTGAGAGAACTTAACATGAATCTCTTAGATGATAATAAACTAAAATTCTCTATGGTAATTAACATCCATTGAATAGTTGGCAGACAAGTAATTTTAACACAACACTCTTCACTGTGAGAATAAACACATTTCAAGAAGTTATACTTGAAACAATTCTGTAATAATTGCTACTTAGTGTGGGTTAGCATTAAATGCATTATTACTCACTATTACTTCCAGTTTTGCATGCTTTCATTTTCAATTTCTTTGTTGTTTTTTTCCTTTAAAGTATGTAACAAACCTC
Organism: Mastomys coucha; assembly: GCF_008632895.1. Lineage (NCBI taxonomy): Eukaryota > Metazoa > Chordata > Mammalia > Rodentia > Muridae > Mastomys > Mastomys coucha. The sequence continues at coordinate 69,434,492 of NW_022196914.1, read as the reverse complement.
TTGTCTTCATCATAATATATATATATATATATATATAGTGTGTGTGTATTTATAAAAGTAATAAATAATTTTGTAGCTGCTGATAATCTAATAATCTTGAAGATTTATTTTGTAAGGTCATGCAAAATTAAATTATCTATGGAAAATCTTCCTTCAGATTTGTGATTTGCATATGAATGCCTCACCCATCACACATGCGCACACACACACACATAGCAACTCATGTCCTGAAAGCATGGCTCCCACCTGGTAGCATTATTGATGCAATTGGAATGTGACTCCTAAGTTTATAAATGGCTTACTCTGTTGGTGAGTCATACTAAAGTGGTGCTAAGCTCACCAATTGTCTAGGATCCATCTGTCTCCCCATCCTAGTTCTGGGGATAGGAATGTATACGTATAAGAACTGTATTCCCTTTGAGAGTCTGGAAGCATGGCCATATCTAAAGGGAAGGGAACATGCTAAAACAATCTCTATATCCCTGCCACACAGCAGGGGCTGCAGTAAAAACATGTTAGCTAAACCTTGTTAAAGGAGTGAATCAATCCTGTAGACATATAGACTATAGATCTTAGTTTTCAACTGTAAATTTTGGGAAGTTAAATAATAGTATTTGAATTTCATAATTAATAATATGTTAGGTGTGAAGCTTGAGCACATAAACAAGAATTTCTTCAAAAATTTCATCTACCAGATTGCTTTAATCTATTTTTGAGTCAAATATGGTTAGACATCTACTTCACATTTGTGTATTCAACTGTGGTAGGAAATAATGTTTAAAAACCACCCATATTAAGCATATAAAGATGTTTTGATTCTCATTTATTTCTGGCCATTATATATGTATTTATATGAGATTTATAATGCATTATATGTTATATATAGTAGATATGATCCAAAGTATATGGGAATCTTTGTATGGCGTATGTGCATCTACTACTCCATCTGAAGGATTATTATTTATTTTCTTTTATTTTTGATATTATAATATAATCAAAGAATTTTTTCACCTCACCTTTCTTCCCTCCAAAGCCTCCCATTTACTGGTCTCCTTTGCTCCCTTACAAATTCATTGCTTCTTTTTTTCACTAATTGTTGTGACATGAATAGATAAGATATGTGATATATATATATACATATATATATATTCCTAATATGCTCAGTTTACAGTCCTCATAATGCTCCATGTCTGTGTATTTTCAAAGGCGATCATTTAGTATTGTATAGTTAACTGGTGTGCTCTCTCCTGTGGGAGAGTATTTCCCACATCCTCAGCATTACTTAGCTGTCTATGGGGTGGAGACCTTCTGGTCTTTTTCATGGTTTTTCCCCCTTCTACTCTGTCATATCTATTTTTATTTTTATCTATGTGTGTGTATGGTGAGTGTTTTTATATATTTATATTTATGTTTATATGTGCTTGTAGTGACCAAAAGGACTCTGTTTACACCGAAGTAGTAGTGACAGATGGTTATATACCACCATAGGTGGGTACTGGGAACTGATCTTGAGTCTTCTGGAAGAGCTATAAGAACTCATAACCACTGAGTATTCTCTTTAGTTCCCTACTAAGCTCTTTTAAGTATGGGATTTAAGCATCTGTAGATTTTTGGCATTAACAAGGGGTTCTAAACTCAATCATCTGCAGATGTGAGAGACACCTGTGAATCGACACAATGATAACTATTTCTACCCTAATTATAAAATAAGAATGAAAAGTTTCAGACCCCCAGCACTCCTGGAGGACTTATGCTAGATCTTTGAGGTGGTTGGTGTGTTAAACCAACAGACAGGTTTCAGGACACCTTAAGATGAGACTAAACTTCCTACATTACATTCCTTTCTTCCTGTCAAATTCATTTCTTGCATAACAAGTTCTGCAAGAATAAGATTTGTCTTAATCTCAGTATATAGGAAAAATAAAGTTTTGAAACTCAAACTTCTTAAGGATTAGGATCCAGTTTAACAAGTCAGTATAACTGAACTGAAAACCACATTTGGAATCTAAGTAAAAGGTATTAATGATAGATTGACACCTATCTGCCATTCTTTTATGTCTCAAGAAAATACTCTATTATATATCAAAGTAATTATTGAGAATCATCAACAAGATTCAGTCAGCCTGCCAAATTTCCTCTTTATCTCATTACTTATTATGTATGGTTTTTCTTTAAATACTATTATTACTCAAATAACTCGATAGAAAACTGACAAGTCAAAGCAATAGACATAAATAACTAAATCAGAGGTTTTCAACCTGTAGGTTGTGACCCCTTTGGGGGTTGCATATCAAATATTCTGTATATCAGATATTTGCACATGATTCATAACAGAGGCAAAATTATAGTTATAAAGTAGCAATGAAATAATTTTATGATTGGGGATTACCATAACATAAGGAAGTGTATTAAAGGGTTGCATCATTAAGAAGGTTGAGAACCACTAGCCTTTTGCTAGTGAAAAGGACATTGTGTTGACTTAGCACAATCCATTTTCAAGTGAATATCTTTATACCAACATAGAAAATGCACTTGTAGCCTGAATTCCTTATACACAGTGAAAATTTGCACCTCAGATTAATACAAGGGGACCACATAGCTCTCTAGCATCCACAGACCTTTACTCAAACATAGAGATGGAAACACTGGCATTTTCTAAATTCATTTCCTGTAACTCTCCAAAACTTCCAAAAAAATTTTCCTAAAAGGAATAAAATGCATTTCTCATTCAATAATACTCTCATTAATAATAAAATCTACCTGTAACTCTAGAATTCAATTAACCTTCTGTAAATAGGACTGCACTTTACTGACACTGAAAAATGAAGTTGATTTTATTTCGTTTGTAGATGGGAAAACGTTGAAGGAAAGACATGGCTAACTGCCTATTATTTACTACAAGATGGCATAGAGTAATAGAATCACACTTGTATGGAACACCATTTGTTGTAGGGTTTTTATTTATTTATTTTTAATATTTAGTCCTTAGGTCATGTCTTCCTGGAGACCTATGCTTACAGGCAGCCAGTGCATTCTCTTGGTGCTATGTGGGAAAGGAAAATCCATCTCTTGCGGAACAAGGTATCAAAGCACAGTCTTAACAGAATCTACTGTGTTTGCTTTTAATTTTAAAAAAATGCCTAATAAATTATTATTGTAAGTGTGAGGTTAAGAAAAAGCTAAGATCACCAACTAAGTAAGAAAATATTTCTAATAAGCCAGGTCTAGAAATCTAAAATAAAGTCACTAAAACTAGGCTGTGAAAATGAGAAGAAGAGACAAAGAAAGCTCAGTCCTTCTGTACCCAGAAAGCTGGAGTAATCTCTTGCTCTTAGCTTAAGTGTTCACATTACTGTAAATTATTTCCATGATAAATTATGAATAGAAGGATACATATGTTAAGCCTATAGTAATGTTTATTAGTGTTAGAACTTTAAAAATAGCAACATAAGCTATAATCAATCCCTTCTTTAGCAAATTCTTATTTGTTGGACTGTATGCCATGGATAGCTGCTTGGTCCCAGAAAAAATGCATGAAATACCAGTGTTTTCCAGTTTCTCAGATATATAGAGGTTATACTGTTCAGAGTCACCCTATTTGTAAGAGTTAAACCTGGTTTTGAAACTGATTTTACACATATCACAGTATGGTGGTTTAAACTGGAATGCAATGATGCAACTACCTTTTCATGAGATTCTAACCAATTGTATAATCATATGCAAAGAATCAAATTTAAAATGTGATGGTAAGTATTTGGGCCTTGGTCTGAGATGTGAGTTCTGATCTGACTCAGCTGTACTCTTCCACATGTATGGTCTAGTACCAAATCTCTCTTCTCATGATTCATCATGGACCAGTAAGACACCAGAAAGACTCATATACATCCACAAACATGGTAATAAGCCAGTGAGAAACCCTGAGGTGAACTCTTGTAATAATCCTGATCTACAGAACAAAATCCTTAGCAAAATACTCCAGTACATGGGAAGGACCATTCAGCACTGTCAAGTGGGAATAATCATGGGAATTTAAGTGAAGTTCAGTATATGCAAATCAATAGATGTGATACACTATAATGACAGAATTTATTTAGTTATTCTCTTATTCTTGGGACAACTTGTGGGGAGCCGCAGCTGCCACCCTATATACATACATATTGAACACCTGGTCTCCGGCCAGAGCAGAGAGCATTGAGATAAACAAGCCTTAGTTGGAAAAGCTATGTGCCTCTAGTTTGTGATGCAAGCTGGCATGATTTCTCATAGCCTATTATGCTTTGCCACATAGCTGATGCTGATTGGGACCAGGGAAGGTATTTAACCCACAAGGGCTGGGGGATGGATATAGTGAGTAAGTATGTAGAGAATATAAGAAGTAGTGAGTAAGTATGTAGAATTAGGGCTGGTGATGGGTTATGTAAGATTTAGGAGTAAGTATTTAGAATTGGAGCTGGTAATGGGATAGGAGAGAAGATGTAGATATAGAAGTAAGACGTAAGGAATAGTAGTAAGATGTATGTAAGAATAAGAAATAGGAGTAAGAAGGAAATAAGAGTAAGTAAGAATAAAGTAGAAAGATGTAACTAATAAGATGTAAGTAGTAATTAGTAAGATGTAAGAAGAAGATATAGAAGAATATAAAAGAAGCTAGCTAGCTAGAGAAGAAGTAAATATGAAAATTCCTGATTAAACTGCATGGAGAAGGGCTTGGTGTTTGCCTCCTTACTTCTAACTGGACGGGTAAGGCGGCCGACACAACTTACCTGATAGAAACTATGTAAGAGAGGAAGATATATTTTGGCTCATGGTTTCAGGAGAATATTAGCCTATCAGAAGGGAAAAGTATGATGAGATGATTTTAAGTATAAAGAAGTATATGACAGAGGACCTCATATGGCAGCTAGACCAAAAACTGAAACAGAGATGGATATAATTTATGTATTCTGTTCTAGTAACCTATCTCCACCATCTAGGGTCCACTTCCCCAAGGTTCCACAACCTCTTAAAATAGCACCATTAATTAGAGATGAAATGCTCAATGCAAGTGTTACAACTTTGATGGGAAAGCTACTCTGACAGCTGGGAGCTAAGGAATACCACACAATCACACAGTACAATAAACCCCAGAAAAGAGATTAATTGGGGAAACACAGGAGGCTGTCTGCCTCTTGTCAGGAAAGAAACAGCAAAGAACTGAGGGCTAGGCAGGCTTTATATAGGGTTTCATGGGAGGTGGAGCTTTCCAGAGTGGCCTGGGATAGGTGAAAGTTTGTGGCCTGATCTTGGGGTAAGCTCAGGGATTGGTGAGATTTTATGGTTTAAACTTGGGTTGATTTTCTCTGTAGGGTGGAACACGGCTGCCTGCATCTAAAAGGGCTGGCCAGCCCTTAGAGTAGTAGTCTGGGGCCAGGGCCTAGCCACTCATGTCTGAGGGAACTTACACTCAAATGTGGATTTTTAGGGTACATTCTACATGTCATAGTAAGATGATAAGAAAGGAAATTATGTGATTTGTGATTATTTCATCATACATAGAAGAGCATGTAACAAATTTAGACATTTCTTTAAGAATTTCATATATGTATACAGTGAAATGTGATCACATACATCCTCTTCAAATTCCTTCAAAATATTTCTTATTTCCTCTTCTACCATGTCCCCTTTTTGGGGGATGGGGAGTAAGGGTAGCCAACTAGGTTCAGTTAACGATGCCAGTACATACATGGGTATAGGGTCATCTACTGGAGCCAAACCATGGGAAACATACTAATTGCTAAATCTTCAAGTAAGAACAATTCTGGCACATGCCCCTGTGACTATTTATTGCCAATAGCTTCTCAGGAAGTGTGGAGCCTGTAAATCATCTATTGTATCTATGCCAGGATTTGCTGGCTTAATTTGTTGTGGGACTTGTGTATGTAACCACACCTATTGTTATTTTGCTAAAAGGCCAGATCATGCTTTCAAATTGCCTTGTAAATATTTATGTGTACATTCATAGACCAGAGTTGCTCTCAGTCTTGGTCAGAGAAGTGACTCTTTACGGAAGGCAGAAGTCAATGGAGAAATGAATAATTCTACAAAGTGCTGAGAATTAGAGACTGAGTGCTCAGCCCTGAATGGAATATTTATTTCCTCATCAGGAAAAACCAGGGATCATAGTGTAAAAGGATGCAGAAAGGATATAAGAACTGGAGGGTGGAAAGGAGAGGTGAGCCATCTTTTAGGATGACCTGACTATCACACTCATGAACCCACAGCAGCTGTAATCATTTGTGATGAAAACGCAGTATTTTAAGATAGATGAAATATTGCTTAACGTAATAGAAATTGATTTTGACAAGCCTAAAGTGAACATCATTACTCAACCATTAAAATCTAAATTTTTTAAAAAAATCTGAACAAAGTATTGATACTCAGTTTCACCATTTCTGTTGAGTTTCTGTTATGAGAGTTTTACCCAGAGCAATAGTATAAGGAAAATAAATTAAACCATCTGAACCAAAAAGGAAAAAAACTACATAGTCTGTTTGTAGGTGACATGATTTTATACACATATCATTATATCATGATCATATCTTAATCATAACATATAAACTCTAAGGATACCACTAAATAACTATTAATTTATATGATAAATTCAGTAAAGTACAGGGTATAAAATTATCATGAACACTTGACTGAGAATGTGTACATGTAGTTTGAAAACTAAAAGACTTTCAAAAATAAAATTTTTAAAATTCCGCTTATTATAGCATCAAAATGAATTGAAACCCTTAGGAATAAATGTAACTAAGGAATTGAGACTGATGATAGAACTCTAAAAACTTAAAACTATAAATATTGATGGAAGAAGTTATAAAAGCAAATACATGGAAAGGAATCATATAATAATAGTGCATTGGAACAATTAATATTATTAAAATGTCTATAGTATCCAGATTTGTCTACAGATTCAATAGAATTTTTGTCAAATTCCACAGAAATGGAATAAACTCTAAAAGTTTTACAGAGCCACAAATCACTATGAATAGTCCATCAGAGCTACAGGTATGATAGCTCTTTACTTAGACTAAATTTCAAAGCTACAGTCATCAAAAATAGTATAGTAGTTGAATAGACACAGAAATATAGACAAACAGAACACAGAGGCCATCCCAGAAATAAACTATGCATAAATGGTCAACTAATTTTAACAAATCTTCCAAGAATGTTCTTTGATAGACAGGTGGCCTCAACCATAAACTATGCCAGTGAAATGAGACTTCCACAAGGCAATGAATGAAATGATTACCTTATCTCAAGCCATGTACAAAAATTAGCTCATAAAACAATTAAATAATTGAAAACATAAAGCTTCAAAAAGAAAACGAAATAGGGAGAGAAGCTCCATGATCTTGGTCTTGTAGGTGAATTATAAGCTGTGCCTCTAAAACCACAGGCAACAAAACTGGAAGATCACAGGGGAGTCGGAGTTATTCTCAAGCTAAGAGCATCTGTACTGAGATAAACAATAAACGCAATAAAAATGTTTTCTAGCTATGAAATAGTAAAAATGTTTTCAAATAGCTTAACCAATACAGGGCTATCAGTATCAAAACATTCAAGGAACTTTCTATAGCTTAAAAGCAGAATCAATAACGTCATTTAAAATGAGTAATAAAGCTTTGACTTAGCACATTCCTCAGCCCTTAGACCTTAGATTTCCCAGTGCTGAAGATGAACCACATTTGCACTGTACCAGATTGTCATAATCACATAATACAAATAAGGAATGGCTATAGCACCGGATACATAGCACCAACTATGATTAATAAATGATTCATTAGATATTCCTTTTCTATTTTAGGTAGTCTATATTCAAAGAAAAATTGGGGATATTTCAAAGAAAAGGTATGTGGCTCCATTTGCTTTCCAAAAGTTATAGCAGACTGTAGCTCAGGTGGTAGAGCATGGTGCTAGCATGCATGGGGTCTGAGGTTTGATGCCCAGTACCACTGGAAAACGTTATTTTTTTTTAAGATTTATTTATTTATTATATGTAAGTACACTGTGGCTGTCTTCAGTCACACCAGAAGAGGACATCAGATCTCATTACAGATGACTGTGAGCTACCATGTGGTTGCTGGGATTTGAACTCAGAACCTTCGGAAGAGCAGTCAGTGCTCTTAACCCCTGAGCCACCTCTTCAGCCCATGTTATTTTTAAATGCAAAAGAAATTATACTAACTAGAGTGTGTGCTAGCCATGAGGAGGTTCAGGAACTGCCCAGCCATTGAGCTAGTAAGGCATATTAAAAATTATATTCATATATGTATATATATCTATATGTATATGTGTATATATGTATATTATGAATATATATATAGCCAAAAATAAAGTAAAATAAAATAAAAAATGGGTAATAGACTAAATGCATCTCTAAAAAGGGTATACCAATGACAAGTACATACATGGGAAAGTATTCACCATCTCTGAACAGCAGACAACTGCACATTAATGGACATTACCTCATATGTCTTAGGATAGCTGTGACAAACAGTAAAGATATGGGAAAAAAAGAAAACCCCTTCATCTCTTGCATAAACTACAAGGAAGGCAGTATCTAATATTTTGAAATCACTGTAGTTATTAATCACAATGACCATGATATGGAAATGATCTAAAGTCCACACACAGGTAAATAGATAGAGAAAACGTAGTATGTCTGCACAATGAATGCTATGTTACAGAGCCAAGAAAGAGAAATGAATCTTCCCACTGATGCTCCAGGGGGACACTCAGCTAAGTGGAATAACCAAGTGCTGTAAAGTCATGCTTAAACATGGAAATTAAAGCTATAGAATCAAGTAGTGCAATGGTGGTGCCTGAAGTGGGTAGTAGGGAAGAAACTGGGTAAGTCTCATGCAAGAGGACTAAATTTTTTCTAAGATCAATAAGTTATAGGGATAGTATAGAATCTAGTTAACCATACCAAACTATTTCCTTGAAATTTACTTAGAGAGGTGTCCAATGTCCCCATGTCACCAATACATAAGTGTTTAAACAAGCACATGCAAGCGTGTGCACACACACGTGCACACACACACACACACAATGAAAAGCAATCACGTGGAGATGGAAATGTTATAACTATTATATAATGTTGACATATACCAAATCACTGTGAGGTACGCCTTAAGTACATGTATGTATGTATATATTTCATTTTCAATTATATTACAATAAAGCATACATACAATGAGCTGTTCTCATTTTTAAATGAAATTATTAAGCTTTTGTTGGAGTGAGAAACACTAGAAAATTCAGCCAGATGCTCATGTAGCAATCAGCAAGGTCTCGTTAATTAAAAGTTCTAAGAATATATGACGCAGATATTTTCATTCTTTTAAACTGAACTCATTTAATCAAAAGCTTAAGATAAACATCCCACAGACATCTTCACTTGTCATCTCTTAGTCCGTGGAATTACATGGAAAATGGACTGGTGGTTTGGGATTTTAAGTCTGGCCCTTAGAGTTCCAAGTACCTCCTTTGTCCCCAGGTAGCCAACGACACCTTCAAGGAACGCAGACCACCGACACAGATATTTTCAACCAAACATTTCCAGATACAGGAAATAAGTGAGAATTAATGGTCTCAAAGAAAATGAAAATGCAGATGGTTCAACCTGTTCACCTTGTTTAAAGCAAACTATTTTATAAAGCAGAGAAAATTGACGTTAAGAAACCAAGAAATGAGATAAGTTTACAAGCATTTTAATAATAATTTAATTTAAAATCTGCCTTTAAACATACTCTGAAATTCATATGAAGGAATATTGTGCTGACTTTACTTGAATCCTACTGGAGGGACACGTGGGTGGGGTGGAGGGACACAGAAGCAGGCAGGATTAGGCTATCAAAACTAGACAATGAGTCTGTGGGGTCTACTGAACTCCCCACACTTTCTAAGATTTATGGATGTTTTTGCCTTTAATTCTAAGGAGGAGAAATAAGGTGCTATGCCAGGAGGGGGATTTGTAACAAGTAGAAGGCACTTAATGAAAGTGTTGCAACACTGTTTTACCAAATACTAAATCTAAAACTAGGGCTAAGGTTTTACTAATGTTGACCTATGAGGAAGTCTTGAAAACTAATTAAAACAAACCTATAAATTGCTAAGCATTCCTCGGAGAGAAAGGCTATGAATATTCAACACATTATCAAAATGATGACATGAGATTCTAGGCCCATATGATACCCTTTCTGGATAGGAGTTTCTTCATCACTTGTCTTGTGAAGAATGTTACTTAATAAGCACGTCTAATCAAACCAATAAGGAATCACTGGTCTGTTCACTTCTGTTCTTCTTGGTTCTGAAACTGGATACTCACAAGAATATTTTATCCCTTATAAATAAAATTTAGCAAAGAGTAACCCAATCAATTTTCATATCTGCTTCAAATAATCTGAAAGACTTCAAGAAATTAATGTTATTGTTTTTCTTGTTCAGAATTCACTTCTCAGGACTGTATTTAGAATACATTCATCCCTGAAACTCAGGCTCAAGGCTAAGATTCTTCTTTGCTTCAAGGTTGTAAAGAAATTTCTCTCTTAATTTTTAGAAGATTCAAAAAGTTAGAATATCATGATAAAAGGTACATACAATTTTTATAAGCACTTAAAAACTAAAAACTTAGCTGTATTTCCTTGCCACATTTTGGGTTCTGAATATTACTGTCTATGTTATTCATAAGATGATTTTTCAAATGCCAGTTACTACCCCAAACAATGAAATTGAAATCAATTCCCAATGGTTTGATTTGTTGCCATGGGTTTCATTGAAGGATAGAATAACAAATCACTCCAAACCTCAAGGTAACAAGAACTTTATGTCATATTACAGATAATAGAGGATAAAATATTTTTTCATTGCAAAGAAATGATTAATTACTTTTTAGTTGGCACAACACCACTGAAAAGTTAAAAACCACAGAAGTCAGTATGAATAAAAGATAAAACGAAACATCAGAAAAATGTAGCTTGAGCAATTTAAGATCCAGGAATCAATGTCCATATCCATACCACAAAGACTTGGCAATGTTTTACTTTTCAGTTTTTAATAATGTATACACACACACACACACACACACACACACACACAGGACTTTGACTTTTTTCTCCATTTATAATTTGATTTAATATATTTACATTATGTATCACTTGCTAAAAAAATTCCTTTCCGGGATAGAAGTGACCTTAACTCACAACTAATTTAATATTTACCTTATCCCATCAGTCTCCACCTGTGTAGCTAATGAATTTTCACTATGGTGCTATGGATCAGACCATAATCCATCATGTATTTGAGTATTGTCGGTCATAAAATCAGAATATATTTAATGGACATCTACACTGTAACAGGCACTGATTTACAGTCTAAGTACAGCAGACAAGAAAATGGACAAAGATTCAAAAGTTTATATTCAGGCAGCTTCTGTAATACAATTCACTACCATCAACTAGTTTTGCCTCAATAGTGCCACAGGCAAAACACAGAAACCTCTCAAGTCACCATGAAAATTTTACTCTAATAGATAATGCAACTGTGCTATTCTATCCATCTGACTTTAGTTTCTGGGGCCAATCATATAATATCTAAATGCTTTGTTTCACGTGTATGTGAGATATATGAGCACCATGTATTGACAGAGTTCATAAGAGGACACCAGATCACCTAGAACTGAAGGTAGAAGAGGTTATGTATCCCCAGATGTGGATGCTAGAATCTGAACCTGGGTCCTTTGCAAGATCAGTAAGTGCCCTAAACCACTGAGACATCTCATCTACTCCCCTTTTCCATTTATTTCATTCAGGTACAAAGTACTCAAATCTTGGCAGGCTCAAGGAATATGGAGTAAATATGTAAAGTTAGCTAAACGGAACAAAAAAACCATGAACCATGAGGCCTCCATGGTTAGTTTCCATACAAAAATACAAGTTCAATGAAAGACTAATGGAACATCTGCCAATTTTGAAATTTTGCCCGTAATTCACATTTTGAAAACTCTATAAATGAGTCACCCACAGCACACCTCATAAGATGATTTTTATTGTGGTAGTAGACTTTCATAATAAGTAGACTTTGTAATTTATGGATACATTCTACTACCTAAATAAATGTTTGGCCCTTTAAAACATTTTAAATTTTATTTTGTTTTAATTTGTAGTTTGATTCTTCCATCAGGCACTAGCTGTCTATAGTTCTTTATGTAGGGTAGGGGCCCATGAAACTCCTCCCATTTCATGTAAACATGTGCATTGATATTGCCATTATCTCAATTCCCAGCAATTCAGCCATTGCTACAAGAGAATTTCACAGCTCACTTCCTGGTATTCTGGCTCTTACACTCTTTCTGCCCCCTCTTCCATGATACTTCCTGAGCTAAAGATGTGGAATTATGGTATAGAATCAATCAGAGAGGGAGTCACCAAAATTGATTGATCTCTGGATTTTGGCCAGTTGTATTTCTCATGATTATCTTCAATTGCTGTAAAGAGGGGCTTCCTTGACGAGGAGTAATAGCTACACTTATCTATGGATATAAGGATGAGATTAGAATGTAGGAAGAAATTATTCTACGCTAGCAATGTGCAATGGCATATTACCTCCTAAGGACCATTAGCACCTGGAAGCTGGCTAGGTTTCCAGTTCCAGGCATGATAGCCTTTCTGTTAAGTGACACTTAACTCTGATTAGATGGCTGTAGATTGCCACCAACATGTGAGTGCCACTTACTGTACCTTTATGCATATCTTGTCATGGTGGTAATTAGGTGATTATGATGGTTCATAGGTGCTCCAGATGGGTAAGACTTTTTGAATTTTTTTTTTGTCCCTTGATAGTTTGCATAGTATTTCTGGAAGCATGGAACCTAGACTGTAGGAGAGAGGGCTTTGGGTCAGATCCAGCTCAAAACATGAGCCCTTTGTCATAAGTATGTGCTGTCTTCAAAAACAAGAGTCTACCCTCAACCTTGGGTGACAACCAAGAGGAACATCAATAATTTGTATTTTTTTGTGAGTTACTTGGCTGCTTAGATTGAAATCACAGAACTAGGTATGAAGAACCCAAACAATTATAGAGTTCAGTTAATACCCCTTTGGTAATATTGTTATAATGTATTTAAATTTTGATTAATCAATTAATTAATTAATTAATTAATTTGGGGTATTATTATTTCCATTTATGAAACCCAAAGATGAATAGATATTTGCTACTGAGGTATGATGTCACAGTATTGTTTTATGTTTACTTACTTTTAAAGACTTATTTATTTATTTTATGTATATGCATATACTGTAGCTGTCATCAGGCACACCAGAAGTGGGCATCAGATCCCATTAGAGGGTTGTGAGCCATCATGTGGCTGTTTGGGGTTAAGCTCAGGACCCATGGCGCTGAGTCATCTCTCCACCCCTGTTTTATGTTTATTTTACAGCCATCCACACCTTCAATTATTGTTAAAATAGTTCTTATCCTGCTCTGTCTGTTCTCTGAACATGAATGAGTTCTTCTTAATGTTTGAAATTTTCTATTTTTTAAGATTTTTTTTTTATTATTATAGTTATATTCCCCCTTCAGGCTGCCAAGTGTTATCTAGACACTCTTTTTGTTATCAATTATGTTAATTGTTCCTCCCATCTTTGTGAAATCTGTGAATTAGATTCTCAAGTGGCTAATGTTTTCTATGTAATTATTGACAAAGATGGTAGCAAACAAAATCAAATCCTTTAGTTCATTATTGCGAACCACCCATGAACACCCATCATGGTCTCATCTCTTTGCATCTTTAAAAGAAAGTCCTTATTTTATATGTATATGTATGTGATTGAATACAATTAAAGTTCTACCTGAATGCAGAAGCCTACAGAAACCAGAAGACAACATTAAGTCCCCTGGAACTAGGTAGTTTTGAGGCACCATGTGAAAGCTGGTAACTGAACCTAGGATGCAAGAGCAGTAAGTGTTGTAACCACTTGCATAATAGCCATGTACTCAACATGGACATTTTATTAAGCACTTGCTGAAACATATAGTGGAGATATCTGATATGCTGCTCTTTCAGGAAAAGAAAGCCAATTCAACCTGGCATGCTTCAATATTAGCCATCCAATATACATCCAGATGGTTTTCACTTGGTTTTTCTAAGGTTCATAATGTTCTTATAAAGATTCATTTTAAACCTGCATATAGGAAAATGAACAAAACTAGAAGAGGTAATATAATGAAACTATTTCACACAATAGAAGTATGAGAAGCTTTATGTACCATGTAGGCATTTAAAAATAATAGAAAGCTAGAAAAGGAAAGTAATATCCAATGAAAGAAATACATTCAATTTTTAAATTGCAGTGTCTATGGTTTCCTTTCAACTAGGGTACTTCTTTATTCTAATTTAGGCTGGTAAAAATCATTTAATACTATGGCATAGTACAATTTTCCTTCATATCTTATTTGTAAGTAAAAGTGTTCATGAACCAAATACTGCATCTAAGATTAAAGTGCTGACCTATTTACCTACTCAATAATTATTTATTAAACACCTGTATTAGATACTGAATAAAGCAGTGGAGAAGTAGAAGAATATTCACAGAAGATGTCAATATTGAGATTGAATGGGAAAAAATGAGAACCATAAGTGGATATTACAGAATACCAGACAATGTCAAGGATTCAGGCTAAAAATAACAGAGGTATGTACATAGAAAATGTTAAATATAAACTAAGACCAAGTTGAAAAGATGATAAACACTGACTTTGTGTACTAGAAGAGGGTCTGTAACCAAGAGATTGCAAGTCCGAGCTGGTTAGGAGCCCTCCTCAGCACTGGCAACTTAGTGCCTGCACAGGAATGGAACTACACAGCTCTTCCTTGTGATTGGTTACAATAAACTCATATTTTCTTGTTTAGGATGGAGATACATGCATCATTTTAGGATGTTGATTTTTTTCTAGAGTTAGTTGGTTTAAATCCCATAAATCAAACTAATGAAAGCAAAACCTTTAGTTTATGTGTGTATCATTGCCAGACTTAAAACTTCAGAGAAATTGGCTTCCAGAGCCGACTGCACTGTGACCTCCACAGAAATCTAAAAAGGGAAGTCTAGAGAATAGAGTGCTTTTAGACAAACATCTATGAGCAGTCTTTCAAAAAGAACTAATGGAAATAAGATTAGTGTTCTATTTCCTAAGGGTATAACACAGGAGGATTCACTTTCTTTGTCTTCCCTAAAACTTGGTATTACTTAGACTTATCTCCAATGTACTGTTACATATCTCTTCAAAGACAGAGGTGAGTTATTAGTAGCGGATTCCTACAGAGACACGAGTCAAGCAATAATTTCCAGTCGGGATGCAGCTATGAAGTCTCAATGAATGGAAGCACACGCAGTGATTACCACAGAGCCAGACATAATAGAAAGCACCATGTCCCACCACATATTTCCACAGTGGAAATAAAATAATTGAGAACTGATTAATTAAGTACCAATGCCAGTACGACATGGTCACTTTTGTTATTGACTAGGATATGATTTTTTTTTCCCAGGGTTACAATGCTTTCCATGTGAGAAATATCAAGCAAAGACATACTGTGAGAGGTAAACAGTCCTCTGGTGAGGCATATATAGTCTTGCACATATCTGGGGAGGCATATAGTCTTGCACATATCTTCTCCATACCCAATGTTTTCATTCCCTTAGTTGAGATACATATGTTTTGTTGGAAGTATGTTGCATCCGTTGATATATCTAGTTTTTGTTTTTGCTTATGTAGCATTCTTTCTATATCACTCCATTTATTTCAGGCTCTGCAGGGAGACACTTCCTTACCTACCTTGATGTCACTTATGTTGTATGTGCATGCATGTGCCTAGGTGTTGCTGCACATATATGGTAGGAAGAGGGCAACAGTTGGGAGTGGATGCTTCCTTCCATCATGGGATTTGTGGTCCAAATGCAGGCCATCAGGTTTGAAAGGCAAGAGCCTTTACCTGCTGTGCCTGCCTCAGCAATTGTATTTTATATTTTAACTGCCACGAGCATTTAAGTAGACAACATGGATAAGTTGACAGAGTCCAGGATCCTTACCCTTAAGGTCAAAGGCAGAAGCAGGCTAGGATAGTGTTAGATGCAGAGTGTTAAATTTGTGATTCTAAATGTGTTCAGTTATAGGAATTCTATTATTACTACATTGGCACCCAGTCACTATTTTGTAAGCTAATACATTTATTAATTATGATTAAATATTAATAAGTTATTTGAATGGGAAATACCAAACTACCAAGGAGTCAACAAATCCCCCAAATTATATTTTCTCTGAAACTTTATTTGCATAAAAAACCAGATTTGACATGACAAAAATGTTGCCATATGGCTGTATCTACATACGGTTCTCATTTGGCATCATGTACTTGTAAAACTCTGTAGAAATAGTACAGTCTACTTAAATATTGTGATACAGATTGATTGTTTTCTAAAACATGGTACAACTAACTAATGTGAAAAATTGAGATTTCTTTTTTGTTCCCAAAGATTTTGCTTTATTCAGTTTTATAGGTACTGACGCTTTGTCGATCCTTCCTTATAGCCACTGCTGAGCCATCCGATTATTAATACTATGTACAATAATTTTACACCAAAGCCTTGTAGTAGCAACTCAGTTCCATCAGCAGCAGGCACAAGTACGTGCTGCATGACACAGAGGTCGTTATAAGTGGGACAGCTACTGCTCGCTACATTTCATCATTTCACAGGAGAAATGTATCCAGCTGGCACTGTTTTCCTGGAGTGGACAGACAGAAGCTCAGAGCTAATGAGGACAAGATCACAACTCTGCTATCTGACCAGCCCCCATTAGCTTCACTGAGGAAGGCAGGCCTGCAAACACAGAAGGTGCCATTAGCCTCACCAGTCATCTCAAAGCAGATGCTGCTTTTTCATTGGGAAATTCAAGACACACAAAAAAGAGACAATAATTCCTCATGGGATAACACCAGTGCAAGAGAAAAGCGCAGGCCTACAGAGGGTTTGTTCTGTTGTAATGTGCCAACAGATGACAGAAAGCACCCTTAGAATATCTGCATGTCATCAGAAGAAATGAAAGTGCAGAGTTTAGCCTGTGGTAGCAGTTTCCTGTCAACTGTCCTAGGCTGAGACTATATAAAGACAAATGATACTTGGAAACAGAGAGCCATGGTACACAGTGGATGCTTTGAGGAAGTGGACAGAAAAAAGAACATAGACTCCAAACATTTTAGCAACCACATTTCTTACTGCCTATGTCTTAATTTTGTACTGAAGAGACTATGTCATATTAAGGTTTTCTGAGGCCTTGTCTCTTTTGTAACCAAAGAGTGACATAGCCCCCCTTTTGGTGTAGAGGGTATCCATTTTGACTAGACTGCTGATAGATACCAGAAACTACAAATAATATCAAATGGTATAGAGACACATTTTTTAATATGTGAACAACTCTATTATAAAATTTAATTTCTTCATTAGATACAATAGATATCAATGACAGAAGTAACCAAGTAGAACAAATATAACAAAATGCAGTAATCAAAATTATTTAAAACTCATAACACACTTATTTCTGTAATTTGTATTTAATATTTGCAGACTAGTTGGCTCTTGTAATTGAAACTTAGAGAAGCCAAACTTTGAATCAGACAGAGTTGTTCAGGTTGTCAGTCTATGCTCAGGACCCGAAGCTACATACCAACAGAACTTGCTGTTACTGGACTTAATGGCAGTTTGTTATTTGTGACTAAGATGCCTGTCCTGAAAAGTTGGGGACAGGTACAGGGAAAATTTTCTGACTCCTGGCCTAGGACATAAAATAGCATCAGAATAGAGAGTAGAGAGCTGGTTTCCTAACTTATGCCACAATTATCAAAAATACTTATTGCGATATCAGAAAAGATGGTTAAACCAATCATCAGCTTCCATTTCCTCAAATGTTGGGTCTAAGAAGAAACTGGGTAATAGAGAAATAACTTCAATGATACTAAAATCATATCTTATATTTTACATGCTACAGATCATCAAGTTAATGATGCTTAAGTTCACTAACCAAGTCATGACTAGAACACTGGTACACCAATGGAAGACCAGTAGAAATTTGATGAAGGGTTGAAACATCTGTGGCTGATGAAACTTCAACACCAAGAGCTCTCAGAAAAGAAATAAAAGAAGGAGACAAAATTCCTAAAGAAATAAAATTAAAAACACACTTCTAGCAATAAGATGAATTTCTAAACGCAGTCTTTAAAGAAGCTACCTGAATTTTTAATGGAACTATGCCACAAGAAAAGAAACTAGCTTCCCTAATAAGAACTGAAAATATACATCTATGTATGAATGCATCTACCCTTTTTCTTCTGCTTTGTTTTCCTTTTGAATCAGGAAACCATACATTTCCCTAAACATGGCTTTAAGTAACTCTATTTTATTCTATTCAGAACCAATCAATGAAAAATGAACATGGTATTAGCTTTCAGAGTAGAATAATAACGAGTGTGTGGAAAAATAAGATTTTAAGACAGATCCGGAAAAATTCTCACTGTGTAAATGAGATGCAGACAGGAATATCAGGGATTCCAATTACCTGCTAGGTAGGAGCATGCTCTAGGAAGATGACTAACCTGAACAAAGAGCATAAGGAACCATAGATGCTGCAGATAGTTTACCTGACAAGAAAACATATATCCCACAAAATGAAGAGGAGACTGAAAATAACTGAGAAGGTAATTATCATCCTACGAAAATAAAAGCTATAATCCACATCAAGAGCCATGTGACATTCTACCCATTCCCAAATGTCTTTTCCAACCCATGCTCAAAATCTGGCCACATATTACTACCACTTCCACTCTTGCTTGTAACAGGTTTTAGAGTATAACTAGGAAATCTTGGTAAGCTATCAATTTTCTCTCTTCCTTTTAGGCCACATAACCAGTTCTTCAAATATACTACTAGGGTATAAATCTAATTTCTTGGAGTTCTTGCCCAGATTATGATTTTAGATGAAGGACCCTCCAATCTTCTACACCTGATTTCAACATTCAGGGGTTTCTTGATTGTTTCTTGGAACCACAGAGGATCTTGAGCTACCTTGTGATTCAAATCTTCTTCATTACTGTGTTCTTGTATCAGTGTTATTATCCATGATCTCAAATTGCCACTTGTACCAACTACAATAGCTGTTTTGGCTAATACAAAGGTTTTTCTAACCTTCTTAAGGATTTTACCACTTTACCTTAAGGAATTTTGACTTCAGTAAGCACAAATTTCTGCTTATGATCTGGCCTTGATATGAGGAAACAACATTGGTACTCTCAGTATGTAACTGAAAACTGCCAAAGTGGTTGTCTTATAGCCTTAGTGTACATTTAGAACTTTGCTCTGAGAGAGAGAGAGAGAGAGAGAGAGAGAGAGACCAACACTAAAACTAAAATCCCAATCAAACCAATACTTGAAAAGAAGCAAAAACAAAACTGAAGCAAAAGTATTCTATAAGTGAAACAAAGTTTAGTCTCTTCTACACAAAACCCTATGGGCCTCTAGAAGCTCTGAGTCACAGTAAATTCAGAAATGGAGTCATTGGAATGCATAGAGGTCTGCTGTAGGTGTTGCCAAGTCACTTGATGCTATGCAAGAGAGTAATTGGACCAAGCCTTGCACCACAAGAGACCATTCACTGTTTGTGAATGGGCATCACTGTGGAAGCCTTTAAGAATCCCAGAATAATGAGGTCAATTAAACATTCCCAGCACTGTGTCTGGAAAATGTCATGCTGCAGCTATCTAGAGACTTGGGCTTTGGGCACAGGTAGCATTATAATATTTGACAGACCATAAAATTGGGGCAGGATCCCTGTGCAGTGCTACTCAGAATAAGAATTTGCTGTATTAGGGAGCATGCAATTTACCTGTTTAAAAAAAGATGTATCTGAGGGAGAATGTTTACTTGTTTATATAATGAGTGCTAAAATATTGACCTCATTAGCAGACTGAATGAAAAGCTGAGGTGAACTTTCCATTCCATTGCATGGAGCGCCTATAATGGAGGATCAAGAATACTAAATAGACTGGGCATATACATGCTCTTATCTCATTGTCTAACTATTGTTCTTTCTTCTCCTAAGGAGAAGAGGCAACAGGGGTGTCCTCCTTAAATGTATGCTGCCCATAGAGCTTCATATGTTGCATCATTAGGACCCATTGCTGTATTTGTATTTTTCAAGGATTCACACTGAAATAAACGCCTAGGATCAGCAAACTCCCATCTGTAGTTCTGCCAAAATGTCGACCTTGGATATGTAGAGTCACGATTGAAAAGTTTGGAAGTTATGTCAGCAGCTTCATTCTCCCTAGAAAGAGTTAACTTTAAAAACAGCATGAAAAGTTTCTTCTGATAGATACCTCTGCCACCCCTGCCAACTTCCGAAGTCTCTTATAATCCCTTTGATAACAATAAAGTCACAGGGTTTATTGAATTCCTATAAAATGAAATATATTTCAGTGGAAGGAATGGGGGAAAATTGAAGATATGGAGTGTGCTTAAACTTGAAAATTTTATAATCTTTTAGATAAGATTTTAAAATGCTTCTCTTTAATCATAAGCCAATAAAAATTACATGGACCAATTTTACTGCAACTTTTTGCCAGTCTTACCTCTTTCGATTACAGAGATAGAGGACAATCCCCTGAGAGCATCCAGTTGCCTTGGATAAGCAATCACAGCTCCGCTTCTACCTCAGCATTGTCTGCTCAGACTGTGCTCCCAGACTCCAAGCTGAGCTGAGCAGCTGGCAGCCCCTACTCTAAGTGTCATCCTGTGTCACCTACCAACTTCTATTTGGTAATTACTTATTTCCGTCTTAGCAGACTCTCAGCACACACTCCAGTGATCACTCTGAGTTATGCTATTCTCTGGAAGCTTCTCTTTTGTTTCTCTGGGTATCTAAATAGGTCCAAGGGGCACGTCTTCCTGGACCAAATGGGAACTGTTCTACTTTAATTCTTCCAAGTAACACATTGCATTGTCCCTCCCCCCTCTCCATCCCCCTCCATACTCTTTAGCATCTGTATTATGATCCTTTCTTACTGCAATGGCCATCTTTTTTAAAAGAGTTGTTTTATATTTTCCGTGATACCCGATCATATCTGCCTAATACAACTCCTGGTAATTTCGGCAGAAGTCTCCATGCCCATACCTTCCAAGAACATCAGCTTCAAAGGGCTATTTCTTTTTTCATCTTTCTGTGTTTTCCCACTGACCATCGATTTCCATTTGACCTGTTATACCTCCATCATTTTGTATGCATTTTTTTTTTTAGAATTCTCTCTTTTCTTCTTCTTGTCTTATCCTTCCATTCACTCTTAAGTTATTTGTGTTTCTTACACTGTATGTACAATAAGGATGCTCATCTTCATTCTTAGGGTTAACAAGAGGTATGTGAGTATCCTGTGAATACATACAGTGCATTAACTAGATTGCCCTTAGAAGCCTATCAGGCTACTCAAGGGTATCAATTATTCTTGAAGATATCCACCTGTGCTATGAAATGGAGACATGTGGTACTTTAAAGATGGGGAAGAGCCGGGCGGTGGTGGCGCACGCCTTTAATCCCAGCACTTGGGAGGCAGAGGCAGGCGGATTTCTGAGTTCGAGGCCAGCCTGGTCTCCAGAGTGAGTTCCAGGACAGCCAGGGCTATACAGAGAAACCCTGTCTCGAAAAAAACCAAAAAAAAAAATAAAATAAAATAAAGAAGAATCAAGTGTCCTATGGATCTCATCAAATGAAAGTTAACTTATACACCACTTGAATCACAAACACCATCAACAATTCTGTTCATAGGGTGGGGCCTTTTCTCAATGATGGCTCACCAGTCTATTTTCCTACAAACTAGCTGGTTTTCTTAATACCTGGAATTTTTATTTCATTATTTACTAAACACACTCCAACCTCTAACAATTATCTCCCACAAATGTGTTCCATTTCCTATCACAAATGGTGCTTGATCTATTCTTCTTTTTTGTGAACAAGAAAGCATGTTTAGCTATATTAACTGAAGCCCATCTGAATATAGAAGTTTAGAGAATCTGACATTAAAAAGCTAGGTATCACTCACTGTTTAATGTTGGTAAGATGCATACTTAAAATTATAGTTTCAATTAGAAATATTGATATGAGGGTACAAGCTTGGAGCAAAAGCTCGTGGTAGGAGGAATTTAAAATGAAACTTCCCAACAACCTTGAGCCATGGAATGGATCAGAAGGATTCAATCCATGATAGCTCAGTCCCCCAATGAAATGAACGGTGATGTTTGGTAACAAATGTACAAAGTGCACTTTGATGCTCATGTAAAAATATGTTCTTAATCTCTATGAAAGAAGGTGAGCTTGATTTGACATCTGTTGAAAGAAAAAAATTGTCAAATAGTTCCATAATCCATCTCATTGAGATATGCCATTTAAACATTTCAAAAAACATTTTAAGGTGAAATGTGAAAGTGAAACTTTCCTATAATTAATGTTTTAAAAGTGACTTTAAAACATGCTCCTGAAGCACAACCAAGGTTAGCTCAGAAGTTCCATGGAAAGATGAGTGTATGAGAGAGAGAGAGAGAGAGAGAGAGAGAGAGAGAGCACTAGAGAGACAGAGACAGAGACACAGAGAGACAGAGAGAGAGACAGAGAAAGAGAGACAGAGAAAGAGAGACAGAGAAAGAGAGACAGAGAAAGAGAGACAGAAAGAGAGACAGAGACAGACAGACAGACATAGAAAGAGACAGAGAGACAGAGAGACAGAGAGACAGAGAGAGACAGAGACAGAGAGAGAGACTGCTGTACTGTACAGTGCAAGTTAGACACATGGATTCTGATCCAGGAAGAGGCAGCTGAGTGGGAACAAAGTACAGAGTTTTGGAAATAAGATAATCTTGATTTTACATGATATTAGGATAAAAAGAGACACTTTAAAAATATACATAGTTGGCAAAAATCGCAATTATGAACATTGGTTATCATAATACGAACTAGAAAACAAGTTGAATTAAATCTATACTAAGCAAACTGTGAGGTGCATCAGTATGCATCAAAGACAATGTTCCTCACTACAAGAGCAACAAGTGATTTTGTTCATTCATCCAAACATCTGTATTCAACTGAAACCAAGTATTACACCACATCCTAAGACTCCTGGTTAAAGCAGATATAGACTTATTCTGAAAGACTTTGCATTTCCTAAGAGTCTTCGCCAAAATTTTGTTTTAATTTTTTTCTCAGCATGTACAATGAAATGGAAAATATTGAGCATGCCATTCAATTGGTTGTTCCATGCCAAATGGTGAGCCCTCCAAATATACATACAAATAATGTTATGTTGACTGAGCAATTTGTATTTAGGAATGTATATGTATATACATATATCCATGCAATGGCAATTAATGTAAAAAGAGGTTGTGAATTTAAAGAAGAATGGGGAGGAGTATATCGATTATGAACAAATTTTAAACAGTAGTAGATTATATGTAGATTTTTAGTTTTCAAATTAATCTATAGTCAGTTTTCCATTTCAATCATATAAGAGGTTATTCTCATGTCAGTTACAAACATTATTATAATATGAGAGAAAAGTCATAGGTATTATGAGTTAGTTTGTTTATAGGACTAACAGATTGGAGTTGTTCAGTTATGAGATTTCCCTCCAAAGTCTAGACATTCTCATTCTACTACTGAAAGGAAAATGTGTGACGGTTTTGATACAGGGTATTGAAAATCATAGTAGGAAATGGAAATTTGAGTGTTAGATTGAGCTATCAAATGTAACTACGGGACATAGTTACAGGTGGCAAAAGCTATAATGCTAGGCACAGAACAAAAAGGTGCATTTCACAAAATGGAAACAAATAAAGGAAGGAAGGAGAAGCATAAGACTAAGATGGGCAGTTCCGGGGATACAGCAGGAAGTAGGGAAATGGGAGGGGAATAAAGTGAGTGAACAATTCAATGCACTGTGTGCATGTATAAGAACCTCATCATAACACCCCTATTTGTATATTATATATACACAATTACCACATATGAAAGAAAAAAATAGAAAATACCCTTTCTGAATATTTCTATGTGATTGTGTAAGTATCAGCAGCAACAGCAAGGACAAAACACTAACCAGTATGAGAGAGACCCATCTGATTCAGTATTGAATAAGTAGATAATTACACTGGTAAGTTAACAGGAAGGAGACACCTGACAACATGGTGACATGCTAACACGTTACATCAGCCTTGTCTTGGAATGCTATTTACTATATACATCAACTTTTAAAATATTTTAGTTTTTAAGACAAGGTATTATGTAGCCTAGGCTAGCCTAAAACTTATTATGTTACCGATTACAGCTGGGAACATCCAATTTTCTGCCTCTCAGTACTGCGGTGTCAAGTATATACTTCATTTTTACTAGTTCATTAATGACATTTAAGAATAAAATATTTCATTGTAAATAAAGAAAACATCTAATAAAACAAGAATAAAATATTTCCAAGGCACAGACATACGTGGTCAGTGGTAGATTAAAATGTATTGTTTTATAGTTTTAATGAAATCATATGACACAGAAGAGTGAATATCTCAAAGAACAAAGTCATAGGGTCATCTTTGGTCATCCTCTCAACAGCTACAAGACCCCTATTTTTTTCAAGTTTTATTCTGGTCTCCATGCAACCCACTTTCCATACAACAGGAAGAGAAAACCACTTAAAACCCTAAATTCGATCACTTGATCTTCTTGCTTGAAACCCTTAATGATTTGCTGTAGAATGTAATGTAGAAACCCACTTCTTATACTGTCAGCTACTATTTTAATTTCATTTTGTATCATACTTTTCTGGTTTCCTTTCATACCCTATATATCTTTCCTCAATCCTAAATGCCTTTACACATGTAATGTTTTTCTGCTCAACTGAGTTGTTCCTCGTCTCTTTATGTAACTGTATCCTCCTTATCAAGGGCTCATCTCAACATGTTGCTTTATAAGGAAGTTTCTCTCATTTTCCCACTTCATTCCCCAGCCCTCAGGGAGCATTAGCCTTTCTTCCCTTGTCCTTATTTTCTTTGATATCATTGACTTATCACTTGTCTACTGTCTTCCTCTCACTAGACTGTTAGCTTCATGATGGCTCCAGTCACAGGCCTGGCCTTTGTATCTGGAATAGTTTCTAGCCTTTAATTTTCTGAGCCCATGAGCCCTAATTCTTCTATGAGTTGCTTTTGTCATGAGCATCATATCATAGCAACAGAAAAGTAACAATGACACAGGCTACTGCCAATGTTATCAGTTACCCTCAAGAAGTTGACAGCAAGACCCTATTGCTGAAGTTACCACATAGCTGAATCATAAAACCAATAGAAATCAAGTTGGTATTCACCTGGAAGCTTCATCCTAAATGGCTTGCTTTTATAGAGCTAGAAAGTACAGAGAACAAAAGGAATGACAAGCCTTACTCATCTGTGAACTCTGGGAGCCACACAAAAGGCTGGCTTGCAGAGACATAGTCATTGGCATAATAGGGGCACAAGGATCATATCAGTAACCATTTCCTCACTAGCTTTAAGGTCTTCCTGTTCAACTGAAAAATTCTTTATTCTTTATTAGCTGCTCAATAGTTCATACAGAGCTTGGTGAGGCACACATGCAGTAACAGCATGTGTATAGCAAAGCAGAGGCAGAAGGATCAAAAGTCAGAGAACAACCTAGGATACATGGCAAGACCATGTATTTAAATATCAAAACAAACAAACAAACAAACAGCCTTGCATCACAGTAGCTTGCTGTAATGATGAAGAAGCTGATTGGGTTTTCTTTGGAAGGGAACAAAGTGGTAGACAGATAATTTATTTTTCTGATTATTTTGACATATAAATCTCAACACTGCCTTCAGTGACACAGTTGTTTCTTCTGTTTGCATTACTGTTTCCAATTTAGAAAACCCCTAAATCCCAAGTCTATATAGGTATATCACCAATAGTATCTTAGACCATACATACAAGCCACACAGTCCCTCTGATTATCATTCATAAGTGCCAAGAGTTCTTGGAAGAGTCTAGAGCAACTGATTTAATCAATTTCTATGTCCAAAGACATAAACAGAACTTTCCCCAATAACCATGACCCACACATTGTTGAAAGTGTAGGTTAATGTTGAAGGCTGATAGACTGAAAACCATAAGTTAGTATTTTATTCTTATGCTGAGATTAAAATTATACAGTCATCTTAGTAAGTAATTATAAATCAAACTTTAAACAGCTGCATGACTTTAAAATCAATACACTCCATATGGTATTCATCATTCTTACCGCCCAAAACTCAATACTTTTGGGGAAAATGGTTATAAGACTCTGGAGAACATGTAGGGAACAGCTCAGACTCCTTGTCTCACTTCTCAAGAGGATGCTTCCTTCCATTCTGTGGCAGGCATCCTCTTTGGCAGTTCTAGTGTCTATGAAATATAGCCTGGTGGATGGCTAAAGAGCATTAACCAGTCATTTTTGAAAGAGTTCTGCTTTATGTTATACATACCAGAAAGGAGCTTTTTGATTTACAAGCATTAATTATTAATAAAGAATATTTAAGGTCATTCACAGGCAAGTAGATTTTAAAGGAAA
This sequence comes from Mastomys coucha, assembly GCF_008632895.1. Lineage (NCBI taxonomy): Eukaryota > Metazoa > Chordata > Mammalia > Rodentia > Muridae > Mastomys > Mastomys coucha. The sequence continues at coordinate 69,407,771 of NW_022196914.1, read as the reverse complement.
TCAAATACAACAGAGGCTATTTGCCTCCCCTTTCCTTCTAATCACGGCAGTTCCCAGCATATCCTGCTATTGTAAAATAAATCAAAACAAGAGCCAGGAAAACATGGAGCCAAAAAAGTAAAAAAGAGGCTGGATCCTCGCTGCAAGCCTGCATGCAACTGCAGAATTCAGATTAACAGCATGCAACGCTCAGCTATAATTCATGTATATTTATTCTCCTTGAGACCTGAGTCTGAATGAAAACCAAAGTGGATTCCAGTAAACTAACCTTTCTTCTTGAAAATAATGCATTTACATGAAGCGTTTAAATCAACCATTGCCTTAAACTGTTAAACCAGTGAGCTTTTTACTGCAATCACACGCTTTTTAAAATTTTATTATTTTTAATTTTTTTAAATATATTTTACTAATTCACTTTATATCCCATTCACTTACCTGCCTCATAGTCACCCCCTCCCAAAATACTTTCCCACATCTCCAATCCCCTTCTCTCCTGAGTGGGTGAGAACCTTCTAGGACATCACCTCTCCTGGTACATCAAGTGTCTGTGAGGCTAGGCACATCCTCTCCCACTAAGGGTAGATAAGGATAAGGCAGCCCAGCTAGAAGACCGTATCCCATATAGAGGCAACAGCTTTTGGGATAGACTCAGCCCCAGTTGTTCAGGATCCACATGAAGACTGAGCTGCACATCTGCTACATATGTGCAGGGAGGTTTAGGTCTAAGTCACACAGAAGCAGACACCCACAACCAAACAGTGGATAGAGCTTGGGGACTCTTATGGAAGGACAGGAAGAAGAATTGCAACCACACATTTAAAAAACTGTGAGATATTTCTGAGTAGTCAACTATTGAAATACTGATTGATGTTAAGCAAATGGTATGAGAGAATGAAATATAACACCATTCGATATCCATTATAGTTTAACATGATGAATTTTCAGTCTAGTGAGAAAATGGTCAAGGCTGATGATAAAAAATATTATAAAATATATTATTAGTGGGCTTAATGAAAATTATAAGACTATCAAGAACTTACTTTTACTCCATAGCTATTATCCTGAAGGACTTTATGGAATCGCTTCACTATTGAAGAGTGAGTGCAGTGTTATAAATGATAATTTTAATAGAGTTTTAAAATAAAAGAATTACATAACTCATGAAAGGGCAACAAAACCTTATTATAGATTAGGATAAGCCTAAGAAAAATGAAGATTGTAAGAAATGTAATTAATGACTTACTGAAGAAAATATGAATCTCATCATCTTTACAGTGTGATAAGTTAGCATTTATTCATTTAACTTGATCAATATCTACAGCCATACAGAATAGTTCATGTTTTTATCTTTGATGAAATTGGTAACATAATTTCTCTTCCATTGTGCTCTCCTCTCTGATTAACTTCTCTGCTGATCTCAATATACTGTTTTCTGAGCTATTTTAGAGCTAATCAAGGTAAAAGATTTGTATTAATTCCACTTATTCCAGACTTATTCCAGGGGCACATTGTTTCTGTTGAAAGCACACTGGGAGCTTTGGGATTGCATAGTCCATGAATTCAAATTCTATTTCTTCCAGGAATGTTAATACATCTCTTTGAGTTGATAACTTCAAAGTATGTAGCAATTTACTGTGTTGGACTATTGTGAGAATTCAGTAAGATTAATATATGTAAAACAATTGTTTTTTGTTTTTGTTTTTGTTTTTGCAGAGTGGTTGTTAAAAACCCATGCTTTCTTTCCTTCTGTCACATGTCCAGTTTTCTTTTTTTTTTTTTAAATAAAAGATAACATGATACAGATATGTTAAATGCACGTGGGAAACTTTGTTTCAATTCAGAACTCCTGAGAAAGAGGAAAATACTAAGTGCAATACAACATATCACAAAAATTGAAGAACTGAAGTCCTTAAAAAAATTTTTTTTTTGGTTTTTCCAAGACAGGGTTTCTCTGAGTAGCCATGGCTCTCCTGGAACTCACTCTGTAGACCAGGCTGGCCTCGAACTCAGAAATCCAGGCACCTCTGCCTCCCAAGTGCTGGGATTAAAGGCATGCACCAACACCACCCATAAAAAAAACTTTTTAAATAATATATAAATGTATTTATATAGAGACATATATAAAATACATAAGGCATAAGTGTGCAGCCTTGATATCAAGAACATATGAGAAATTCCCCAAACATAATATCAAAACAAAAATCATCTAGTTAAAACCCAGGCAATAGATCTAAGTAAACAATTGTCAAAAGAAGGTATGCAAATGTCCACTAACAAACAAAACTCAACAACACTAACCATCTAGGAATAGAATTAGGACCACAATGACTCCGCCAAATAGGAGTGACTTGTATCAAGAAGACTCATGTTATGAAGGTATTTAGGGAATGTGAAGAAAAGGGAATTGTTGGAAATACAAATGAGTGTTGCAATGAAAGTTATCATAAGAGTTTGCTAGGTACATTAATAACAGAAAGAGACCAGTTGGGAAAGGACAAGAGAGGGTAACAGGAGTGAATATGATCAATGTACATTTGTGTATTAAAATATCATGAGGAAATCCACAATTTTATCTAGTTAACATATGGTAAATTTTACTGTGTGTGTATGTGTGTGTGTTTATGACAGGATGTATATGTTTGTTAGTGTAGTTCTATGCATGTGTATTTGTCTGTGGAGGGCAGAATTTTGTATAAGGTGCCCTTCCTCAGGGACTCTCTACCTTTATTTTTTTTAGATTGGGTTTCTCAGTGAACCTGAAGTCCATTGGTTTGAAAGACATGCTGGACAATGAAGTCAGGGATCTACTGGCCACTGTCACCCCTCCCCACAGCTAGGGTTACATGGATTGAGCACTGTGTCCAACTTTTGATATGACTTCTGTGCATTCAAACTCAGGTTCTTGGAATTCTGTCCCAGGCATCTTACCAAATGAGCCATGGCCTCAACCTGCATAGGAATGAATTTTTATTGTAAAATAATCTCACAATTCTCCTACTATGTGCATTGTTAGAAAAAATGGAATCAGTATGTAAAAACTATAGGAAGTTTGTTCATCTCAGCAATTTTCATAGTAGCCAAAAAGAGAAACAACTTAACTGTTTACTGACTGGTAATCTGTTAAAAATTTTGGTGTATGTACACCGCAGGATACTCTTCAAACATTATATGAAAAAAACAAAATTCTGGTTTTTTTGGACAACTTGAGTGTAAGTAGATCATTATGTTAAATGAATTTATCCAAGAAAGGCAAGAGCTTTATAAACTTAACTTATATTTTCTAAAAGCAATGATGTTGTAGAAATTGTGAATAAAACAGTGGTTAACAGATGGAGGGTAAGGTGAGAGAGAGAGAGAGAGAGAGAGAGAGAGAGAGAGAGAGAGAGAGAGAGAGAGAGAGAGAGAGAGAGAGAGAAACAGTGAATTGATCTAAGCTGCAATTAAATTGGGAGGCCAAGTAATGCCTATATGTTTTACAGTGTTCTATACAGTTTCAAGTTCCATAGATAAGAAATTATGTACTTAGCACCTCAGAAAGCTAGAAGAAAGGATTTTGAAAGGTTCTAGTAGGAAGATGTGTGTTTATCCTACCACCTTCATAATTGAGAGATTCGAAGCAGATATTCTGGAGAAGTGATTCTTAAAATGTGCCTCCTAATCATATCAGAAAAAAACTGCCTGAATGATCTTAGCTACTTCTACAATCTTAGTGTTAAATGCCAAAATGTTGTCATTAACCTTTGCTGTTAACCTCCATCTTAATTATTTTATATACCCCTCCCTCCTGATGACACTGAGATAACTGAGGTATTCTGCCCACTTAGCTTATTAAAAATGGGTGGAAACATTTTGGAGAGAAGCATTGTAACATCATGTGGACAAGACCAAGAATTAACATAGCTTTCATCGAGATTTCTTTTGTTTTATTTTTCTTTTATTCTTCTCTCATACAATGCAACCTGACTGTAGCCTCCCCTCTCCACTCTTCCTATTCCCCCCACAACCCTCCCCATCTTCCTTCTTCTCCAGATCTACTGCTACTCTTTTACCTTTGGAAAAGAGCAGGCCTTCCAGGGATATCAGCCTAACCCAGAATAACAAATGAAATAAGACCAGGTGCAAACCCTTATTTCAGGGCCAGACAAGGAACCCAGTAGGAGGAGAAGAGTACCTAGACCAAACAAAAGATTCAGAGATATCCCTACTCCTACTGTTAGGTGTCTCAAGAAAGCTCCAAGCTGAACAACCATGACATACATGTGCAGAAGATCTAGTGCAGACCCATGCAGGCTCTATGATTGCCTTGAGTCCCTGTGAGCTCCTATGAGCCCTGTCTAGTTGATTTTGTGGATCTTGTTCTGCTTGTATCCTTGACCCCTCTGGCTCTTACAATTCTTCTTCCCACTCTTCTAAGGATTCCACAAGCTCCACCTAATGATTGTCTGTGGGGCTCATCATGACTTCTAGGTCAGTTTGTTGAGAGCAAACCACAGAGAGGAACTTGGCAACAGACATGAGGGGAACAGAAATTGAATTTCTAGTTGTGTTTTTTTTTTCAATAAATAATTTCTAAGGTATGATTCCTGGATGAGCTATAAAAAATTATACTGTGAGCATAATTCTTCTCATGTTTTATAGAAAAGAAGAACCACAACATTTTTAAGGAATCTTAGAACCCTTTCTTCTATTTTTTTAAAAAGATTTACTATTATTATTATTTTTAAGGTGTATGTTTCTGTACATTAGTGTAGGCACACAGAGAATCCAAAAAGGGTTGAGTCTTCTGGAACTGGAGTTATAGGTGGCTATTAGCTTCCTGACATGGGAGTTGGGAACTGAACACATGTGCTCTAGAAGAGCAATATGTGTTCTTGACTCTTGTACCATCTCAGCAGATTCTTTCCTTCCTTCCTTCCTTCCTTCCTTCCTTCCTTCCTTCCTTCCTTCCTTCCTTCCTTTCCTTTCCTTTCCTTTCCTTTCCTTCCTCTCTCTGTCTCTCCCTTTTCTTCTCCTTTTCCTTCTCCTTCTCCTTCTCCTTTTCTCCTCCTTCTCCTCCTTCTCCTCCTTCTCCTCCTTCTCCTCCTTCTCCTCCTTCTCCTTCTCCTTCTTTTCTTCTCCTTCTTCTTCTTCTTCTTCTTCTTCTTCTTCTTCTTCTTCTTCTTCTTCTTCTTCTCTTCTTCCTCCTCATTCTCCTCCTCCTCCTCTTTCTCTTCCTCCTCCTCCTCTTCCTCCTCCTCCTTCTTTTCTAAAGCAATTTCTTTCTTAGATGGTCTTGTCCCTCAACCTCCACCCATGGAATATGATGTAATTTGGTGACTGTGGAACATGTTAGAAAAGTAATGATGTCAAAATTCAGAAGGAGGTAGGGGGAACACACGTGCAAAGTCAAGAAACCATCAATGGATGCAACTTCTATAGTTGGTAAAGAGCACATCATGGCACTGTGGGCTGGGCATGAACCATCTCCTGTTGCTCTTCTAACCAATTGCCACAAACAAACTCAGTGGCTTGAAATATCACAAACTTATTACCTTAGGTTTCAGGGAGTCAGTTGCTTTAATTAGTCCTGTGGGCTAAACTCCAGAAGCCACAGGATTGATTCTTTTTAGAGACTCCAATGAGGGGGCTTCATCACTATTGTCCTACAGTTTCTTTACCAGTCCCTGGTGAAGCACATCAACACAGTTTTGACTTGTGTTGTCAGGTTTCCAACTTGGGACTTATTTTCTTGACTCTCTCTCTTGCCCTTGCGATCATAAAAAATCATCTCCTTTCTGGATAATCAAAGTGAATCTCTCTGCATAGATATAGTTAAATTAGTTCATTTTGTAATGTTGTTAGTTAGCTTTAAATTTAAGTACAAATATATGAGGTAATCAGCTAATACAGGGTTTGTGCTAGACCTTGGTTTTGGAGGTTTCTGTTAATGATCTACTGTTCTGCTACATTTGAGTTTGCTTCAGCCAGGACGCCATAGCAGAAGCACCAACAACTCATCCTATGGCTAGGGAATGAGAGACAGTAAAGGAAACAGACCAGAATCCTACTCCCTGGTACTGGGTCATATCCTCAATGACTGAAAAGTTTCTCATCAGAAGTTTGTACCATCTGCCAGTAGTACCATTTTGGGGATCAACCTTTAACATTCAGGCAGTAGGGGATACTTATCCAAACAACAGTGTCCATAGAAGTATTCACATTCATAAGTTCTAGGAAATAGGATATAGGCATCTTTTCAGGTATCATTATTCAGCCAACATTGGATAGCTGAAAATAACTTATAATACTATTTATCACATTACATTCTATACTACATATACTATGTTATCCATTACACTACTCAGTTCAGCATCATTAACTAGCCAGAATATATTGTCTCTGTTTACATAGTGTGACAATGAAGATGAGTGATATTTATGTGTAAAAAAATATCCCCAGGTAGTCCAGCATTTGACTGGACTCTGCATATATTTCTTTAGGTCTTTTAGATGAAAACTCTCCATCAGATGGATCAAAAGAGATGTACACTTGAAAGTAATTATCAAGGCAATGCTGTCCATAGTCTTGTATCCTGACTGGTTTTAGAGTTAGCTTCCTGAGGCAGGCTCTCCACCAAGCATTTCACACACATTTATGGAATTTATTCCTTACTTTCATTTGCTTTTTTTTTAATTAGATAGTTTCTTTATTTACACTTCAAATTTTATCCTCTTTTCTGGTTTCCCCTCCAAAAAAAAAAAAACCCACCTATTCCCTCCCCCTGCTTACCAACCCACCTTCTCCCACTTCCTGGCCCTGGCATTCTCCTACACTGGGGCATAGAACCTTCACAGGACCAAGGGCCTCTCCTTCCATTCATGACTGACTGGGCCATCCTCTGCTATATATGCAACTGGAGCCATGAGTCCCATCATGTGTATTCTTTGGTTTAGAGTTTACTTTCATTTCCTAATGGTTTTATTATTGACCCTTTTGTTTTCTGACATGCCAGTTTATACATACCATTGACGGCAGAGCCATGCCCTGATGGTAAACTCCTTCCATCTAGTTTTAGCTCATCTGACTTAAAATCTGAAATAATAATGTGATCCACAGATATGGAAGAAACATAGAACCAATATGACTATCAGTGCAGTAATTATAAAATAACATTTTGAACACATTGCTTTGGACTAATTCTCAGTGATAAAGGTCAAAATGAAGCCACCCTGGCTCCCAAACTGAGAGGGGTCCATTATTATGTTCAATGACCATGTGAGCTCTTGGGAGGAGGCTAGAGGCTCATTCATTTGATTCAAATAGCACTATGCAACCAGTTTCAGAGATACCATGTGGGACCCTCCTAAGAATTTGATATCAAGCTCAGGGTTTAGAACAAGAAAATCTTTGGACATCTAACATTCCTCCCTCTGGCTTTTCTACCATTGGAATGTTCCCAAAAGATTCAAACTATGAATTTACAAGTCATGTAACAAAATAAACTAATTGTGCTTATCACAATTTTGTTTAATCATGTAGAAGTTAGACACCAAATATAAAACAATGACTGACTAGCTTCAAAATAACAATTTTATGTGACTATTATAGCCATAGTGTTTCATTATTATCTAAAACACCACAAACAAATGTATACATGTGACAGGATTGATCTTATAATTAGGTCTCTGAAAAAAAATAAATGTAAGAAATCAGTTGCCAGATGTTCAAATAGACATAACTCAAAATATCTAAACCAGCATGCAGTGATGAGATTAAGTAGCCTAAACCCAAAACACGTACTCATGAACAAACCCACAACACACACCCGAATAAGAATCCTCTGATCAAGCTACTCTGAGGAGCAAGGTTTGTTTTCTCATTTTAGCAATGTACAGTATGACATGTGGTAGCTGTTATATCAGAAAAGCAAAAGTATGTGAGCATTCTACTGTCAGATTGAATCACATTAACAGAATCAGGATGGCTGTTGAGGTGGTTTACACTGATTATTCCACTAATAATTCATTCACTGTGTCCTGAAAATCTCCACATGTGTATTTAAGAGGTAATGATAACACCCAAGTTTCTCTGACACCCTGAGAGTTGGTTTAAAATTTATATTCTATAAAAAAAAAAAAAAAGTGATACTGTTCTCCCAGAGGCTCCTTCGTGTCCTCCACGACTGTTTCATCTACTTCTGGGAGTGAATTAGACCCAGGAACTGAAGCCTGCCTTGGACACTTCAAGTTCTATAGCAGACTCAGGTCAACTCAAGTTAGTTCATTAATGGTCTTAGGATCACATTCATGCTCTTGGTGGGAGCAGTAAGGACACAAGAAAAAGATAAAATCTCAATGAATACTCTTAATGGATATTTATCTTATAGTAAACAATGTCATTAGGTCTGATTGCAAGAATGGTCCCCAGTGTGATGTGTTATCAAATATCAGAAGAGCTACTCTTGCATCAATTAACTATGTGCTTGTTAATTCAGATAGGATGGCCATATGGCTTTCTGTTACAGAATGAAGTCAAGGCAAAATGTAAAAGGATAACACTATTTGATGGGCTCAAACAGAGAGATAATAAGCTACTATTTAAAAATCTTAAAAGTTCGGGCAATCAGCAAAGATTATGTACAGATAATGAATGTGTTAAGGTGGTTAGCACCTAAAATTTCAACTTTAGTGGGTACATGAAGCATAGAACTACAAAGCCATTTGAAGTTTTTTTCCTAACTCATTTCCACAACATCTCAGGGAAGCAAAATGAAGATCACCCTTATCTTTAATCTGTTGGCCTTAGGACTGGACAATCACTTTAGGGTTCATGCATGTTCTTGTTAATTTCAGCTTCAATTAAAGATTATTTCATTTGCTTATAATCAACTTTCACTGATATTTATAAATTACCCATTTTAGTTTGGAATCACATGCTCCAGTGCTTCACTCAGTCACTGATCCTATAAATATTTATGTGCCAATCACTGAGTCATATCAATGAAAATTCAAGGCAAGCAAGAGCGAGCTGCTCTCTGCGTTAATAGAGGTTCATAAGGCCAGGAAAGACAAATTAGTCTAAAAATATTTAAATAATTACATTATAAAAGCGCAGGACTCTTGATTACTTTGTATGTGGTGCTTTTCAAAGAAGAAATCAAAACTTGTTCTGAAATATAGAATACAGGCAGTCAACTTTATTATGCTTTTTAAACTTTTAGTGATTTCTGAAACTAGTAAAAGATATTAAGATGACTGCATTTTTATTAGTCTTTTGTATTTTCAAATCAACAAAAATGATATTTTATGTTAAAAAATAATGAGTAGATTTTTGAAATATATCAAAGTGATACATCAAATATGTGGATTTTTTTCTTAAAGGTCATATGCATCAAGTATCTATCTCCTCACAGGATTTAGTGGTCTGTGTTTTGAGTGATAATATGTTGGGTTTGGAATAACAAAATTGAGAGTTAGGATCCAAGAAGGCATCCCTGCAGAGAGTTATGGGAAGGTTTTCCACAGTCTGATGAACCATGATTTTTAAGCAGCAATTCCATGCTCTGTACACATCATTTCTCTTCTTTACCTATTTAAATACACTCCTATTCATTTCAAAGTATACCCTGTGGTGTATGTTTGAAGTATGCAGCATTGTGTCATAAGATTTATCTCTATATAAACACACTATATTAATGAGATCAAGACTTCAGTTGTATAACTGATACCTCTCATTTTACATAACCATTGTCTCCTTATGGGTAGTGAACTGTCAATTACCAAACGAGCAATATCCATGAGTATAATACCGTATTGATTTTTATATTGATTTAAATTTTATTGCATTATGATGAGAAAAGATACATGATTTCAATTTATCTGAATTTGTTAACATTTAAAAACATTTTAAGCAAATAAAATTAAATCATATTCTTGTTTCCCTTTTGTACTCCAACTCCTCATAGAGACCCCCTTCAATACTTACAATACCTTTTTTGTCATATTCTTTAAAATTCATAAAATATTATAACAATAAAACTGAGTATTATAGAAGTTGTTTGATATAAAACAACAATCAATTTAACAGTCTTATGTAGATGCTTATCTACAGCAATACTGAAAATACATACATTTTTCTCAATATAAATTATAAATAACTCCAAGCATATTAACTGTATATTTTAAAATAATACATCACTACTAGTATTTTATTAAATGAACATAAATATATAAAGTCTTTTGTTTGTTTGTTTGTTTGTTGTTTTGTTTGTTTGTTTTGTATTTAGTAGAGCTTAAAATCTGGGCTCTTACTGTGGTACAAGCCCAAAATAAAAACAATTTTTAGACATTGAATTTCATTGTAATAAGGTTGTACTTCAATGACCCTCATATCACCAAAGGATTTTACCTCCATCGTAGCTAAGCTAAGAGTTGACAGTTCTGCTGCTCCAAGAAATGAATTGTAGGCACGTTTTTTGGATACAGACCTCCTGCTATGGTTAAAGCTATTTGACTTGAGTGAGTGACTTTACTCTCAGCCCACAGAGAACAGGTTACATTCATTTATGAAATGGTGTGTGTATTAAGATGGTCTATCCATAAAGTCATTCACCAACTGTTTCAGTGAACAATGGTTCTGCTTAAAGGGTGACACAGACATTAGGTGAGGATAAGAATCTGGTTCATTGGTTGTGGTAGTTTGGAAAAGCATTCATCTCAGAGAAAGATTAACTTATAAAGTCCTCTTCTTCAGACTTGATACAGTAGTTACAAACATCAAGCAAAGTATTCAGTCTCACTCTTTGTTGTTCTCTTACAAGCCACCAATTTAATTGTCTACATTTCTTGTGGCTGTATAAATACTTTTGAAATATGTAAGCTGTTCTGAAAACTATATAGTATAGTATAAAAACATGAAATAAATAATACTACTAATAGAGAGGTTGAGATAGGAGAAGCAAGATTTCAAGAACATTATGTTGTACACAGCAAAACACTGTCATGTACAAACAAGCTGAAAGTGTATATGTATTTTACAATGAACTCCAAATAGACTAGACCAGAAAAGAAATTACTTCTGTCACATAATAATCAAAACACAAAATGTACTAAACAGAGAAAGAATTTTAAAAGCAGTAAAGGAAAAAGGTCAAGTAACATACAAAGGCAGGCCTATCAGAATTACACCAGACTTCTCACCACAGACTATGAAAGCTAGAAGATCCTGGGCAGATGTCATACAGACCCTACAAGAACATTTGCCAGCCCAGGCTACTATACCCAGCAAAACACTCAATTACCATAGATGGAGAAAACAAGATATTCCATGACAAAATGAAATTTACACAATATCTTTCCACAAATCCAGCCCTACAAAGGATAATAGATGGAAAACATCAACATAAGGAGGACAACTACACCCTAGAAGAAGCAAGAAAGTAATCTTTCAACAAACCCACCACACAAACCTAATTCCACCTCTTCCAACAAAAACAACAGGAAGCACCAATTACTTTTTCTTAGTATCTTAATATGAAAATTAATATTACCAACATATCCTAATCAAGTGAAATCCAAAAATATGAGGAATTAGAAATTTGTTGACTGTCATCCAATGGTCTCTCTAATTTGGTACTAATACTGTATTGTTAAGTATAGTTTGATCCCAAGCTAGTCTATCCCATTTGCCTGCTTTATTTTATCATTCCCCACATCTCTGGTTTTGTATTGGGTGTGTGTCATTTGATTAATGTAATCTCATATTTTAGTTTAATCTACACCAAAGTATCAATTTATAATTTCTTGGCTCTAAAGTGGTAAGGCCTTATCACACACAAGGACAGTATAGGTTCAAGGCAGACAAAAAAATCCCAATACTGAGAAGGGGAAATTAAAAACAAACTCCCACTCTTAACCAAATAGTTATTAACAATTGATACCTTTGAGAGAGAGAGAGAGAGAGAGAGAGAGAGAGAGAGAGAGAGAGAGAGACTCAGTTTTTCCAGTGGAGTGTCACTAAGTATATCAACCATACCACACTCCAGGACAGAAGTTGGCCAACACAAAACAAACAATGGTATTTTTTTGTTGCAATTGTTTGTTTGGTTTTTGTTTAGGAGGTTCTTTTGTTTCATTTGCTCTTCTTCTTCTTCTTCTTATTCTTCTTCCTCCTCCTCCTCCTCCTCCTCCTCTTCCTCTTCCTCCCCTTCCTCCTTTTCCTCCTCTTCTTCCTCTTCCTCCCCTTCCTCCCCTTCCTCCTTTTCCTCCTCTTCCTCTTCTTCCTCTTCTTCCTTCTCCTCCTCCTCTTTCTCCTCTTTCTCCTCTTCCTCCTCCTCTTCCTCCTCCTCTTCCTCCTCCTCCTCCTCCTCCTCCTCCTCCTCCTCCTCCTCCTCATCCTTCTCCTCCTCCTCCTCCTTGACTTAAATGGTTTATCTGTCTGTTTTGGGGTTTTCCTCTTTCAAACCAGTAAGAAAGAACATAAAGTTGGGTGTTTATGGATATAGGGAAGATGTGGGGGTCATTGGGGAGGGAAAATGTGATCAAAATATTTTTTTTGAAAATAAAAATGTTTAAAGGAAAAGAGTAGGTAAGGCTTTTCCCTCAGTGGCTAAGCTGTTAACAGACCATGTGTGGAACTTCGGCTATTTTCCTTAGATTCCTTTCATTCTCCTTTGGATTGAGACAAACAAAGAGACCCTGTGGCTACACAAATGACATTTAAGCTTCCCCACTTAACATTCTTGAACAAGGTTTGTTGTCAAAATAAAGTCTGATTATATTGTGATCTATTTTTATCATTTGTTTAGAACTAAGCTTTAGAATCCCCATCCACTCTATTTGCCAAGCTGGAGATGTTGCCTTTGGAATCTTCCCAGTTTTGTTTTGTGGGAAGAAATACTTTAAATTTTATAAGCACCAAGTATGCTGGATGCATTTATCTACTGTCATCCTCCATTGGCCACAAGCCAATGTTTTATTAGCTTCTAAGCAAAATTCTCTTTTGATATTTTCAAAAATAATGACTGATAACTCACCACAAAAGCAGCACTATTGCTTTTTATGGTATGTGTCACTATCTAGAATGGCTCAGAGGCTGTCACATTGCCAGCCTGATGTTAGCCATGAGTGGTGTTTCCTACAGCTGAACTGCAATACTATAGTTTTCTGTCTCCATTTTCTCATATTTCCTTCAGGAGTCCATGTTGAGGTGAGACATCATCTGTTGGTATATTGGTGTAGAATCATATTTTCTCAGGGTAGATGACCCTACAGTCTCTGTCTGCTTCATTCCTATGAGTTACTTTCTGTTTCTTCCTGATCTACTACCACCCAGAGCTACCATCCAGAGCTGCATAGTGCATGTAATTAACTCTATATCTCTAACCATATGCATTCTTGGCAGGAGGCATTTAAAAAAAATGACCAATTATGATCTATACACATAATTGATACTAGCTGTATATGTATACATACACATAAAACAAGTAATCAAAAAACCCTGATGTCACCATAATGATTTTTTTCACTGCTCAAATTGCACTTAAGTATTACATTAATACTCTTAATATTAACTGTTTTGCTACAGCAAATTTATATACTTGTCCCACTTACTACAAAATACATGCAGCTAGCACTATTTCAAAGCTTGGGGACACTGTTCTCTTAAGACTCCAATAATTAGATAAAATGGGATCCTTTTATAACTCTGTTGAGAAAAATAAAACAACTCTGCCCTATATCAATGCAATAAATTATTTCAGCTGCCCAAAACACAAATGTACAAGAGCCTCACTGGCTTCTAATTCATCTACCCTGTTGAGTTTCATAATTCATCTACTCTGGTGCTCACTCTCACAGAAGTATCCACTAAGTAAGTCATGAAGTACCCAAATTTCATTTGGAGAAGTAATGACTCCCGAAATCTCTGAAAATGTTTGGTCTACAAAAAATGGGCTCCATACCTCCGTGGATCATGAGTAATATTGCCTATGGGTTGGTTGATTTCTGTGACTTAATAGGTATAATCAAGGTTCTGCAGTGGTTTTATCACATTAGACTCTTCATTTTTTTCCCTGGGTGAAAAACCAAAAACAATTATTTACTCTTGTCACATCTGTCTAGCACAAGTCACATATAAAGCAAAGCAGAGATAATCCTCTCAAGCAACAAGAGACCCTTTACATTCTACTGTGATGCGTGGATCAATGGTAACTTTGCAAGGAGTTTAATTAAAAGCTAAAGGGTGCCTATATGTGTTCATTTTATTTGTTGTCTAGAAATAAGCATGTGATTTTTTTACCTAGCTTTTTCTGCCTACAGGAAAAAAAAAAACTGACCAAAAAAATCCAAAACAAACAAACAAATATCAAACCAAAACAAAACAAACATCAGGGGAGGGAATCAGGAACCAGTGTATGTCTGAGAGATCACCCAGGAAATTCCAAAGTTTATTTCTTGTCATAAAGTGTCCTGACAGCTGTACTTTTTACAGACAGCAAGAAACAACAGAACAAATAATAAAGACAATAACAGCTGTGAGGTCATTAACACTGGCTGGAAGAAGGTTCAACTGCTAGTACATCACTAAGATCAATGGCATCCACAGGCATGGACACCTGCTTCCCACTGCACACAGCTTAGCAGGTGGGCATTTGTAGTTTCTAGAGGGCAGGGCCCAGAGGACTACATACATTTTGATACCTTGTTTGCACCATAGCTTCTGAATTGTGATTATTTGCTAAGTTCATTATATAAAGAAAAATAACATGAACACACACACACACACACACACCTCATTTGTTGACAAATGGAATCTCTGTTGGTACACTGACTTCTCTTTCCTGCCTCATTAAATCTCCAGGCTTCCAGGAAAAAAAAAACTGATGAGCTTACACAGATGCCTGAGCTCATAGAAGTAAGAGGAATCTGGGCTGGCTAATTTTCTCTAAGGGTTAGGCATTATCTGTAGTTGATTTCCTCATAAATTTTTTTAAAAGTCAAACATAAATAATTAGAAAAATGTGTTTCAAACAACCAACTCTTCTATTTTTTTTAGCATTAAATCATTAAGGTATACACTTAATATTATAGAGGAATGATCAAGGCTTCATTGGGAAAGGTATACCCTGGCACGACCATTAGTGTGAAATATACGTATGTATGTATATCTGTGTGTGTGTGGGGGGGTGCATTAGGAAACTTGCCTAAGCATCATTACATATTATCTCACTTTATTGAAATGGAAACGAATCTATTGAAAATATTATTATTCACACAGCAAGTTTTAAGAGAGTAAAGTTCAGTGACTTGCCCAGGGTGCTCCAATTGGTAAGAAGCTGAACCAGGGTTCAAAGCCAGGTGTCTGGAGCATGGAGATGGTGCTCTTAACTTGTTTCATAATCTGTCTACACCACAAGATGGAGAAACCATGGACAGTTGGTAAAGCAAAGACATTAAAAATCACTCTTAGGAAAAAGAAATAATCAAAGGAAGGAGAGTTCAAGAGACAGACCACAACAGTACCAACATCACAAGATCAAAGGTAAAAGGCAAGGCAAGGTCAAGAAAGAAAAAAGGAAAAAAACAAAGAAAATGAGCATCAATGACAGGATGTGTGAAGTTGGCGTGTCGCCGCCAGTTTCCTAATGGGACTGGAACACTAGAGCTGCCGGGACCTGCACACTGCCTTTTGTCTCTTCTAAGCAGAAGACTAGGTAAAGAACACATCAGAAAAGCTCATAAAAACTCCAATTTACATATGAATAACACTTCCACTTCTAGAAAGATCACATGCTTTCCTCATTGTGCATAAGACATTAGCTCTCCCTTGAAGAAGCCCAATGAAGAAGCCCCATTATCTATCTCTGTTCAAACTCAGATCCAACTGGTCTCTATTGGCACCATCTCTAATGCTTGTTACACCATGAAAGAGGGAAAAAGGAAACAAACTCTACGAGCCGATCTGTCATAAAGCACCTCTGACCACAGTGGTCAGTGTGTAAAAAGCACCTCCAACCACAGAGGTTGGTGTGCTTGTGCTCAGTGGACCTATCGTGCAAATAAAAGTGCAAAGGCGGTAGCACAGCCTTGTTGGCATGAGAGGCAGGGACCACAGATAGGTCTTCAGTGATCTTATGTTTTTCTGCTTGATCCTGGACTTCGTGTTATTGAAAACATTTCTTGATCTCTATCTCTACCGCTACCTCTACCCGTGTGTGTGTGTGTGT
Organism: Mastomys coucha; assembly: GCF_008632895.1. Classification (NCBI taxonomy): domain Eukaryota; kingdom Metazoa; phylum Chordata; class Mammalia; order Rodentia; family Muridae; genus Mastomys; species Mastomys coucha. Next base: position 69,391,567 of record NW_022196914.1, on the reverse strand, counting down.
GTGTGTGTGTGTGTGTGTGTGTGTGTGTGTGTGTATACAAAGAAGGCAAGGGGCCAAAGTTCTAGGCTCTATTATACATCTTAGGCAACCAACCTTGCCTTTTGGTCCTGAGTTTCATTCTTATTTTAAAGTGTCCTTTTCACCACTTATTATACATGATATTCTAATGACAGTTTAATAATTACAATTTTGTACATCTAAACTAATATGTCTATATTGTGCATATTAATATTCATGCTCATACACACACATACACAGACACATGTACACACACACATATACAGACACCATATCTAGTTTGATGTTGTTATGATTTTCTACTTCCAAGTTCACTTACATTAAATTTTTTCAAGATAAGCAGCTATCTAACTGAAGGTGCCTTCTGATGGAACATTTAATATTGTACTAGGAAAGCTATTCCAATATTTAACAACCCCAGCTACTGAAAATTTTTCTCACATATAAAAAAGTTTTAGAGTTGGTATTTAAGTCTCATATTAAGGATGAGAAAAGTGTGGAGTTCTTTCATAACTTAGGCATGTAATTAAATCCCAGCTTGATGTTGTGAACCCCGAACTCTGCACAGAAGAAATTGTAAACTTAGAGACTTTCAGATAATGAGAGTCAAAGCTACACTAACCCAAGATGAACAGGATTTTTATTTTCAAAATGCAAGGAGAGGTAACCATGCAGCAAATATCTAAAGGTGAAATGTGAAAGGCTACCAAATCCAAACACTGGGATGTGCCAGTCTTCCTCTGAAGTCACACATGTCAGCCACATCGGAACATGGGAAAGCATATGAGCAGAGAAGGCTAAAACAGTATTTATATCAGCCTGTGAGGCGCAAGACCCTTTAAGGAGCTGAGCGACCCTTTCACAGGGGCCTCCTAAGACTATTGAAAAATACAGATATTTGTATTATCATTCATGACAGCAACATTAGACTTATGAAGTAGCAGTGCAAATAATTTTATAGGTAGGAGGGGTCACTGAAACATGAGGAACATGCCACAGCATTACAAAGGTTGAGAGCTACCATGCTCAGTCATGGAAAAGTGACATCTGCATGGGTGCCCTCATACATTAAACGCCCCCTCCCTTTTTCTAAAACACCTCCTCTAATGTCTAGCCCTTCCTCCCCACCAGCCCTACTGAGCCATCAGCTCACCCTGACTTTGTATTTCCAGGCTGGCTTCTTGTGACTGCGACACCACAGTTCCCAGATCTCGGTAAATATTGAGCTAGTTGATTAATTTATATAAATGTAATACCAGATTCCTACCTCTAGTGTTCAGCCAGTATTTGTTTGTGTAAGCATGATTCACCTTTGGGAAGAGACTTAACCAGACACTCCAAAATTTATTATTGCATTTTTTTCATTGTTATTACTATTCTAGTTCCTGTTAAAAACACAGAAGTGTAAGGAAATATACTATGATGACCCTGAATTTCATCAAGTCCTTTGGATAAGGAAAGTATCAGAAATGAATATTTAAAGGAAACATTTTAAAAAGTGGAATTTGATGGAATTTTGTTCAACCATGAAGAAGAATGAAATGATGTCTTTTTTTTTTTTTTCAGGAAAAGATTGATTTTGAGATTTTCAAGCTTGGTGAAATACGCCAGACTCAGAAAGGCAAGTATGGTGTTTTCTTTCATATGAAGAACCTAGACATCAAAAAGAAAGGCATGAAAGTAAGAGAGAGTCTGTTGAGCAAAGAGGGACTGACCAGTAGAGATGCATAGGAATATGAACGAAGACAATGAAGGAGAAATATGATCAAAGTGCATCATACACACATAAGTAAATTAGCACAATGAAATTTATTTTGTGCCATCAACAGATTCTCGTTAAAAAGTTCTGATATTTTTAAAGATTCATTTTATTTTTAATGTTTCTGTCTGTTCGAGTACAGACTCATATGCAGGTGTCCACAGAGACCAGAAGAGGGTGCCAGATCCCGTGGTGCTGCCTGTAAGGTTCTGGATGTAAGTGCTGGGAACCACAGTAGGGTCTTCTGGAAAAGTGCAAAAAAGCCATGTTACCTGCCAAGCCATCTTTCTGGTGCCAGAAGCCTGGCTTCTAAATGGAAAGTGAGCTTTTCTTGCACCCTGAATCTGTAACCAAAGGTCTGAGAATTCCGACTTGTTCCTGTTTTCATCCCAGTGAACTCATCAAGACCTCTAAGAAGGACTGAAATAGTACACTACACCCTGACTCTCTCAGTACTTTGTATATGATCTGCTGGCTTTGTATTGTGGGGAAAAAAACCTGTTGTTTTGAAAGCAGCCTCTCAAACCAAAATAATGAAAACAGAAAGAAACAATGCCTTCAGAGTTAAATAATAACATCCCCATAAGGGTGATTTATCCCTTACACATGCGACTCCTTTTGTTTCAGATTTTTAGCACTGTTATTATAAAATTGTCTATCTAAATTTATAAAGATATAAATGAAAGTAATATCCTCAGAACTTGTGATCTATGCTCTTAACTTGTCTCCTGGGGAAGCAGAGATGAAATAAAGCTAAACGCTGCTGGAGGTGTTTCTGCAAGGAGCTCTTTCATGGAATAAAGCTAAGTGAGAGCTGATAAAAGGGAGATTGTGAAGTTACAACACCCCCATAATAATGTGCTAGTGTAGCATTAAAATATAGCAAAAAGACAGCAGATATTGCAAGTCTCTTGTTCTTTCACAACATTCTAAATTTAAAAAAAGGTTATCACCAATTATAGAAGAGATAGATAAAATATGATGATACCATATGAGAACTCTTCTGTCCAATTTTACAAAATAAACCAACCAAACAACAACAATAACAAAAATCTCTACCAAATCAATTATTTACTCTTCTAGAAGTTTGTATAGTTAAATGTCTATCTACCTATCTCTATCTATCTATCTATCTATCTATCTATCTATCTATCTATCTATCATCTATCTATCTATCTATAGAGAGATATGCATAAACAACCAAAGAACAGCAACAAAAACCCCAACAAACCGAAGTTATTTACTATTCTAGATGCCTGAATAGTTACACAAGCTCAAAGCCTTCTGCTGAACTTGTTCTTGCTTTATGGACAGGTGTGTTACCTCTTCTAAGGCTTAGTTCTGGTTTCTGTAGGAAACTCCCAAGCTCAATGAAATGGGAAGCTCTGCCTATTTGGCATTGGCATGTAAGTTTTCTATGTAGATGTGATTTCTCAGCCAGGTATGATGGCGAACATATATAATCCTAATATTTGGGAAGCTGAGACCCACGATTGTGAGTTATAGCCCAGCTTGAGCTATATAGCAAGCCCATGCCTCAGAAACTAAACAACAACAACAACAGATTATTCTACATGACACTATGATCATGTATTCATGGTATTGGCATGTTACTGAGAATTGCCTCATTTTGGTTTTTGAGCAGCTCAGAACTATAGTGGTGGCTGCCTGTGACCTTTGCTCTTTCTCTTTTGTTTTGGTTCATTTTTTATTGAAGTTAATTTTTTCAAACAATTTATTCTGATTATTTTCCCTTGCCTCATCTCCTCCAATCCTTTCTACCTCCCCACTCTCTCTCAAGAAAACAAATAAACAAGAATAAATCAAAACAAAGAAAAGACATAAACATATACAACTACACACACAAACACACACACATACACACATACACACCATAGAAATAGAAAATTGAAAACCATAATATATCAGCAAAAGACCAGAAAGATTTTTTAAAAAGCTCAAACCAAATAATATGAATGAATGAACAAACCTCTCTAAAAGGAGTTAGTTGAATTGCAGTTTCCCTGGTCATCTAACTCCAAGGTCTTGTAATTGCTAGACCTCTCATTACCTGTGTCACAGGGTCCAGACCTCTGTGACCTAAAGTGGCTTTTACTTTTTCAGCTAACCTGCTCATGTGTATTTATTCCTCACATGCTCCTGAGTATAAGGGGGTGGGAGTGCAAAGCTATGATAGTAGGAAAGAGCTTGAAGAGGGTCCTCAGAGAATAAAAGAATTCAACAGATGCACCAAGGAAGCATAGAGTATCTAGAATAAGAGAAAACAGGAAGGAGCGGTTAGAGGGGAAGAGATGGGGAAAGGAGAGGAGGGATTACTGTCAACAACCAGAAAGTTTTAGAGTTCTGAAATGCCAAGTGTAAAATGTCAGAAAGATGAGGTATCAGGAGATGGGGATCTAACACTAACCATTAAATATACAATCCTCTATATGTAGAAGTAGTTACTGTTCTCTGCAGCAAACGCAATACTCTATTTAGGTCTTCCTGCAATAAGAAATATTTGAGGATGTTTAACTGAAAGCAAAAAAAAAAAAAATTGCTAAAATAAAGATTAAAAATAGTAACTCCATATAAAATTATTTCCCAAGTACAGCCCCCTAAGTCAAATAGTTAATTCACATCACTCTAGAGAAAAATGCACACCAGAGTCCTAGTTCTGTATTCCTTAACCTTGAATAGAAAAATAAGCATGCCTCATGAGAGAGCTGAAAAGAGATAGCCTAAGAATAGGCGGACCTAAGAACATGAATGAGATAACCCAACCCTAGATGAAACAGATAACTTGGAGATGTAAAAACAATATGATTATATATTCTTGTAAAGACTATTTTATGAGGGTGTTAAAATATTGCTTTTTATAACAGAAAAAAGAAAGAGGATGTCTCAACCAACACACCAATCTTAGAACAGGGAGGAGTCAATGATTACTAACAGGCTTTTCAAAACAAACTATTCAATGGAAGTGCTAGTATATAAATAGTGGAGGTGTCTGAACCATAGAACGTTTAAAAGGGAGGAACAAAAAATGATTGGAAAGGCAAACCATTTTAAAGGTAATTAGTCCTATATGCCAAACTAATATCCTTGGAAACAAGGAAAGCAAACCAAACAATGAAAAGGATAAATGATCAAAGAAATGCAGTATGAAAACCTCCCACGTTGATAGACCCAAGTGCGCAGACTGAAAAGATCTGCCACACACAGACAGAGAGAGGGCATGACTAGGCTATGGAGACTGTAGGACTTAAGGACTGAAGCCACTTCAAGGGAAACATCCCAAATACAAGAGGAAGCCACCCCTAGTACCATATGGAAGAGCGCTTTTAGAGCACCCATCCTCGTGAGATTAATTCAACCAGCATACAACCCTGAAAACTCTGTCCCTAGTTGTAACTTATATTATTCTATGTCTGTTCTTTCTGCCTATCTTGTAAAAAACAGCAAATTATATTCATAAGGAAAACTCAAAATTGAGTTAGAGCTCCCTCTACGTGGAACTCTATACATACAGATATACTCCATACATTCTCTATAAACACATATAGATAAAAAGTATCTATCTGCATTATATACAGATAGATGCATTTTATCTGTAGCATTTTTAATTCTTTAAGATCTCTTTAATGGATCTCTAACAACCATTTCCAAGCATTTATTTCATTACCAATCTCTATGGTTAAGAAAAGTTGACTTTTTATATTATGTGTGTGAGTTTTGTACCTGAATGTACCTGACCTGTGTGTGAGCCATCCCCATGTAGGCCAGAAGGGGATGTTTCATACCATGACTGCAGTTACAGTCACTCCCTCCCACGGGGATGCTGGGAGTTGAACCTGGGTCCTCTGAATTAAGGGTTGCATTTGGGGGGCAGGGTGAGTATTACTTCCCTTCTTTTATTTTAAACTAATTTTAGATTTATATATTTTAATTTAAAATAATGCCTTTTTGTGATAACTGTCTTATAAAATTCCCAAACAATTAATAGCTGAAACAGTATGAAACAGTATAAAAACCTCCCATGTTGACAGACCCTGAACTGGCTCAAGCAAACCAATAATAACATGATTTAATTATCCACTGAAGACTTAGCTCAAGTGTGCCTAACCATTTGGACATCTCTCCTGCCATTTAGTCTCTTTCTTAAGAAAATTCATTTTTCCAAAAACCTGACATTTACTATGACTAATTTACATAGGGAAGCAAACACAAAGATAAATCACCATGAATAAACTCTTATCATCAGAAACAAACATTACCATAATTCTTGACATCTTCATCATGCAGTGTGATGGATGTATATGGATAGAGTCGGGGAGAAAAGGAAGGAGGGAATGAGAAAAGAGAAGAAAGGGAGGGATAAAGAATTTTTTTTATAAAACCTTGATAAAATCTTATTATATTTAAAATTACAATTGATTTTCTCACTAGATAAAATAATTTGAAGATACAATGTTTATACTATTTATTACCAAGAGGTCCTCTATCTGCAAAAAGTCCTTTCAAGTCGAATATAATGAAAACATTGAATATACTGGGAAAAATGTATAAAAGTATTTGGCTGGGCAGTGGTGGTGTTCACCTTTAATCCCAGCACTTGGGAGGCAGAGGCAGGAGGATTTTTGAGTTCGAGGCCAGCCTGGTCTACAAAGTGTGTTCCAGGACAACCAGGGCCACACAGAGAAACCCTGTCTCAAAAAACCCAGAAAAAAAACAAAAAACAAACAAACAAACAAAAACAAAAAACCAAAAGTATTTGATTTCCTCTCTTTGAGAATCTTAGAATTTTCCCATTCTGTTGTCTCTTTTCCTCACACCCTCCTTTCCATTATTTAAACTTCATTCCCAAGAATTACAACTTTTCATTCTCTCAGAATATTTACATCATCTCAGAAGAGGTGGGGTGAGTCCTCAGTGGATAATTAAATGGGCTAAACCCCTAAGCCTTCATATGTGATTATTAATAAGCATGTTTCTTTGCCTCCAAAGACTTAAAAGTTCCCTTAAGGCAGGGACTCTCTTATTCTGTTTACCACTAAGACACCATACCTCAACTAATGCCTGTTGCAGAAGTATTCAATAAAACAATTGATAGATGAACAGGAAAGCATTTTAAGAGTCCCATGGTATATAAACACAGAAGGATAAGGACAGGATTTAAAAGGGAAATCCAACATTATGCAAGGCATTGTTCATGAAGAGTGTGAATTCTGACTGATGAATGTCACAGATCAATACTATGTTTACTTTGCGGTCTAATGGAGTAGGGGTCAGCAGGAACTTGTTCCCTTGGGCTATGGTACAATATGATTCTATACACTGTTTGTAGTCCATGTATAGAAAGGTATTTGAAAGAAGAATTACACATAATATATAGAATTGTATTATGCCATTTTTCAAGGATATAGGTATCAAAGGGCAGACTGATTTTTCTGCCTTGTGAAAATGCACATGAAAACTGTATCTAGGTTATATGATTGATTAACAGATTAAGGGGCTCAATGAATGTAAAGTGTTCAGAAAAGTGGTTGCCCAGAATAAATGAGATAATATCAAAAGGTAATTTTGTTCTTTGTATTTTCTTCTATATTCATAAAAGCATAAATCAATTTCATAGTCAGAAAATAGTGCATATGAAAATGTTGCATCCATAACAATTAACATTTGTGGGGAGCTATTTTCTAGAGAAAAAATGTCCAATAATGCAATATTGATTCATCACATATTTGAAAAGATTCTATGAAAACGTTTTCACTGTCTTTTATTTTTGTGGTTGAGAAAAGAATAAGAGAAATATATTTAAAATAGTTTGTATGAGTTCATACAGATAGGGAGAGAAACAACCTACCTAGCTCCAGACATGCAACTGTCTGTTCTCACACGATAGCAAAACTCAGAAAATCACTTGTCTGTATAGCTCACAATTAGCAGGAATATAGGCATCGACGGGCATGGGCACTCTCCGCTTTGCAATCTTCTCATCTTCTCTCCCACTTACAGAATTTAATGGGATCCAATGAAGACCTTTGTATGTATTCATTTGGCTGTAACTACCAGCATCAATCCATTCACACAACTGTGCATGTGCCATTTGAAAACTGTGAGGATAGAGCCTTTTGAATAAGCTTCATGCGAAATCCAGTCCCCCTTGTATTATTTCCCCAACTTCTTCTCTGAGATTAAATCAATGGTTAATTCGTCACCTTGCCTTAAAGGGGTGTTTCAAAGCTCTTCAATTACACTGGCATTTCTGTTCCTGTTATAAATGCCATGCCTCATCAGGGTCAGGTAATGAAATGTGATGTCATCTATTTGCTTGAGTTTTCAAGGGCAGTTAGTGAGACTGCTGCCGTATACACCTTATCCATCATCTTACATGGCCTTGACTAAAACAAGAACAGAGACTGCTGGCAACTTTTACCCTCTAGGCAGAGCCTGTGCTCAGTGTGGAATAGAGAAATGAACAGAACAGAAAATAATTCCTAAGAGATCTTGAATACACCCCAGGAGGATGACTTCTGGGGGTTTCTGGCTCTCTATTTTATTTAACACATAAGAGTTCAGAAAAGCAAGTGTTGAAATGTCCTTTTTTTCCTAAGAATCTTTATGTTCTCCTTTTAAGAGACTCAGAAATGGTAGAAGTGAGATAGAATTTATGGTTAAGCCAGATTCTTTGACCTAAAGGTTATTACAAAGGGTGTGTGTGTGTGTGCACATGTGTTATGTCTGTGTGTTTATGTATATGATCTTGGGCAAGTGTTTGTGTGTTTATGTGTATGTGATCATGTGTGTGTGTGTGTGTGTGTGTGTGTATGAGTGAGTGTCTCTGTGTGTGAGAGTCTATATGTTGCCCTCCTCTTTACACATATGAAATTTTCATTGCATGTGAACATATTTTACATTATATCAATTGTTATCCCTTGTGTACATAAACTACATAGTACATTGTTACTCATTATTTCTAAATGTATCTTCTTCTAAATGTATATCCTTGCTTGATAATTACATTTAATACATGGAGAGCTTCTGAGTCATCTCCTGTTACTAGAGGAGAGTTTATACAATCAACTCATCTGATTGCAAGAATGTAGAATGTTGGTTTGGAAAATAAAATGAAATATTAAATTTGTGTTTATGACTCATGTAATCATGTATTTGTTAACTATTTTATTCTGTAGTCTTAAAATTGTAACTAAAGCGGAAAAATCATCTCAGCAAAATGATGTACGAAATCCAAGATATAGCAGCATTTTATTCTCTTTTATGATTTTGTTAAATGAGTCATCTTGCTTTTAACAATGCCCCACCTTAATCTGTTTTATTTAAATTCCTTCTTTTAACCAACCTTGTTTGCTTCCATCTATTTTGCTGTGCACTGTTTTCTCCTGAGACACAGTGGAAAAGGAAATCATGCTCTGATCCACTCATACACTCTATCTGTAGCCCAGTGGGAGCTGCATACTCACTGTGGGGTGTTACTGCCTCACAATCATGTCAACATCTATCCATTACCACCTACAATGATGCAGAGAAACTCTTCTGCTTCCTCCATGATTGCGAACAATAGAATAATAAATTAAAAGAGTGGAAAACATCTCAGAAGAGAATACAATGAGAGAATGACATTTTCTTCCCTTCCTTCCCATGACTAAGTCTCCTGAGGTCCTTACTATTCATCTATATTGGACTCATTTTTAGTCTTCCATTCTCCCAAATCTGAGGGAGAAGCTGAGCTTCTTTGTGGCCTCAATGACTAATCACAGTAGCTGTCTTCATCCCCAAAAGATGACATGCAACCCTCCAGGTAAATTGATTGTCTATCTATGAAGATAGGAGAGAAGATGAGACTGGCTGTACTTTTATGATTATAAAGCAGAACTGAAAAGGGGACATGGGGTAGAATCAGCCTGTTTTCTCAAGCATTTAAGACAAAGAAGTACTGGAGTTTATCTGTAATATATTTGTCAATTGTAATGGACCTCAAAAATCCTAAGGGGGCTGTTGTTACCCACGCATATAAAGAAACTTAAGAAATTGCCCCATTTTGAGAAATTAAATGATGCTTCAAGAAAAGAAAATACATTAGAATTATTCGATCCCTTCTTTCTAATTGTGTTGAGCACACTGAAATTGAAATCGAGATGTCTAACCGCTTCTCCAGTGTCTGCCATGTCTGTAGATGACAGGAGCATGGTTGCACAGTGTCTGCCATGTCTGTAGATGACAGAAGCATGGTTGCACAGTGTCTGCCATGTCTGTAGATGACAGGAGCATGGTTGCACAGTGTCTGCCATGTCTGTAGATGACAGGAGCATGGTTGCACAGTGTCTGCCATGTCTGTAGATGACAGGAGCATGGTTGCACAGGAGATGGTTAGGCTCCTTCATGTCTCCCTGGCTTAGGGCATGCTATGCTCACCTACCATGGACTCCACTTTTCCAGGCTGTGAATTGGGTATAAGTGTGAGATTATGCAGTATCTGACCTGTGATTCACCATTTTCACTCAGCAAAGAATTTTTTTCCAGTTTGTCCATGTTCAGTAGAGAGAAGAAATGTTTTGAAGCTACCTGCTGTTCTATTATATATCTCATCCACGATTTCTTATCTATTCATTTGTTGAAGGGATACAGAAACTGATTTTTTTTAGATGGGGTACTGATCAGACCCCCTGTGCTTATAGTTTCTCCCATCTGTTTTCAAAGGAGTTTGGATAGCAAGCATGTGTCAAACACTTGTATTTACACATTGCTTGTTCTGTTTCTCCTTTGGAATTGTTCTAATAACTTTGCTGGGCATCTTAGTGAAAACTTATTTCTAATTTTTATCTAATAAATTAGATAACCCCACTTCATGAGGGTTATGTTGGAGATTTGTGCAAATGCTTTAAATCTGCATGTCTAGTGACTGAAGGTCTTTGTCCTCAATTAGTTTTTGACCTATGAATAAAGATGCCAGTGGCTAATAGCTGGGCATGGGACATAACACTGAGAGTTTTGAGGGCAGGATGCAGCGAGTATCAGGAGAACTCAGGAAGAAGATGGGACACAGTAGCGGCAGGAAATAAAGTAAACTAGCTATGTGAATTTTGGGCCCAAGGTAGCAGGGGAAGGTTTAGGAGTACCCAGCCCTTGAATTAGCCAAAATATTTTAAAATTAACTAGTGTGTGTGTGTGTGTGTGTGTGTGTGTGTGTGTGTGTGTGTGTGTGTGTGTTTCCATTAGCAGATCCAAAGAGAGCCCAAGTAGGTGGTTGGAAACATTACCTGTCCAGAGCATAAAGCAGGGTAGCTAAAAACTACACACAAGAGGGTTGTTTTGTAGATACTTTGCTTATTTCTATCTGTGGAGCATTCTTACCTGGCTCTTTATATTCATAGATTTGTGTTGATGTCTGTGTTCTGGAGAAAGGAGAGGCATCTCTCCTACTGTTTATGAACTGGTCTTGTACCAATTAGCTTAGATAAGATTCTTGGGCCTCTATCAGCTTATTTCATCCCCAGCAAAAGCAGATGGTTCAGAGTTTTGTATGTCCACTCTATGCTGAGTCATCTAGAGACCCATGGCAATCATCTGCCCAAACCATTGCCTACCTTCTCCCTACCTCTTCCTGACCTTTAGCTAGATTATGTAGACTCTTTAATGTGCATGGCCAATGAGTGAGTTGTTAATGTTCTGGGCAGTCCTGAAGAAGTAGAGGAAGAGGCCCATGATTGATGCTTTCTTTCCATACTAGAAAACTGTCTGGGATTTTCCACCTACTCAGTTTGAGACACACTACCAGTGACGGCAACAAGAGGCAGTCAGAATCCCAGGGTCATTCTTTCAATCACAAACATATCTACTCAGTGGTATATTTGGACAAATTCCCTATGAAGGAAATCAAAATGTCCATGAGGCTAGACCACCACTAAAGCCAACAGAAAGAGAGATACTACCTCCAACTCACTGAGCTTAGGTGAGGACAGTATGAAAGTGACCATCCACAAGCTAGAAGAGAGTCTTCTTTCAGGAACTCAAACTTGCTGGACTCTGAGCTCACATTGCCAATCTTGAGAAGTATGAGGAAATGCATTTCTGTTGTTTGAGCCACCTGGTCTTTGATATCTTACTATGGCCTGAGCTGACCCACACAATATGGATATAATGAAGGCTGAAGAAGGTTGATCCTTCTTTCCTTTGGCATTTTTATAATGGTACGTTTTTTAAGACCAAATAGACAGAAAAGTTATAGCCAAATGATGAAGTAACTATGTTCAAACTAAAACGTAGACATCACAACCTTCTTAGATGTCAGAACCTTTAGGGTTGAGGTGACAGATCATAATATGGAGCTTAGGATGAAAGAAGTTCCTTCATCATCTCATATGTATCAGATCAGAGTCCACAGACACATGGCTGGCCATTTATGACACTGATCTCACATACCATATCTCTCTTATAGACATGAACCAGGATAGGGAGAAAAATAACAAGCAATGTGAATATCTCCACTTATTTAAAATAAAATGTCTGGTGGTTTTAATTAAAATGGTCCCCATATTCTCATAACAAGTTACATTATTAGGATGTGTAGACTTGTTGGAGGAAGTGTGGCACTTGGGATTGGCATTCAGATCTCAGATGCTGAAGTCAGGCCCCATGTGGCTCTCTCATCCTGTGGCCTGAAAATACAGATGTAAAACTCTGAGCTACCTCTCCAGTACCAGGTCTATCTGAGTGTCACCATGTTTCCTGCCATGATGATAATGGACTAAACCTCTGAACTGTAAGCCAGCCCCAATTAAGTGTTTTGATTTATAAGTGTTGCAACGGTCCTTAACACATGGGATTTCTAGAAATAAAGGGAAGAGATGTTGGCAGAAAGGGGATACAAAGAGGATAGAGATAGCAAGTTGTTGTAGCCAAGAAGATGGGGAAGTAAGACATTGTGCTATTGGAACAATGGTGTCAATGATCTCATTTGCAGTTACAGGCTTGCAAGACTATGTACTCTGCTCTCACTGAGAGAAGGCACAACTCACATAAATGACTGACATTTATAAAACATAGCATGTTACACATACTTTTATAAGCTTGACCTAAAATGCAGCAGTAGTGTCCTGATACTAAAGTTAATTAACTATTTTTTTGTTAATTTACTTTTAAACTTCATTTCCCTCATTATTTTTACAGACATCATAGTCTTCTCATCCACATTAAGTAATCTTGCCAGATATTTTCAGGAGAAACTCTGACATCACTAAGCAAACACACATCTGTATTTTAAATTCCATATAAATGTTTTAGTTTTGTCAGATACACTTCTGTTGCAACAAGTGTGAATCTTCATACAAAATGATCTTCCAAGGAAGAAAAAAATTACCAGAAAAATATATTTAATGACACCACTCTGATGAGATAAGTGTCTCTGGCAAAAGAGAGAAAAGGAATGTGGAGAATCACTGACCAACCTCTTAAGAAATGCTCACCAGGAGGCAACTGATATCAGATTACTGACATACCTGGAGTCCCTTATGGAGCAAAAGACCCAAACGTTCAGCATATTTCATAGGCATATCCATACCTTAGCTAAACTGTACTCATCCTTAGTAATGACCTTATGTTCTAAATAGTCAGCTACATGTTAGTCAAATACAGCCACCATTTATCCAAACCTGGTCATGGGTATGCTGGAAATACTTAAATTTAAACAGGTGGTCACACACAGGAAAACAGTGGCAGAAGGAGGCAGGACAGCCCCATTACAGAAAGTAGTTTTATTTTCTAGGGCCTTCCTGTTACTGATTCAGAGATAACCCTGCCCAGAGCAAATGTAACACCATAAAAGTGATGAAAATTGGAAGATTATACAAAGGCTTCTTTCTCAATCTCTCCTACACAAACTGAGAAACTTTACTTGCCTTATTGCTATCTATTATCTATCTATCTCTTTGTCTGTCTGTCTACCTTCCTTTCTACCTACCTACTTACCTACCTATCTGATGCCTTTATCTTACTTTCTACTTAAAAATTAAATTTGATTCCTCTTCTGGTCTTCTCTATTTTATGTGTTTTAAGTAGAACGTCGTCTCTTCTTTCTCTATTTATTGTCAGTAAGGTTTGTCTCATGAGTCCTTCACTCTAAACCATAAAGATTAGAAGGCTTTTATCCTAACCCTTTCAGGAGCCTTTTCACCACCTTGATACTTCCATGAACCTTTCAAAGTACATTTCTTCAAATTTCTAATCACCTGTAGTCCAGAGCCCACAGGGTAATAATCTCCTGAGGCTAAAATTCTGTGTTGACTGTTTAGACTACCATAACTTCATGCTGTCGAGTCTATATCTTAAATTTAAGTATTTCCAGCATACCCATGACCAGGTTTGGATAAATAGTGGCTGTATTTGACCAAAATGTAGCTGACTATTTAGAACATAAGGTCATAGGCCATACCTAAGAAGAGGTCTTCAATGCCAGTGACTTTCAAACTTTTTCATTATACTTTTATCTAACACAGTTTTAAGTTATTCCTCCATTTATTTTTCCATTAATATTTAATTTTCATTTTAATTTAGGTTTAAATATTTGTTTAGGATCAGTTATGCCATTATAAAATTGTCATTTAAGATAGAATTGTTAAATCACTTTGAAACTTAAGTTAAATTATATACTAATTGATCATAAGTTATTATCTGTTGAAACATGAACATTCACTTGTAGAAGTTAGGCCTGGTTCTTCCTCCAAGTCCCATTTTCCCAAAAGTAAGACTCAGACTCTATCTATCATTATCTCTGTCTATCTATCTATCTATAGATATAATATAAATATAGATATAGATATAGATAAGTTGATAAGTTCAACTTAAAACATAGATATCTTATCAACTTACCTATATATCTATAGACAGACAGACAGATAGATAAATAGATAGATAGATAGATAGATAGATAGATAGATAGATAGATAGAAATGCCTTGGCTATATAGCTAGGCTCTTCTCTTACTAGAATCATAACATAAAATAACCCATTTATTTTAATCTTTATTATGCCACATGACTGGTTACCTGTGCTCAGGTACCACGTGATTGTTTCCTCACATCTTCCCAGGTAAATCTGCTACAACAGGCTGTATTCTACAATTCTTTTTGGTTCCTGGATGCCTCACTTCCTATTTTCTGCTTAAGCCATAGGCCATAGTCTTTTTAATTAACAAGTAATGCATCCATACAGCACACAAGATATTCTCTCTACATGTATTCTTTTATTATTTTTAATTATATTCTTTATTTACATTTCAAATGTTGTCCCCTCCTGGGATCCCCCTCCACAAGCCCACCACTCCGTCTCCACTCCCCTTTGCCTTTAAGAAGGTGCTCCCCCACCCACCCATCTACTCCCACCTCATCCATTTAGCATCCCCCTTTTCTGGGGCATCAACTTCTCCACAAAACCAAGTGCATCCCCTTCCACTGAGGACAGACAAGGAAGTCCTCTGCTACATATGTGGAGCTCTGAGGGATCCAGTTAGTTGATACTGTTGTTCTTCCTATGGGGTTGCAATCTCCTCCAGCTCCTTCTGTCCTTCCCCTAACTCTTCCATTGAGATCCCAAGGATCAGTTTAATGATTGGCTATAAGTATCTGTATATGTCTTAGAGGCTGACAGAGCCTCTGACAGGACAGCCATGCCAGGCTCCTGTCTGCAAGCAAATCTTGCCATCAGCAATAGTGTCAGGGTTTGTTGTCTGTGCATGGGATGGTTCCCAATATGGTGTGGTCTCTGGGTGGCCTTTCCTTCAGTCTCTGCTCAGGATTTTGTCCCTGAATTTCCTATAGACAGGAACAATTCTATGTTAGTTCTGTATGAAGACCTAGCTATACCACTCCTGGGCATATACCCAAAAGATATTCCACCATATCACAAGGACACATACTCCATTGTGCTCATAGCAGGCTTATTTATATTAGCCAGAAGCTGGAAACAACCCAGATGTCCCTTAACAGAAGAATGGAATCAGAAAATGTGGTATATTTATAAAACGGAGTACTACTCAACTATTAAAAACAATTACTTCAAGAACTTTGGATGCAAATGGATGGAGCTAGAAAATATCATACTGAGTAAGGTAACCCAGATGCAAAACACATACATGGTATGTACTCACTGATAAGTGGATATTAACCAAAAAACTCAGAATACCCACAATACAAGTTACAGACCACATGAAGCTTAACAAGAAGGAAGGCCCAACTGTGGAAAAGGGAACAAAATAAGTACAGGAGGCAGAGAGAGAAAGGGACTTGGGTGGGAGAAGGGAGGGGGAGGGAAAAGAGAGAGCAGATCAGGTATGGGGGGTAGAGACAAGAGAGAATCCGAGAAGATCAGGAGAATGAAGAGAAATGTGGAACAGTATTGGGTGGGGAACAGGGGGAACCTCTAGGAAGTCCCAGATACCAGGGATGAGAGAGGCTCCCAGTACCCAATGGGGATGACATTAGCTGAAATGGCCCAAAGCAGGGAGATAGAACCTGAAAAGACCACCTCCAGTAGATAGACATAGCCCCCAATTGAGGGGATGGGACCACCATCTCAAAATTTTTAATCTACATGCATTCTTTAACAGTTATTAATAATGGTTAAGGTTTCATCCTAAACTCAATTTCTAGTCAATTTTCTTGGAAAAAAACATTATCAAACATATTTAACCTTGAACACATTTTATCTCTACTCTATCTCTCTGCAACACAAAAGTGTACATTGAAATTTGAGTTTGAAATGTGCACTGTCATCATCACACTGGCAATCTATCTGTCCTAGAAGAAAATTTAAATTATGAAATCTGTAGGTAAATGGGTGAAATTAAAAACTATATTGAGTGGGATAACTCATGTTATCCCCTCCCTCTTAACTGCAATATCCTAAGAAAAGGGATCAAGTTCATTGTGCTCATGGCTGTGACTATATCACACTTTTAATTACCAATGACACACTGCACATCCATGGAGTAAAAGGAAGAACTCAGGATTTCTAGCAGTTTTACCATAGTATTTTTTCAAAGAAGAGTTAATGGCAATACTCCTCAAATTATTCCACAAAATAGAAACAGAACAAACATTATCCTATTCATTTTATAAGACCACAGTTACCCTGATACCCAAATCACATAAAGAATCAAAAAAGAAAGAAAATTACAGACCAATTTACCTCATGAACATTGATGCAAAACATAGTTAATAGACAGAATGCAAGAATACATCAGAAAGATCATCTACCATGATCAAGTAGACTTTATTGCAGAGATTTGGAGATAGTTCACTATATGAAAATCAGTAAATGCAATATACCATATAAACAAACTGAAAAAATAAAAGTCACATAATTATCTCATTAGATGCAGAAAATACCTTTGACAAAATCCATCACACTTCAGGATAAAATTATTGGATATATTAGGAATATAAGGACATATTAAAAATAATTTACAGCAAGCCTATAGCCAACACAAAATTAAATGAAGAGAAACTCAAACAATTCTACAAACTTTAGGAAAAAGTCAAGGCTGTCCACACTCTACATATCTACTCAATATAGTAATTGAAGTTTTAGCTAGAGCAGTAAGACAACTGAAGAAGCTCAAGGGCTACAAATTGGAAAGAATTTAAAGTATCACTATTTGGAGATGATATGATCGTATATATAAATGACCTATAAGTTCTACTAGGTAACTCTTTCAACTGATAAATAATTTTAGAAAGTGGTTGTATACAAGATCAACTAAAAACAAAAATTATTAGTTCTCTCATATACAAATAACAGACTGTGAAAGAAATCAGGAAAACAACACCTTTCACAATAAACTCCAATAATATAAAGTACCTTGGGAGTAGCTCTAGCCAAGCAAGTGAAAGACTTGTATGATTAAAAACTTCAAGACTTTGAAGAAAGAAATTAAAGAAAATACTGGAAAATAAATGATCTCCCAAGCTCATGGATCAGTAGATTAACATAGTAAAAAAATGGCCATCCTACTGAAAGTAATCTACATATTCAATGCAATTCAAATGGAAATCAAATTAAAATTTGAACACAATTTTTTACAATTCTTAAAAGGACAATCCTTTTTGTCCTTCATATCAAACAAAACAAAACAAAAACAAGGATAGCTAAAACAATCTTGAACAATGAAAAAATTGTTAGATGCCACACGATTCCTTATTGCAAACTATACTAGAGAGAAATCAAAATAAGAACTGCATGGTATTAGTACAGAAACAGTCACTGGGTCAGCGTAATTAAATTGAAGACCAGACATAAATCCAAACACATATGGATACCTGATTTTAAATAAAGAAGCTGGAAATGCACATGGAATAAAAGAGTCTTCAACAAATGATTCTGGTTAAACCTAGATATTTCCATCTAGACAAATGCAAATAGACTCATATTTATCAGCCTGCACAAAACTCATATTCAAGTGGATCAAAAAAACATCAACATAAAACCAGACACACTGAACTTAATAGAAGAGAAAGTGGGAAATAGTCTTGAATGCATTAGCACAGGAGACAACTTCCTAAACAGAACACCAATAACTCAGGCACTAAGATCAATATAATAAATTAATTATCCCAATTAATAAATGGGAAGATTTTCAAACCGAAAATCTTCTGTAAAGTATAGGACACCATCAATCAGACAAAGAGGTAGCCTACAGAATGAGAAAAGGTTTTTTCCCAACTCCACATTCAAAGACTAATATGCAAAATATATAATGAATTCAAGGTACTAAATATAATAAAAACAAATACTACAATTAAAGTTGGGAGCAGATCTGAATAGAGTTCCCAAATTGAGGGATATTAAACAGCTGAGAAACACTTAAAGAAATGTTCAAAGTCATTACCCATCAGGGAAATGAAAACCAAAACTTTTGAGATTCATTTATTGGCTATGATCAATAACAAAATTGACACCTCATGTCAAGGCAAATGTGGAGCAAAGAGAACACTCCTCTGTTGTTGGCAAAAGTACAAACTTGTACAACCACTATGGAAAACAGTATGGTGATTATCTCAGAACACTGGGAATTGATAAATCTCAAAACCCAGCTATATCACTATTTGGCATAAGCCCAGAGGATACTTCATCCTACCACAAAGACACTTTCTTAGCCATGTTCATTGAGCTTAATTCATAATAGTGAGAAATAAAAAATAACCTATATGTCCTTCAACAGAAGAATGGATAAAAAAAATATGGTGCATTTCCACAATGGAGTATTACTTAGCTATTAAAAAAAGGCATCATAAAAATTTTAGACTTATAGAACTTGCAAAAAAGCATCTGGAGTGTGATTACCCAGATCCAGAAAGACAAATACGCCTGTATTCACTTGTAATTTGACATAGTCATTACATAAGTTGTAAATTCTCCAATCTGTAGACTTAGTGAAGTTAGTTTTAAAGGAGGGTTCTTGGGGAAGGTGAATGCATGGATCTCCTTGGGAGGAGCAAATAGAATAGATTTTATGACAGAATTAGGGGCAGATAGGGATGGGAATGGGTGGGTAGGGAAAGGAGGGAGAGATGGGGTGGAGGGAAAGATGGATGGAATAAAGAGAGGCATTTAAGGGGTGGTGTGAAAACTTAGTGCTATGAACACTTTCTGGAATCTAAAGATGATCTTAAAGAGGAATCCTAGTAATGGGTGATACAGAGCCTGAACTGGCCATCTTTCATACTCAGGCAAGGCTCCCAGTAGCAGAACTAGGTTGCATTCAATTGAGTTGTTGGCCAAGGGAGTTCCCTGGAAATCTGCAAGCAAACCAAGCTGTTGCCAAAACAAAAGGTTGTTCTCCTCAACTTAACAGCGGGGTTCCATTGCCAAGGACAACATCCACACAACTCATAGAGCATGGAGATGTTGAGCTGGTGCCTACATGGAACTCTTACCCCTCCATTTTAGCCTCTTCGGTGCAGTATTCTGAAGCCTACCAAAAGAGAAACGTGGTAATCACAAAACCTTTGACCTATTGCAGTCCTGATTGCAAAATACACTAGGGCAATGTTGGCACAGAACTTGAGAGAATAGTTAACCAACATCTGATTTGATCTAAGGTCCCCTCTGCAAGAAGAAACCCATACTTGATAATGCTTGGGTAACCAAGAATCAGAGACTAGATATCCCAGAGACCTAGGGTCAACACAAATATGACTGATCAAAAAATTTAGTGAAATGAATCCTAGTGCTATAATCTGTTATAATCAAAGATCAGTGCCTTATCCATTTATCAATAGGGAGGCTTCCTCCTGCAGTGTATGTAAACAGATGCAGAATACCACAGTTAGGCATTATATATAGAGTCTAAATTGGAGGTCTCATTAAATCCTTCCCCTCAGAATTCATGGAATCCTATGGAAGAGAAGGCAGAAAGAGTATAAGAGCCAGAAGGGATGGAAGATACCAGGAAGATAAGGCCCTCTGAATCAACTAAGCAAGCAGCATGTGAGCTCAGAAATTGCAGCAAATACAGGGACTACATGACTCTTCACAAAGTCTTCTGTGTCTATATTATAGCTTAGTGTTTTTATGGGACTGTTAACAGTGAGAATGAGTGGGTCTCTGACTTTACATTGAGATCACTGATTTCACTTCTCCCCTCTCTCCAAGTCCTTACCTTTCCATTCCTCTCTGCATATTATTTTATTTTATCTTGTCATGTTTAGTTGTTATCTTTCAGAAGTCTGTTCTTTTCTAATGAAAGACAGAAAAGGAATGGATCTGGAAGGGAAAGAAGGCAAGGTGGTACTGGGAGGTATAGAGGATAGGGAAACTATAATCAGGCTCTACTGTCTGAGAAAATAATCCATTTTCAATAAAAATAAAATGAAATAATGGGCTTATAAGCAAGAAACTAAGCAATCCAAATAGGGGTGGAGTTGAAGCTGAATAGAGTTTACAAAGAAGCTAGTCAACTTCCAAAAGTTCTTGATGACATTAACCAGCAGAGAAATATAAATTAAAAATACTTTCAGATTCCATCTCACCTCAGCCAGAAGAGCTATGATGAAAAATAAAATCAAGTTCACAGCAGATTCTGGGAAGCTCATATGGAAGTGGAAATCTTTATTAACTGATAATGGAAATCTATGTAAACTGGTACCACCACTGTGGAAAACAATGTGGCAGTTTCTCAGGAAATGAAAACCTGAAGTGCCATATGATCCAGCTATCTAACTCCTGTATGCTATGACAGAGATACCTGCACATTCGCATCCATAACAGCTTTATTCACAACATTTAAGAAATAGAATCCCACTAGATGTCAATCAACTGAGGAGTGGAAAGTAAAAAAAAAAAAAAAAAAAAAAAAAAAAAAAAAAAAAAAAAAAAAAAAAAAATACACATTGTGATTCTATTTGGATGTGAAAAGTAATGAAATTTGAAGGAATAGATGAAACTTAAAAATAACTGTGGTGAAAAAGGTAACCTATGTATTATGCTATATATTCTCTCTCATATGCATTTCTTAGTGTCAGATTTAGAATTCTATTTATATTTGAGTTAGTATCTATAGAGGTCAGAAAGCAAGGATGCATAGATATGAAACAATCAAAAATACAGCAAGACATCCCCAACAAGGGATTGTTTTGTGCCAATTATATTTAGAAAGTCTAATGGCACAAGTCTGGCCTGACTGTAGTCAATGGGTAGACTTCACCATTTGTCAATGAGACAACTCTTAACCCCATTTGACTTTTAACCTTCTGCTATATTAGGCATTCTCTGGGGATTCTAGGGTAGTGTTGGTTATCATGAATTATGAATTGAAGCTTCTCTGGCTATGTTCTATGGTAGAAGGAGATAAGCCTGAGGCCTGATTCTTTTTAATTGAGTGCTGTTTTGTACCACATTACCTTGCCAAAAAGGTTAATAAAAATGCAAGAACACATGCACATTTATACATGGGTTAATATGTGCAAAAATGACAATATTCTAAACAATCTTACAGAAAGAAAAATATAAGTGTAAATATATAAATGGTGTTAGGACATCAGAAAAGAATCTTAAGTTGAATTTCCTAAGGATGCAATGTCTTTTTTTCTTTTAACTATAGCTTGATGTTTTGATAATGCTATTCTATAAATGCTTGAAGTATTTCACCTTATTTACAGAAACACACCAGTGCTTTTTAAGGTACCTTAACATTTATACACACTTGTGCACATATATACACATGTATGTGTTTGTGAAATGAGTCTATTTACAAATTTGGTAAAAATGGTTGATCGTTGCCCTATACTTCAATAAGCACACACTCCCAACCCAATAGAAGTATCTAAAATTTCAAGTGATTCAGTGGTATCTCTGAAATACATTCAGGAAAAGAAACTCAAACTACAGGGTGATTGTTAGAAAAAGGACATAATTTTTGGTTGATGATCCAAACATTGAACTCTTTTTAAAACCAGTTAGGCAAGATTGATTCTGTTAAGTAACTGTTAATCCTACCACCTAGATAGCAACCCAGGTTGGCTCAGCTAGTAACTTCAAAGTGGGAGAGACAGAACACTGGGGTTTCCTTTTGTCTATTGAAAGAGAAGACTTTGTCAAGATTTTCATGGTAGGAGCCTAAAAATATTGCTTCAAGGTTAATTTACCAGTGGGAATACTGGTAAATGAGAGGAAACAGGAGTTTAGAAAGAGAATGCTGTGGGAGGTTTGGGATAAGGAGGTAGGGAATGGGCTCTCAGCTTAGAGCATACATTTACTAGAGGTGTTTCAAACTCATTTAGATCCTTGCCATCAATCAGTCCCGTTCCTCATATCCTAGCCACTCATGTGACCTTTGTCCTAGTATCAGTAATGTGTCTCAGGAGTAAACACACAATCCAAACTACTATGCTGGATCCTTCCCTGGTTTGGGTTGATACACACAATGTAGACAGCCCTGGGGTTGCTTGCATTTTGGTGCTAATTCCACTCTACTGGAAGGGGTTATGAAAGAGGAAAGAGTGGGAACTCAGGTGACTTCTTGTGAACCATCCCCTAATGAATAAAGGCCCTAATGAATAAATCACTGGGTGAGTAGGCAAGACCCCTAGGTTGGATGGAGGAAGAGAGGAGGCAGGAGAGAGTTAGGTCTTTTGGACAGGGATAGCGTGAGAACAAGATGTAGCTACTAGTGTCTCCCGGTTTTAATGGCGGATCTGTCAGGATTTGCCACCAGAGGATTTAGATTTAATATGGCTTACAAGATTAGGATTTCAGTTGTTGCGCCCAGTGATTGAGTTCCATTGCTTCTGGACTAAGTTTGTGTTGTGTTTTCCTTCACATGGTGACTCATCTGGGTTCAAGAGAAAAAGTTAAGGTTGCAAAGCAGGGGTTTACCTGATGTGCACCACAAAGACTGTGGGGGATTTGAAGCATGGGGCTGGTGTGGTAGTGACCCACCAGTGGGAACTTAGCAAGCTGGGTGGAGAGATTTTGGAGCTCTGAGTTAGAAAATCTCCACAAGATAAGAACTGGCCTGGGCTGAGAGTGGCGGGGTGTAGCTTGGGAACTTGCAGTTCTTTGTAATACTTTCCATAACTGGGAAAGCTCATTTCCCATTAGGCTCTGCAGCCTTTGCACATGCAAAGGACTATGGTGATGAAACCAAAAGAGAATGATGGAGTCAAAGTCACATCAATCATAAAGGTGTCCTGAAGGTACTAACACTCTGGTATTTCACTTATTAGTCTTCAAATATCTTTATAGTTAATCTAATAATTTATCAATATTACTATCTTGTTTAAATAGTTTAACATAATTTGAGTTCAGTTTATTTCATTTGTAAGCAAAAGTGTTCTGATTAACATGGAAGGTAAGGTTAGGGACCATATCTATTTTTTCAGGCATTTATTTTATTTCACTTTGATATTATAATTTATTTTTATTGATTCTTTGTAAATTTTACATCATGCACCCCTTCCTTATTCATCTCCCTGTTTCTCCATATCCATCCTTTGCCTTTGCAACCTTACCTACCCCAAAAGTAAACAATACAAAATATAGAAATCTTACCATGGAAGCTAAAGTGTGTCATGGTCTGTCACACAGCATATCCTTTTGCCCAAACAGCCTTACTTACAAATGTTCATTGCAGTAAGATATTGGTCTGGTTTCAGGCCTCTGGCTTCTGCTACACTATCAATACTGGATCCTCAGCAGGTTTCCTCTCGGATATCCTGTTGTTGCCTTGGGTGATGGAGATCCTACAGCTTTGGTTCTAGAGGTGCAGGTTTTTCCAAGCTCCAGCAGCTCATTCATGGGGTAGTTGTTGGGTTGGGCCAACTCAAAACCCAATTTCTGGGCCTAGGTAGTAGCAAAGTTATTCAGTTTTCCTGTGCTCATGCCACTAGGGCCAGTTCTACTGTTGCACCCAAGCAAGGTGCAGGGTTCCCTCTCCCACATTGTTGTGGCTAGTAAGGGCTGGAGCCAGCTAATCCTTGTGCCCTCAGAGCTAGCTCTGCCAGGCTGCTCAGGGAAGCGGTGGGCCAGCTCTGTATAGCCATGGACTTCAACATGGCCTGAGAAGGCAGTCCAGACCAGAAAAGGCCATGGTCATGGATAGAGTACTCTGCTTGGTGATGCTACCCTCGGATCTCCAGTTCAGCCTCTCTTCACTGTACATACTCCAGTCTGCTTCTCTTTCCCTTCAACTTCTCCTCCACTTACTGGGTGGGGGTCTGAGATTATACAGAACTACAAAACTTCTCCATTCCTTTTGCTCCTTCCAAACGTTTTCAAGTACCCCCTTTTTCAAATTCTAGACCTCGTTTTTCCATTAATTATTACTGAATGTTTATATATACATATATATCCCTAAATATATCTTATTCAGTCCATACAATGATAATTTTATGTATATTTTTAGGGAGAGATATTTATCACTGGACAACCAATTGGTGTGCTACTATTGAAGGACGAACACCCCTCCCATTCCTAGTTTTCTTTTATTACTTGGTGTAGATTTGAGACCTCATGGGCTTTTCTCTATACAGTTTAGCATGTCTATTGTTATCATTCTTGCTCTGCTCATATTTGAGTAATCATGCTGGTGAAACTTTATGTGTGTAGCTTCTGACATCACTAGGAGACACGATCTTACAGAAAAATTCCTGAATCTCTGGCTCTTACAATCTTCCCTCTGCCTTTTCTATAATGTACACCAAGCCTTAGGCATGGGAGTGTTTTGTAGATGTATCTGTTTGGACTATACTCTACAATTCTTTATTTTGATTGATTGTGATTTCAGTAATAGCTAGAAAACAACCTAAATGTTCTACACCTGATCAATGGATAATAAAAATGTGATGCATATGACTATAGAGTATTATTTTAAAAGATATGCTCATTTTCTTTTGTATGTGTAGGAGTGTCTACACACATAATTTCTGTACCTCATGAGTACATGGGGTCCATGCAAGGCCATACAGAAGAGGGCATTGGATCCTCTGGAACTGGAGTTATAGACAGTTAAGAATTATCATGAGGATGCAGATACTGAGAACTGATCTTGACTCCTTTGCCAGAACAGCCTGTATCTTAACTACTGAGTCCCTATTTGTTTTTAAATGAGACTTGTATAAATAAAATGCAACTATTATTAATTATGTAACAAATTACTAAACCAAAAATATAGATCAGGTTGCCAATATTAATTGAGTGGATGTTACAACCACCCACACATGCTCTAATAATGGGTTAATTACATTTTAATTTCTTCATGATTGAATGATGTAAGGACACTTACTTTGCTCAGGGAAAATATTCTGTCATCCAGAAATGCCATGTTTACTTCTAGTCAAAAATATGCTAATGCACTTTAGTTAAAAGTTAAGGATAATAAGTAGTTATTTGTGATAACAAGGCTTTAAATACAATCAGCAAAACTATTAATAGAGGACGGCAGGAGAGAAAGAACTATTCAAATTAATTTTCAATACAGTGGGACACTGGGGAGCTTTATTTAGGCTTTCTGATGTAAAAGCAAGCAATAGATTACTGCTCTCATTACTGAGTGATCTCTTCAAAAGTAAGAAGACTCCTTTAACATGTCTTTAACATGATAGCTTCTTGCATGTATGAACCAGTACTGCAACCTTCCTATTGAATGACAAAATCAAGAACCTGGGAATCATTTTTGTTATTCTTTTAATCTGTTTCACTCATATATTCCCTAGTACCTATTGCTCTCTATTGCTTTTGGGTTTCATTGTTGTTTTTCTAATAACATCATTAGCTTTTTTGTTTTGCTTTTTTTTTTTTGAGATCTTTCTGATTTGTAATATATAATTCCTACATCTATCAGTGTTCCACTTTGAATTACGTTACCTAGATCCCAAAGTTTCTGGTAATAGGTGTTTTCCTTTTAATTGGATTCTAGAATGTTTTATGTTTCTAACTTTTTTTAATGACCCACAGGTTATTCAAGTGTACAATCTTCAGGACCCACTCATTTGTGTAGTGTCTAGAGATTTACTCACTACTAGAGAAAGGGGACCTATCATGCATCAGTGGTAGGAATGTAAACTTCCACGTGTGCTTTCGAAATCCATGCAAATAAGTAAAAATAAAGATCATGAGTAATTTTATGAACTTCTTTTTCAGCTAAGTTCTTCGGCTCCATAGCACTGACTTGAAGGTTTATCCTTGAATAGAATGTCCTTCAGGAATAGGTAGATGGTTCATCACAATGGCATGAGAGAATGGTAAGGAACAACAGTGGCACAGGGCTGTAAGTTAGATGATCTGAGGTGATTCCTTCCATAGTTTAGATGCAGAGAGTCAATAGAAGAAGGGTAGAGGGTGGTAGGATGGCATTCTGGAACTTTACACTTCAAAAAAGCTTTATACTGCCACAGAAGAAAGGAGTTAGGGATCTGCCTGCTCTCTCTCATACTGATCGATCTTATCTCTACTAGAGTGAGGGTCAAAAGAAGATTACGAAGTCCATGTCACTTGCCCCTGGAACTGAGGTCAGGCTTTGCCATCTGAGCAAGACGTCAAGTTAAGCCACAGTACTCTAAAGGAAGATCGAGGGCGGGTCATTCTTTACTCTGTTGTTTGGTTTGGTGTGGTTTGGTTTGGCTTTTTACTACATGTAGAATGAATTCATGTGTACCACATGTGTGCAAAGGCCAGAAGAGGACATTGGCTTCTTTGCCAACTGCCAATAGCTGCAGGTAGTTGTGAGCTGCCAACTGGGTGCTAGAAATCAAACCTGGGTCTTCTGTAAGAGCAGCAACTACCCTTAAATTGCTGAGCCATGTCTCCAACATGAGATTTGTTTTTATCTTATGTATATAAATGTTTTGCCTACATGGATGCATATATGCATACCATTTATATCCCTGGCATCCAAAGTGATCAGAAGAGGGTGACGATTCCTCTAGAACTGGGATTAAAGATGGTTGTATGCTACCAAGTACTACCACCTAGGAATCAGATTTGTGTCCTCTAAAAAAGTAGCAAGTATCCTTAATTTTTGAGCTATTTCTCCAGCTTTTAGGGCAATTTTATACCAGTACTGTCTGTATGAAAAACATTACCAGACCATTACCAAGTGATCTCTTGTAGGATTCACCACACAAGATTACACGATTATTTAAGCATGTCATTAAATGGACTCCAGACTTAATTCACCACAGCATTCAGAGTCAAGCCTGCAGCCAATAAACTGCAATTGATTGAATACTTGATATTTTGAGCGTGTGCTTTAGGTGATGTAGTGGGGTGAAATGTGTCATTCACACAAAGCAATGAGTTAGACAGGAGACAAAATCACCCGAGATTTCCTCAAACTAAAAAGCCTTTGAACAGCAAAGGAAATAATTCTCAGAGCAGAGTGAAGATCTACAGAAGACTAGAAAGTAATATCAAACTCTGAACATTTGTGGAACTAGTAATGCTATGCTCACAGAATATATAAAAAGAACTCAAATATCCAATTTAAATGTCAAAACCAAATAGACATTTTCAAAAGAAAAGATAAAAATGGATAAGAGGTTCATGCAAAAGATATTCACCACCAGTAATCACCAGGGAAATATAGTTTAAAATCATAGCAAAATAACACTTCCCCCTTTAGTTAGAATACCTATGATTGAAAGACCAAAGCTACAAAGTATTCACAAGGATGGCAGAAAGATGCAAAACCCTTCCCATTGTTAGGAAATACATATATATGTGTACATACACACACACACACACACACACACACACACACACACACACACACAAATACACTAACACAGCCACTATGGAAAACATCATGGTCATTACTCCAAAGCTTAAAGTAGAGTTACTATATAATACAGAAATCATACTGCTGAGTATACTCCCTAAGGAAATGAAGTCAGTATGTTAAGGAGACATTTGCATATGCATGTTTGTTGTTGGATGAGTCACCATAGCTAAGAAATGGAAATTTTCTGTGAAAATGAAAAGCTGTGTCTATAAAAGATGGCATATCAGTCAGGAAAGAATATAATTTTGCCATTTACAACAGTCTAGAATTGAAGAGTTTTAGGTTGAGTAAACCAGGAATAGAAAAAAAAATCCAAACAATCTAACTCATATGCATTTTCTAAAAATGCTGAGAGTCAAATTAGAATTACTAGAGGCTGGAGAAGATGGAGGAAGGGAAGATGGAGAAAGGTTGAGTGATTCACAGGGAAAAAGAAATAGAAGTTCTGTTATTCTATTGCATAGTAGGGTGGATACAGGTGCAAACAATGGATTTTTTAAAGGGCTAAGAACAAGAATTGTTAGTGTTTTTATCATAAAGAAGTGATACTTTATTGTAGAAATAAATATATTTGACTTTATTTGAATACTATCACAGTGTACTTCATAAATACAAATAATTTTTAACATGGGGTCTTATTATACTACCCAAGCTACCCTTGAACTTGGATACTCATTTCATCATTTTTTCTCAGCTTAAGGCATACCTATATTCAGTTAGCACAAGTTTTATGTGCCACTTAAAAACTCAAGAAGAAAAACATTAAGAACTCAAAGGAAGGAGAGATGAGGAGACAGGTGTGGAAGCTGTCTTAACAATTCAGCTGTCTAACCTAAAGAGGATATTCATCATAGATCCTGTCTTCCTTTCTGAGTTTGAATGATGCAATGTGATGTAGGTTCTCTGACCATTCTTTGAAAGGATTCAGCAATTCTGTATCTCTTAGATATGGTTTTAGTGGACAAAATATTCTTCTGGGCTCTGCACTATATATTCAAATGACCAAAGTAGGACTCAACAAGATAGAGAAGCTATCTCTCATTTCCCCTGACCTAGCCAATTTTTATTAGGATTCATAACTTCAAAATTTGTCCATATATAATATATAAGTACATATATATATGTATATATATACATATATATGTGTGTGTGTATTTATACATATATTTCTGTGAGTAAATGGAAAACCTACTTATTCATGTCTGAGTAAAAGTCTCAGTGTGAGAAATTAACCATAGAATTGAATGAAGATATTGCCTGTCCTATACTCTGCCTTGGATCATTCATCTCTTAGAACTCTACAAAAGCTGGAAACTGAATCCCATAGGTTTATATAACATTCCACCCAGAAGAATGAAGAGATAATTGAACAAGAGTTCTCCAGTAAGATAAGAGATGATTTGCAGTCAGGCAGATAATCTGAAAAGTGATTTGGGTAAGAATCTGTAGTGTGCAAAGTTCTCTGTGTCATTCTACAGCTAAGCAAATTTAAGTTGAGTTATCACAACATTTCCATGTGGTTTTGTCAGGATTGTAACCAAAGAGTAAAATTGTGGGTAATTTGAAATTTTATTTCCATATTTCCACCTAAGTTTTTTTGGCAAAGAAATCAATACTTTTAGTGAAAAGATAAGTAGAAAATGACCATTTAAAAATAAAATAACCACTAACAATTCATAGGATATTAATCTTGGAGCCAATGGGAATGTACATTTAAGTCTTTGCACTGTCCATACTATGTAACAGTTCTTATATACTACAAGCCACAACATGAACTGCTGTGAAATAAGCTGTCAGCATAGAAGAGTGAGTGACAAAAGGCAGGCATTCAGCCACTACTTTATCAAATATTAAACACAAAGCTAAAAGTAACTTAAATGTTGATAAAAACAGAGAGGATTTTTTTAGACTATCTTAATAGCATACACTATCACAGTATTGTTTAACATTACAAAGGCTTAAAGCATGACTAATGGTTATATTGAAATGGTTAGTATGACAGATTGAATTGTATCTTTCTCAAATTCAAGAGTTGGAGTTAGAATACATGATCTATTAGAATATGACCTTATTTGGAGATATGGCCTTTGCAAAAGTAATCAATTGAAAGGGAAGATGTAAGGTTGGGCTCTCACCTCATTTGACTGAAGTTTGGGCTTTGAATATAGATAGAGATAGATGGATTGATGTGAAGGAACAATGAGAGAAGTCATCATGCTATAAGGCAAGGAAAGAAGCCTGGATCAGCTCTCTCCCTGGCAGCTATCAGATGGAACCATTAATGTGAGCACCTTGTTTACAGATGTGAAGTCTTCAGGACACATTTCTGAATTTAAGCCACCCAGCTACTACATTGTTTTGGCAGTCCTAGTAAACTAACACACTTGCTCTGTTAGACATTGGATCTGTGTTTGTGTATGAACTCTTTTCATTTCTCTTCACCTCTATTGAAGTCAACATTCACAAGAGGGAGTCTACCACCTTAGAAAACATTTGGCTTGAATAAAGAAGATAAAAAGAAATCATATCATGGAACTTTTAAAAGATCATCATTGCACCTGCTTTTCCACAGACAGGGTCTCTGAAGATATCTACTTTCTTTCCAAAAAAGGAAATAGTTCTAATTGCTCTGTGACTCAGATTTTCTATATATTAATGATGAATAAGACTTTACAGGAGAAAAGAAGGTACCTGTAAATTGTGCTCCTTATTATACCATGCATTCATCTGATGTCCTCTACAGTGTTGGCAAATATCACCATCTAGAAGATAGGCTCTTTTTACAAAGCACTGACTGAATGACATTCAGTTTTAATGAAACTATAAACATGATGGCCATTGTAAAGCCCCTGAATACTGATGACTAAGACAGTTGTGAAGTCTCATAGTGGAACAATGGAACTCTGGACCTTTAGAGTAATTAATTCCATGGCTTCTAGGCCATTATGTCTTTTGTTACAACTTCCCAGGAAACACAGTGCTTAGAGGTCCACTTATAATTGCTTCTCACCTTGAGAAAACTCTTGGTAAAACTCTTAACTCACAAGCTACTTCATGCAAATGTAAGGGAACATAAAAAGCAAATCAGGGTTTACTAATTAAGAAAAGCTGAACTGGAGGCAAAGAAGCAGGCTTGATATGTTTTTGTTCTTACCTGGGGCTCCTATGTTGCTCACTTTAGTAGAATGCTGCTGCAACATTGTCACTATCAGGTCAGTTCTTTGAACTTTGGTAAAGTTTACTTTTATGAGAAGTTAATAAGACCAATGTGTGCATAAGTCATGGAATGCCATCATAGTATTAAGGGTTCTATAGGTTATATTCATTTTGGCAAAAGAGATTGAGGAGTGAAATTATACAAGTGAGCAACTTGGTATTTTATTCTTTATTTCCAAGTATTTCATTTCATACCAGTAGAAAAACCTTTTAAGCTTTAATTCTCTTTAAAACTAAACAAAATCATCTGTGTTTAGATATCCTCATTTCTCATCACAATTCTCCCATCTTTCACCAATAATTCAACAGAACCACTCCAGGGAAGATATCTTAGAGTCTGAGTTAGCATGCATGCTGTTTTTACAAGGGGCACTATTTACAATATCCACATTATGGCATGAACCTCAGTGCCTATCAATGGATGGATGTGAAAAAATGTGGTATAGACACAATAGACTTTTACTTTGCAATAAAGAAGAATGAAATATTTCATTTCAGAAAAATACATGAAACTAGAGATCATTGCATTAAGCAAAAAAAATAGTCAAATTCAGAAAGTCTAATATCATGTGGTTGTTTCCTTTTTTTAATGTATGGAATATATATATATATATATATATATATATATAAAATTATACATAATACTACAAATATATTACATAAGTTAAATTTAAAAAATTTGAATTTTAAAGGCAGTAAAGTAGAAAAGAGACTACTTGGAATGGGGAGAGATACTAGAATATGAGGAGACAGGGAAGACAATGAAGGTTGGTTACAATAAAAATATATGCATATAATATTTTATATGAAATGTTATATTATTAATAGATAATAAAAAAACTAAAAAACACTTTAAAACCCAAGAACAAGTTATTTTTAAACATGAGTATGGCTTAAAGTTTGCAGATCAGCCAAACAGTCATACACAGTGGTTAGCTGTAGGCTCTGAGCATTCATAGTGCAGAAAAGAACCTAGTGGGATCATTAGTAAAAGTCTGGGTGGCAAGGGTCAAAGAACATCTAGTGGCACAAAGTTTCACAGATCAGCAGGAGGGGAAACTGAGCAATCAGGATCATTACCAGATACTTCTTCACCTTCTTGCTGTGCCCTTCTCAAACTCATAGCTCAGGAATTACCAACCCACTCTAATATGTCTTGTCCTAAAACACAAAATTATGACCTCAGTATAAGACACCAATAAGAGAAGGGAGGAAAAGAGGGGATTAAATATCTCTGAGAGGGAGGAAACAAAGCTAAAATGGTGTTTTAGCACCAAAGAGGGAAAATTTAACTTGAATTTGAGACAAAATTTTTGAAAAATTATTGAAGCAATTGCAACCCTTAAGGAAATCTACAGTGAAAATACAGAATAGTGAATAGTGTGTCAAAGATGATGAAGTGGAACCCAAATAATAGACATGCATGGAAATGGAGAAAAAAAGAAAAAGCCATTCTGATTACACATTTCAGTATGAACTGTCACATAAATCAGCCATGGCTGCAGGAAGCTGGACCTTTTAGCAGCCAGTCCTAGACTATGGAGGGGTCCACTTGGCCCTGCCCTTCTGTGCTGAGCTATATGTTACTGACGTATTCTTCAGGAAAGGCAGACATTTTCTTCAGTAGGGTATAAGAAGAAATCACCATGATCTAGTGAATAGTTCCAAACCCATGGTCATACAGACAGCAGTGGTTAACAGCAGCAGGTCACAAAACAAAACAAGAAAGCATGAATGTAAGAAAGGGACCAGTAGAGATGGGGGGATAATAACAGTGAGAGGGAGACGGGAGGGGGTGAGGTGCCAGTAAATAAGATGAACTGTATACATACTTACATATATATTAATAAAACTATCAATTAACAAACTTAATAAAGAATAAAATCAACATTAAAAAGACTCACTACAAAGATGTTTGTATACACTAGACTGTATACAGACAATGTACCACAAAATACCCCAGTGGATGGGCCTCCTGCTTAGGTTTTCCCAAAGGACACATCCATGGATGACTTCCAAATTACTGTTGCTACAGGAGATCTGTAGCAGGATGGTAAACTATAGATCTGTTGCTACATGGTGGTAAATTCCCCTGATCTGCCATTCTGTTGGATAGCACCATGTGAAAGAGGGCCTTGAGAGAAAACTTCACCAACTTTTTCAACTTCTTATTGAATATTCATAGCACAATGATATAGCTTTAGAAAGTTATGACTTTGTAAATGTGCTTTCTACTATGCACTAGGAAAGACTCTTAAAATAATACAATAATGCAAGTGTCAGTAGCAATCTTAATTTTGGAACTATCTTAATGATATCTAGCACACACCAGGAATAATATCACTTATTCAAACAAGGGGGCGAGTCACATGTTCTTTAATAAGGAAGTATTTAGCCACAGTACACAAAATGAAATACTATACAAATAAAAAGGCTATTCTTCATTATTGGCTAACTGTGCTACATGTCCAGATAGCTTCTCTGAGCTGGTTGCAAAATGGAGGACTCCCTTACCCAGCAGGACTTTCTTTTCTCTACTTTAACTGGGGAGCCCCAACCTCCATATTCTATTTGAGGAATGCCAGGTGGCAAAACTGTAAGATCCACTTCCTAGAAAGTGCCTCTCCATGCAAATGAGGCATCCAGAACCTTAAACATCAGCCAATAAATCTTCACCCTAAGGAGAACCCTTTCCCACTTTCCAAGGTTTATATAGACCTTGTTCACCCCAAATAAAGTGTATCCACACAAGCTGTTTTGTTGAACACTGGCTGAGATAGCTGTTTCATTAACTATCATCTAAAAGATTTGTAACGTTAAAGAGCTATAATACTGAGATCTTCAGAGGAGACATCCTACCTCTGGCATTCACTACATGACCTAGATCCTGCTGATCCATATGTTATGGATTTCACCCCATCTTTTCCTGCCCTGTGTGCTTAGGGTCTGGTTACCGTAAGGGAAGACATGGACCATGGAGCTTTGTTTCACTTCATTCTACCCTGCTTGGTGTGGAGTGGTGCCTGGACAGAAGAGAAGAAGCAGAAAAAACAGAAACGCACTTTGTGACAGATATAAAAAAAAAAAAATCTAGTATAGGTCACTAACTAGAAGAAAGAAAGTTTGAGTGTAAGATAGCAAAAGAGAACAGGGACTGGTGAAAATGGGAGACAGGGTGCAGGGAAGAGGGGCACACAGTGGGAGGGCAAAGGGATCAGGGAATGAGAGAGAGCACATGCTTTTGGTCTGAAACTATTCGGTAATAAGATATTGATGATATTGATATCCTTATCAATTGTTTACGGAGATTTGGTCACAGCACCATGTTGCTCTAGGATATTTGCATTGGAATTTAGTTCTTAGCCTGCCTATTGAAGTAGCATCAGTGAGTTGGTATGCTTTGAAGAATTTTGAATGGAACAGCTGAAGATATGCAGCTCCTGTTCCTGCCACCAACGACTAATATTCTCTCTGGCTTCTTCAACTTAACATTATGTCCTCTGAAATATGAGCTAGATTGTGGCTAAATTATTGCTTTTACTGGGAACATCTGATAGTGTATCTTAGTATTGCTTTTGGTGCTTCTCTTCAACATGCATCAGCTCTTTGGAAGCATTTCAAGCTGAACATTGTTGCATGAGCTACACTCTCCGGCCAAAGAAAAGACCTGAAAGATGCAAAATTCTGTTGGCCTCCCACATTTCTAAAGCATTCATGTCAATTTGTGAGAGGACATCAAAATGTATTTTATTTAAAAAGGTAATTTGGAATTAACAGCCTTCTGTGATTTGGAGGCTGGCACAGACTAAACATGTACAGATTGCCAAAATAATCATGTTCCTAGAAAATTAGCATCATTGGCGGCAGTAGTGTTAGTAATAAAATGGGGGTCACACTGTGGGATTGATCATAATATTACCCAAACTCGTATAGCTATTTGTGTGGTCTAGCAAGCAGTCAGAAGTACAGACTCTTTCCTAGGTTGAGTCTTGAGAGTCTAAAGTGCAATCAAACTTGGTATGAATCAAAACCGCACAGAGAAAGAGGAAGGCAATCTTCTACAGAGATAAAGAACATTAAACATCAAACCTCAGGAGATCTGACTCAATGTTGAGTTGTATGGTTGCATCCACACAGACTCACGTGAACTTACACAATGAAAATTAGAAACCTTATTAGTGTATTGGTTACATTTCTTATGGCTGTGATGAGAATCCTGAGAAATAAATTAGGGAAAGGAGGGTCAATTCGGGGTCATTAGTTGAGGGTCTCATCCCTTCTGATTGAGAAGTTGTAACATAGGGAAGAGCTCTAATGTTTGGACAGAAGCATAAACCTGCTCGCTCACATCTGTCTAGATAAGGAAACAGAGAAAGGGGATTACCTTTCCTTTGGTTTTTGTACTTATTCTGTATGTTAATGGGACCCATAAAGTGTTGATACCACCAAACCAGATTAGGTATCCAGTGGTCATCTAATCCTCTCTGGAAACAACTTTGTAGACAACCCCAAAATATACTTCACTAATGACCTATTCATTTCCTAATGTGCCTAGTTGACAATCAAAATTAAGCATCATAAACAGTTCTATAATGGGGACATGATTGCTTTAAAGTCTGAATCTCAGGGTACAGCATAATGTATTATTTTATTTTACGAACCAAACATTAGGCTCTGGATTAAAATTCTCAAGCACTTTTTAACAATCTCCAAGGGGAAGTTGGATACGTATAATCTTTCCCTCCCAGTAGGTATGAAACTTTGGGGCTCCCATGAGCACTTCCTCAGAAGAAGGAGGTAAAGAAGAAAGGGGGTATGAAGACAAGGGGAGTGGGGAGGTTGAGGGGGGAAATCATTAATTTGAGCTAGAGGGTTAACAGATATTTTCATTCTAATGCACTGTTGTACTGTATAGACAGGATGCCTTTAGGATTAAATGTCTGATCTAAGTTGAGCTTTGAAAGCTAGGAGCTAAATCCTGATTCATTTAATAGAGCAATTGTCTCTAAAAATGCTAATGGAAATTCACAAATGCTTTCTGCCACACCCACTCTCTTTTAGAGAAGACAAGAGATAGATTTATGGTAATAGAGGAAGCACCCAAACATGCAGCAGTTTAATTTTCCTTTATTATTATATTTTTAATTTACTGCAGATGACTAACGCTTATTAGTATTCTCTCTGCTGCCACCAGCACTGAGCGATGCTTTCTATCTGGGTTTTGCCAAACTATGAAAGTAAATAACCCTTTTAAATACACTCAAATCAGTCCCAACAAACTTGGAGGACTCAGTTGAGTCCAGAGGCACTGGAGCTCTGATGGATTTCCCATTCCTCTCGGAAACCTGATCTGTATAAGGTATCAGGGAGATGAAAATTAATTTTTAGAACCACAAAACACTATAAATCATTCAACCGATCTCTGATATCCAGATGGTTTTTAATTTACAAGCAAACTAGATCAGTGAATGTCTGAATATAAACCAGGGCTTTCAAACGTGAACTGTGAACAGGGCTTCACATACAGTTTAAATAGAGCTCAGATAAATATATGGGATTACACTTTTACACCTCCACCCTCTTCTATAGGAATCGTAAGATATAGGACTGATATAGCTACAGAAATAGATTACCAAGATTCACAATCCACAAAATTCACATACAATGGTAGAATGAAGATAAAGGCCTATTACAAAAGATAAGAAGAAGGTAATAACCAAGGAAGCTGAGACACAAGACAAATAAGCTTGCTCCAGAGCCTAATAAGCCCAGAAGAAGACATAACTGTAAGGCCATATTCAATGTACTTTAAAAACTAATATTCTTGGGCACAAGAAGAGAGAATGAAGCCCATCAGGAACTTGAAGGTACATGCCCTGTGAACACCACAGCTGGATACCAGCACTCTACAATTCTGCCAGAAAAATTAATCTGCTATCTAATACCACCTTTGGCTCCTAAACCATGTCTTATTCTTCTAAATAAGAAGTAGTATGCATACATATACACGCATGCACACACATACACACAGAGAGAGAGAGAGAGGGAGAGAGAGAGAGGGAGGGAGGGAAGGAGGGAGGGAGGGAAGGAAATGGAGGTAG
This sequence comes from Mastomys coucha, assembly GCF_008632895.1. NCBI lineage: Eukaryota > Metazoa > Chordata > Mammalia > Rodentia > Muridae > Mastomys > Mastomys coucha. The sequence goes on along the minus strand of NW_022196914.1, from coordinate 69,354,180 downwards.
GAAGGGAGGGGAAGGGAGGGAGGGAGGGAAGGAAAGAGAGGGAGAAGAAGAGGGAGAGGGGGAGGGGAGGGAGAGTGAAAGGGAGAGGGAGAGGGAAAGGGAGAGGGAGAGGGAGAGGGAGAGGGAAAGGGAGAGGGAGAGAATATCATACACAAACCCCTCCCTGTACCAAGAAAGTCAGAACTTTGTATTATAGGATAATCTCAGAGCATCCTGTACCATGAATCCCACTTATAGTGGACAGCTGACAGCTACATCCCCTAGATAACCCCTTCTAGATACAGAATGCAAAATGAAGTATCTGCTAACTCATTGTACAAAAGAACAGAGCACCCCAGGCCAAGGCAGTGTCCTGGTGTCATGTTTTACACTAGAGATTCAAACACAACACAGCTAACAAAGGCAGGCAGTTCATCTAGAGAACTCTAGATGGACATGAACTGAGTATAAACTTCAAACATCTGACTTCATCAACCGATAGCATCTTACATTGGAGGTATATAAAGTAACATGGGGAGACTAAACGGGAGACTAAACAAATCAAGGGACAACCTTTTTCCAGAAGAGGTGAATGTTTCCTGCATAAGGATTTTAACATTTTATGACTAGCACACACTTGTGGGCAAAGCTCATTAATCAGAAATAAAGAACTTAGAGCCAGGCCCCAGACTGCAGCCAAACTATCTCCTGCTGAAGTCCATGCAACTCTGAACACTGGGAGACTTCCACGAGTTTATTTGTAGAGGGAAGAAGTAGGAAGAAACAAAAAACCCAACAAAACAAAGATGGGTGCAATAAGCATTATTTAAGAGTAAGCCTTAATTTAATTTCCACAAAGCAAGAGTATTCTAGAGTGAAGCCTTCTATCATTCCTGTTGAATTAAAAAGTAAATGTGAAATATTAATAGAAAAAGTAAAATTTCTTACATCTAGCATTAGATGTGTGTTATAATGTGAATTCTACATTTCAAAAACATGTTCTTTACAGTTTGTTGCCTTGCTAGAAAAGGACAGTGGAGGAAATATATTCCAAAGCTGTAGTTTTAAAGGAAAAAGTATACCTGAAAAAGACACATATGTTTATTTTTAAATGACAGAAACAATATTAATATTATAAGCACTGAACACAATAATCCCTGCAATATTAAATTGGGCATCAACCCAAGAAACAAAACATAGTATGTATTTATTAAATATCCTACCTAGAAATACTTTTTATTTGAAAATATTTCTAAAGAATTACAGACTTCTAAAGACAAGTATTTATTAGTTATTTGTTATGACTGTACATGTGTGTTTTTCTTCAATGTTGTATTCAGAGAAAATGTTGTAGACATTAGCTTTTGCATTTAACCAATTAGGACAAGAATTACAATACAAGTGTTGTGATTTGAATAGGTTTGGCTCCCATAGACTCATGTGTTTGGTCCATGCGGAGTGGCACCATTAAAAGCTGTGGCCTTGTTGGAGGAAGTGTGTTACTGTGGGGGTTTTCTTTGAGGTCTCCAATACTCAATTTCCACCCAGTGTGGAATTCCAGTCTCCTCCTGGCTGCCTGCAGAACAAGATGCAGAACTCTTGACTCCTCTTGCATCATATCTGCCTACGCACTTCTAGGCTTCCTGTTATGGTGATTATGGACTGAAATTCTGAAAGTATAAGCCAACTCCAATTACATATTTGCCCTTATAAGAGTTGCTTTAGTCATGGTGTCCCTTCACCCTAATTAAGACAGGTATACATTTTGCCGTCTCATCTTACTTGTGCCTTCATAAAAATATTATTAGTTTTTCTATGAAAACATGTAATAATGAAAAATAATCCTTGACATAAGAATGTAAAATGTGGTGAAAGTACATAATAGAATAAAAATTTTAAACTAACAAGTCATTAGTTTCCTTTCATCTGATATAGCAATGATAAATTGCTTTTATTGAAAACTTTATTTGGCTAAGATGCCTTTAATGAAAATCTAGGCTTACATCATTATTCAAATATTAGTGTTATTTAACTTGATCACAAAATATTTTATACAGCTTTATATCTAAATTAATCACATGATTGTCCAAAACCTAATTTGGGAGAGGTCCCTAAAATCACAGCCGACTCTCTCATGCTTTATGAGGACTATCCAAATGAACCTGTTTAAATATTAACCAAGCCAGCTGCCTCAAATGATTGTACTTGATAGAAGAGGAGGACAATGAACAAATTTCTATGCATTTGATACCAACACTGACTAGTGTGCAGAGAACAAGATGCTTAATAATCTAAAGAGTTTATTGTTTTATTCTGAAACATCCATTATTCAGTAACAAAAAAAATGCTTGATTTCAGACTTTATAACCAATACTAGGCATTGCTCTTTCTGTATTTGGCATCTTCATAGAGTGAGTAAGCATTACCCTTTTGAACTCTGTGGGATTGAGTTTAGCAAAATTTATGAAATATTTATGATAAACAATATGACTCACTCTGGTTTAGGGTTGAGTTGTATGCTTACCTTGATTTCTATCAGAGCTTTCATGCTTAATATGAGTGAGTCTGTTCACTGAGGGTCCAATATGTATACACTTGAAAGAGAGTATATTCTTGTTTAATATATACTTTATAAGCAATCTGAATACCATGCTCACAGCTGAGAGGGGTGTTTAAACTGTTACCAGGACTTTTTATAAGATAATCTGAACAGGTTCCTTTCTTATGAGTACACTCTGAAGAAGGCATTGATATCTATTTCATAATTTACAATCCACTGGGAACTCTTAGTACTGAGCTATGGTCTACAATGTACAAGTAGATATAAAACACAGAGTTGAACAACTCTGCAATTCTCCATGCTTAGAAACAAGAACAATGAGTTTGCTTCTACCACATACTATGCATTCATTCAACATTTCCAGATGAGCATGCCCATAAATTCCTGCTTCTGTTGGCCCTAGGTCATCTGAAAAGTGGTTGCAGGGTGAAAATTAAACACTTGATATAGAGAGTTAAGGCATATATCAACTTCATTTAAAACTGATGTCAACATGCTCACTTTGCTTAGTATATTGATGGCTTATTGATATATTTATAAACCTCTTTAATACTATAATAAAACAAGGGACAACCTTCAGAATTTTGTTGATTTCTGCCTACCTAATGCCACTATGTATCAACCCACTAAAATAAGATGCATCCCCAATCATAAGAATGTGTGTTATCCCCTCTGCTTGGCATCTACCTCAAGAATCAGAGGTTTCATGCAAAGCTCAGTAAGCACCATATACACACATGGGACCAACAGTGTAAAAGAGTGAGATAAATGCAATGAAGACCAAAAGGATGTACTTTGGATGCATTTCTTACCTAGAGCTTTTCAGATGTACCTTCCCCACATAACGTCAAGCCTTCCCTGTCACCCTGTCATCTTTGAGTGCTGCTTCTGTTAAGGACTCCAGGGGCCACTGGAGACCTACATGAGGGAAATACCTTGCCATGCCTCATTTCTTTGTTATCCTGCTGCATTTGCTCCCTATGTGTCAGTTCCCCACTGCCATGAATGAATGTTGACTCCTGGGTTTCTTCCTTCTCCCAGAGCAACAAAAAAGATTTTCCCCCACAATAAAAAAATTCATCTCAAAATCTGTTCCAAGTCCAATTCAGTTCTTTATATCCAGAGGCCTTTTATGACAACTTTTCCCTCTCTTCAGACTTCAGTTTTTCCTTTTCAGCCAGCTATTTTGTAAAAGCATTTCAACATACATTATCAAACAAGAACATCTTCCCCAAGTGAGAGACTTCTATTAGGTGCTTGGGGGAAAGAGCCGAAAGGCTGAAGGCTTCCATACCCAGCAAATGAGGCTGTTGTATTACAACAAAAGATTGTGCATAACCAATTGAAGTTCATGTGAAGTGTTGTTGTTGCTCTGGTTCACCAATATTCAGAGAAATGTTAGGCAGCCTGTAGAAGTTACAGGTGAAGGTACAACTTGTTGATCTTTTGCCTACAAACTTAACTACTCATATGTCACTGACTTAGTAAATAATTGTTTACAGTAGATTTTAATGGATGTTACTTATAAATGACAAACATAAATTGATTTCTGAAAGGTGGCTACTTCATTTCTTGACTATAAATGATGGTGTAGAAAAGGATTATGAATCTCAGAAAACACTTATGATGGTCCTTTGAATATGAGTCATTTTAATGAAAAATTCTCTAATTTGTAATTGTTAATTCTTTATGCCAGTGGCTAAGAGTATATCTATGTCTAGTTCTGATCAGCCAAATGCAGAACAAAGAGAGCCTCAATTTATTTAGCTCTCTAGATTTCACAAAACATAAATAGCATCTCTCAGGAAACAGGCTGGTTATGGATTAGAGGTCAAAGCATTATTTGGAAGACAAACCAAAGAACATAATTATCAAATCTGGGCTATCATTGGTAGATGATATATATTAAAGGAAAATAAATGATTCTAAAATTCTATCCCTTATTGTTCCAAAAAAATTTAAATGGAAATCAAAATCTCATTAGGTTGGCTACTATCTATTATCACCTTATTTTTAAAATCCAACCATTAAAATAATATAGGATGTTAACATGGATTCAGTAATGCTTAACATAGTATAGTAATTGTTTCTTAACCTATATTTAAGATGGAAAAAATTATATGTATAGAAATATATAGTCTTATATATATACTTATATATAAGAAAACATATACTAAACAGTAATTAGATAAATACATAGAAGTCAACTAGATAGATGATTATAAATAAATAGATGATAGATAGGTGATTGATAGAGTACAGATTGATAGATAATGATTAGCATAGACTCATAATAGTTTCTTTAAAACTACTGTTAGAAAAAGACATTTTATTAATTGAAAATCTGATAACTAATAGTAGATTTCTGTACAGTTTGAAGATGTTTTGAAGAAAGGTATCAGTATACAGATAGAATCAGCTCTCTTTATTCTTCTATAAAATTGCTACTGCAATATCCACCTTAAAGTAAATAGCTTCTGGTTGATCTGGTTCATTTGCAATCCTTGATAGGAACAGTGCCATCTTACCCTCTGGGGTAAGGTTACTGAGATGTGCCTTTCAGTGCCATCCTTAGCAGAGTCTTTCGGTGATGTCAAAATGATTCATTAAATTGAATTATAACTGTGTAAGAAAATGAATAGACACAAAAAATAATAGGGGTGATGATTTTTAAGATAATCATTTGAGGACCTATACAATATACAAATAAGTTTTCATGTATCATCTCATGTTACAACCTTATGACAAAGGTATTACATTTACTTTTTATTGGGAAACTTGGGACTATATCACATACACTCAATCAAACAACCATTTATAAACAGACCTATATTAAAAACTCCCAGATCTTTTATCTTCATATTTCCATGTTGAGAGTCATTAATTACTTGAGATCTAGAAATATGACAATTAAATATGAATGGCTTCAACTTTAATACCATCATCAATACTATATCTAGTATCCTGTAAAGTCATACAATTACTGTTCAGTGGATAAAGTAGACTGTTGAGTAGTTTACTGACAATGATACGCTAGAGGCAAACAGTGGACCCACTCTCTCTATTCAGCTTTATATTATCAATCAGCTACAGAAGATTTACATTGGATGGTAAGCTTTATAATAAAAAAAAAAAGTAGAGTTATGGACAAGAGGCATGTCTGTAACAGAATGCCATATGCTACAGTACCTGGCCTGTGTGTATTTAATTCATTTCTAACACGTGTCTTTTACCTGGAATGGTCTGCAGGCTTGGTACCACAATCCAGATTTACAGGACAATATTAGTGAATTATAGTTATAACCTGACAAATGACACATAATCCAATCTCTCTTCAGTAGCAACAATGCATCAGACAAACCCAAAAGGCTGTACACATATAAAAATTTATCTAAAGAATACTAGATCTATAGTTCTACAAGTGTAGAATTCTATAATCCTATGTAAAGTTACATGTTATTTCTGTGCTTCTAAATTTTAGTAAGAGATTGAAACACCGCACAACATAATTCTTTGGGAAAAACAACCAGCCTTTTCCTAATGCCATTTCAGGACTGTGCTGTCTCTGATAAGAGCAAGGACAGAACAAATATTTTTTAAATTTGTCAGCTTTATAAATATCCAATAACATGGAAATTAAGTGGAAATAATTAGGTTGATTATTTATGGGGAAATGGTTAGGTTAATGGGATATTTCCTTCTGGGAGACATTGGTTGGCACTAATATCTGTGAAATAAAAATTTTAAAAAGTACACTAACAATATGAAAAATTAGAACATGAGAAAATGTATTTCATTTAGGAAACTGCAAACTCATTGCCCACAGGAAGTGACATATGGAATGCAAAAACAACCTCATATATTATAATCAAGTGGACACCAATTTTCATTTATCATATTAATGAGCATAGCCACCTTTGCAGAATTGTATGAAGCAAGCAATATTTTTTTGTTAATCCCTTTGCAACCTGCTCCAAAAAATGTGGAACTAGTAAAAATCTCTGTGTAAATGTGAACCGATGTTTGCTATCCTTTAAAGATTCCCACCCCTGCATTAACATGACTAGTTATAGGAGAAAAATAAACTAGTATTATCAAACAGTATAATCTGAACAGCCCAACCGTATCTAAATTGTACGTATGTATAAGCAGGTTAAGAGAGTATTTGTAGCATCGCTATGATTTTATGTTCCTATTTCAACATTTTTACTCTTGATTTAGGTATCAAATTATTTAATGTTACTAACCCTTTTCTAAAAGAAGGAATTATTACAGTAAAAACAACACTATTAGTTGTTGTTTTGCTATTCATTAGCCATTAAAAATTAAATTCTTTACTGTATGCCTAAGAGTGATAAAGCTGGTGAAGAGAAGTTTTCTGCTATGAAGTGTCACTGAGAATGTCAAACACAGCCCAAGACAGGCCCTCAGCCAGGAGTAGCTGGCCAATGGAAAACAAACTCCATGTTCCTTTCTGTTTTGTTTTGGCTTCTCCCTGCTTAATCCCTTTGGCACATTGTTTTTGTCTTATTTTGCTATTTGTTTGCTTTGACTTTCATTATATTAGGTCTGATTGTTTCGTGTGTGTGTGTGTGTGTGTGTGTGTGTGTGTGTGTGTGCGTGTGTGTGCAGGATCTGAGAGGAGTTTGGGGGAGAGGAAAACATGATCAAAATATACTGTATGAAAAAAAAGTTGAATCCATTTTGTCCTATAAGTCCTACCAGCTCTTATTTCCTTTACAGGAACTTCAGATCCTAGGGACATGCCTGGTCACTAATTCAATAACAAAGTCAGCCAGTACTTAAAACATTCCCTGTAAACTCTATCCTTCATTTGAGAGCCTCACTTTTCATCTTTCCCATGCCATTTCAGAAACTAGAATCTCAATATATTATAAGTGTATCCTTAATCACTAACTATAATCATAATTATAATTTTTGTACCCTCTTTTAGTGGACTCAATTAATCACATAAAGTCTAAAAAAAGCGCCCCACTCTATTGCCCTGGGACTCAGTTTATAGATTTTTGCAAGACACTGGTGCTATGACAGGCCATCCATTGTCACTTGTCACCTCATTCATCACCACTTAGATTATTTCTGTATCCTCCTCTCTGGCATCCTCACTTCTCGCCCTAGATGTCAAGAGCCGCCCTCTGGTTCATATAAATGTTCATATTCTAACTGCTCCTGCAGCTTTTGCCTGCTGAGCTGCCAGGCTGGATTGCAGGAAGTTTGATGAAAGGCTGTCCTTAACTATGAACAAGTATTTAAATCCCCCTGCCTCAGGTTCTTTATTTAATAAAGATGCTTACCTTATAAGGTTGTTTGGGAGAAGTTAATGAGCTAATATCACAAAACATCCAAGAGAATGCCTAATGCATAATAGATATATGTGTTGTTTAGAAACACAAGTTATGGGTAGAAAATTAATAAAATTGATCAAGATAGGTTCATATTTGACATATATTAACATGTAAATAAAATTCTGTAACTTGGACAGACTTTGTCTTTGATTATATGAAAAAAGGTGTGAAGGTATCAATACATAAAGTGGAAATAAGGCCATGGGATTTTTATGATTTTTATCCTAAAACATAATTACAAAAAAGATTTAAGATAGAAGATATGACACTGAGGACTTGAGACAGACCTAGACTTTAAGAATTTAGAGACTGGATTCATTGTTTTTAATAGCTGAGTAGTACTCCATTGTATAGATGTACTACATTTTCTATATCCATTCCTCTGTTGAGGGACATCTGGGCTCTCTCCAGCTTCTGGCTATTATAAATAAGGCTGCTATGAACATAGTGGAGCATATGTGCTTATTACATGTTGGAGCATCTTTTGAGTATATGTCCAGGAGTGGTATTGCTGGATCATCATGTAGTACTATATCCAATTTTCTGAGGAACCACCAAATTCTTAGGCAAATCGATAGAACTAGAAAATATCATCCTGAGTGAGGTAACACAATCACAAAAGAACACACTTTTGTGATTTATGCCCTTTCCTGATTTCCCCTCCTAAAACCTCTTATTCTCTCCCCTCCCCTTGTTTGCCAACTGACCCACTCCCACTCCTGGCCCTGGCATTCCCCTACACTGGGGCATGTTCAGTCACTGATAAGTGAATATTAGCTCAGAAGCTCAGATACCCATGATACAATTCACAGACCACATGAAGCTCAAAAAGAAGGAATACCAAAGTGTGGATACTTTGCTTCCTTTTAGAATGAGGAACAAAATACTGATGGAATGAGTTACAGAGACAAAGTGCAGAGCAGAGACTGAAGGAAAGGTCACCCAAAGACTGCCCCACTTGGGGACCCATCCCATATACTGTCACTAAACCCAGACACTATTGTGGATGCCAACAAGTGCAGGCTGACAGAAGCCTGATATAGCTGTCTCCTGAGAGGCTTTATCAGTGCCTGACAAACACAGAGGTGGATACTCTCAGTCAACCATTGGACTGAGCACAGGGTCCCCAATGGAAGAGCTAGAGAAAGTACCCAAGGAGTTAAAGGGGTTTGTACCCCCAGAGGAGGAAAAACAATATGAACCAACCAGTACCTCCAGAGCTCCCAGGGACTAAACCACCAACCAAAGAGTACACATGGAAGGACTCATGGGTTCATAGTAGCAGAGGATGGCCTTGTTGGTCCTGTGAAGGTGTGGGGAGCCGTGAATCTTGAGAGGCATTCGCCATGGCAAGATGGCGCCTACTTCTGCTGTTAACTCCTAGTGGACAACTGTTGGCGCATGTGCATAGAGTGAAAAGGACGCCATGTCACGGCCCATCCCGGGGCTAGGGTAATGAGTGAACAGCCAATCATGAGCAGACACACCACGCTGTGGGCAGATACGCGCACTGTGGTGTATATAAGCAGTGCGGATTTTGGGCTCGACCCCTTTTTTTACTATGGATGGAGACAAATAAACAGTTGCTGCAGAAGGAACCTAGTGTCCGCGTGTCTTCTTCCCGGCGAGAGGACCACGCGGGCTACATGAAGGTTCTATGACCAGTGTAGGGGAATGCCAGGGCCAGGAAGTTGGACTGGGTTGGTTGGTGAACAGGGGGAGGGGTGGGAATAGGGAGTTTTTGGAGGGAAAACCAGGAAAGGGGATAATATTTGAAATGTAAATAAAGAAATTATCTAATAAAAAAAAAAAAAAAGAGTTGAGACTGCCAGCAGTGGTGGCACAGGCCTTTTATCCCAGTACTCAGAAGGCAGAGGCAGGTGGGTCTTTGAGTTGAGGTCAGCCTGATCTCCAGAACAAGTTCCAGGATAGCTAGGGCTACATGGAGAAACCCTGTCTCAAACAACAAACAAACAAACCCAGAACACAACCAACCAACTAACAAACAAAAAAATAAAACAAAGTTAGTAACTATCTTGTTGAGTGAACTCTGAAGTTAACTGATAACTAAAACATTCAAATATAAAATAATCTATAAACACACGATTTGCAAGCAGAAAACAACACTAATATGCATCTACTAGTAGTGTGTAGGATCATTATAATTATTTACACTTCCAAAGCCTTAAAAGGTAAGAGTTGCAAAGAAGGTGTTACCTTGATAGAGTTTATAACGTGCAGAACCACCTTCCTGTCAAACTATGCTCAGTGAGCTGTGATCTTAGAGACAGTTTTGTTTATCATTTTCTCTTAGGTAAATATAGATAAGAGCAGAAAACACAGCCTGCTTTCCACTGCACTCATGTCTACTCAATTTCAGTGTGATGCCCTTCTAGCAGCACTTGAATGTATCCACTTAATAAAGCCCTGCAACATTTCAAATGAATTAAAGTGTATATCTATGATAATATAAGTAGATTATGGGCATTCCTCAGCAAAGAACTTTTTCTGTATATACAAACCCTTGGGTTTGAACTTCAATATCACAGAGGCACAGGCATGTGCACGCATGCACACACACACACACACAGAAAGAGAGAGAGAGATCTCAAATATAGTCTCAAATAGTACCACTAAGCGCTGTGTTATAATTCAGTTGATAAAGTGCTTGCCTGGTATGAACAAAGCCCCTGGTCCCATCCCAGTACCACATAAACGTGAAGTGGAGGCAGAAGGATCAAAAATCAGGATCATCTTCAGCTATAGAGCAAGTTCAAAGCCAGCCTGAGATACAAGAGACTGTCTCAAAGGGAAAGGAAGATCATTGAATATTGCCATGAAAGTAGTCATATTGTAAAATTCCTGTGATTTTGCAGGATATCCATCAAGATTTTGAACATGGTATTTAATCATACAATAAAATTATTGGTTCTTCTTGGTTCATATCTTTTTAAGACAGTACAGCTCATGTAAAATGTTTTAGTTTTATTTCAAAAATTACTTGTACTTAATGTCATGCATGTAGTAAATTAAGCATCTGGCTTCTCCTTTTTGTAAACTTTGACGTAGAGCGTAGCACAACCTAAACTTTGCATGCGCTTGGGCCCTTTGTCAGACAGAATCTTTCCGCTCCCAGAGCTGTCCAGAAGTATCACGTTTTCTAGTGGACTTCTACTCTGACTTGGAGATGGTGTTTCATGTCTCTCCCCAGAATTTCAACAGCATCCTCACTATGTTCACCTTTGCTTAATAATCTGGCCCTTCCTTTGAAATCATGCACTGAAATAGAAAATGATCTCAGTGAGATTCCTTCACATTTACAAAACTCTCCTTGCCCTCCCCATCCTCCCTTTGCACCTTCTCAACAACATTGCTGTGATTACTCTTCTCTCTCCTGTGTTATTCTGACCTGGGTTTTCACATCTATATAACACCCTTCCATGTTATATCCCACATAAGGTCAATAACCACCAATGTAATTTCTTTGTATAAATACTTGAGCAAAAAAATTCTTCAGAAAGAACACCTAAGAAGCACACTCTTGTCTTCCTATCTCCCACCATTCATCCATAAGTCTACTCTACCTATACTTTGTGCTGGCCAGTACTTCACTGCAATGGATCTGTGGTCATACAAAACCTTCTCCGTCCAAATCCACAAATTCTCTCGCAATTCATCAGCACCACTCCGAATGAATCACTCCTCTTCTCTCTCCCATCTCCTTCCCTCTTTCTCTTCTCCCTCTTCATCATCTTTGCTTTCGTTCTCTTCCTCCTCTTCCTCCATGTCTTCTTTAGAGGGCTGGGTTTTACTATGTAGCCCTAGTTGTCTTGGAACTCCCTATATAATATAGACCAAGCTCACCTTGAACTCAAAGAGATCTGCCATCAAGGCACATACCACCATGGCCAACTTACCCTTTGTTTTTGAAACTGACTGCTAATACCCTGACTTGACTACTCTCACTTGAGGTTGTCTTTCTACCACACCAGCTGTTTTTTTTTTTTTTTCAGTATCCTTCAGTTTCCTTTTTCCATCACCCAAATAAAAACATTGTATTGTCTTCTATTTATCTCCACTAAATCCTTAGCATTAAAATCATCAATGAAAGCAATTAGAATTTTGGACCAAACCAAAGATTACTTGATTTGACTAAATCTTTCCATGATCATATCTCATTGAACATAGTAAATTAAGTATAGAAATTTGATAGCACCTCCAATCTCTCTTTCACTTAAGTGGCAATTCTGCTTTCTTAGACTAGAAATACAATTTCTTTGACTAGCATTCACATCACCATCATTGTCTTCTCACTTTCTTGCAGCTTTATATCAGTTGAGCTGTGAATTGTCTAAACATAGCCAGATTGTATCTTACTATAAGTGCAGAGGTCTCCTTGATCCACACCATCATCCCCTTCTGGCAGGAATGGGGCACCCGACTTTTGAAGTAAATGCCATTGATTCTTTGTTTACATCCCTCTTAGTTGGGAAGTTCTTTATCTTTTGGATATTATAGATTGTTAAACAGCATCTAATTCCAAACCTGGACTGCTACCATAGGAGATCCAAGGGGAACTTTCCTCCTGAGATATCTACAAGGTCTACCCCTTTCCTCCTATTCAGCCAACAATGATTAGCTTATATGAGGATACAGAATGCAGACCTTTCTCCAGAAGGGCAATTTTGCAGTCCCATTAATACTCCATTGCACTCTATGTGATTGGGCAGAGTCTTAGCTTTATATGTAAATATATTTCTGTTTATCTCCCTCACTCTGACCACCTGCACCTGAGTTTTCCCACACTATCCTCAAATTCTCAGTAGGTTTTGTACCTGACCTGTTCCTTCAGGATACCTAAAATATAATAACCATGTATGTAGAGGATAGAGATTTTGTTGACTGATAACTCCAGTTTGGGGCACATAGTAGAAATAAAAGTATACTTGCTGTGCTAATGAATCCTCTATTTTAATTCTCTTAAATGCATATCTAAGCTTTCCTGCCAAATCCCAAGTGAGACACAGAATCTTAATTCAGGCAAAGTGTTAAGAATTGAATGTCAAAAACCATTCTCTTAAGGAAGAAAATAAAGACTATGCTTTCTGCTATTTTGAGCTTTAAAAAAAAAAAGCCTTTCAATATCTCAAGGACCCTAGTCAAAGAAAAGCAACAGTTTAAGAAAAAAGAATAATTTAAAGCATGTTCCTTTGAGTTAAAGAGGCCTTTGATTATAATTTTACTCCCATTAGCTTCAGAAGATTAGCTGCCCACATTAATAAAGCATCACATACAACCAAAGTTGTACTTATTCAACACTTGACTCAAATATTGAATACATCTGTCAGACTACACAGACATCCTGGGGTTTGCTATAAAAAGTTGATGGTTTAAAAATTGAGCTACTGAAAAGAAAGAGGAAAATTTTGAGCCTGAGGTCAGTAACACAAGCTGCAGATGCCAGAGACAGTGCGCTAACTACCAAGCAGGAAATATTTTACTTCTAGTCTGTTATAATTCTTGCTCAAAGTAAAAGCTATAATTTACACAGAATTATGGTATAAAGTATTTATTGTTCCTTCTACCAAACTTCTACTCATTTAGAAACAGGCAGATGGCAAATGAGATGGAAGGAGTGTAAATCAACTTGATAGCTTCCAAACCATCTTAATCTATCAGTAAAAACCCTCCCTTTAAAGAAAAATCTCAGAAGTTTGTCTGAAGCAAAATGACATACTTGCATTTTGTTTAAAACTCAAACTGGGTTGGGCATCAAGGCAGTTTGATAAAATATGTCTTCAAAATTGTTACATTTAAATCCTGGTTATTAGGCTCCAATTCTATTCAATGCATATTTATTTAGCCTCAGTCTGTGCAAAGTGGCAAGGAATAGCTTGGGATTCAAAGTGGAGAAACTATGAAAAACAGGGATACTTGTTGGCTCTGGTGACATCCTCATCATTTTCCTGGGCATTGGTGACAAAATGATGCACTGAGGGTACAGTTTGATGATTCTGAGATATTAACCATTAAATTACAATATATAATCAAGACATGTAGCAATTATAGTGTAGAAGACACCGAGACTGACATAACAGTGAATAACAGGTGCCTTCAGTTCAGAAAGGCTTTAAAGATAACCGAATTATGGAAGATGGGAAGGATGAGGAGGGATCAACTGTGCAGAAAAGAATGGGAGCATGAGCAAAATCCACAACATATGGAGTGAAAAGCCAGTGTGCATGATCTCTGAGGAGACACAGGGCAGAAGCTTCAAGCTAACCAGAAAGGAGGCAGAGCGGGAATATTCCTCATATAGCCAACAAGATTAATGGGGTCTCAATATTTTTAAGAACAATGGGAACCTAATACTTTATATATACATTTAATTTTTTAAACTAATTGCTATATGTGTGTAGGTTTGTGCATGTGAATGCAGTGCCCACAAGGGCTAGAAGAGAGCACAGAATTTCCTGTTGGGCATACAGGTAAGTGTGAACCACCCAGTGTGGTGCTGGATCTGTAAAAGTAGCCCCCAGACTTAACTGCTGAGCCATCTCTCTGGCCCTCATATAGTAGATTTTATGATTGGGTTAAGTGGCAAGAGATGAGGAAAGACTTCTGTTTTGAGAATGTTTTATGGTACAGTGTGGAGAATGGAGAGGATGAAGACAAGAAGAGAATGGCCCAAAATAGACCAAGGCAGTGAGCATCTGTGGTCAGGAAAGAGATACTACTGGTGTCTTAGTCAAAGTTACTATTGCTGTGACGAAATACCATGACCAAAGCAACTTGGGGAGGAAAGGGTGTGTTTAACTTACACTTCAATATCACTGCTCATCACTGAACATTTCTGGACATGAAAGCAAACGCAGCAGGAACCTTGAGGTAATAGTGGATGTAGAGACTATAGAAGAAAGCTGGTAACTAGCTTGCTCATCAACCCAGGTGTAGCTCCACTGTCCCCTTCCTATCAATCACTAATTGAGAAAACGTCCTACAGCTTGACAACAGCCAGAACTTATGGAGGTATTTGCTCAGTGAATACTCCTCCTCTCCAGTGACTCTAGCATATGTCAAGTTAACACAAAACTAGCCAGCATAACTGACCCCTTGTCAACTTGACACACAAACACATCACTATTAAGCCATAACATATATGTGTGTGTATATACATATGTATATATATATATACACACACATATATGGCCTCTCACAGTGCCAAGCCTCAGCTGCTCTTCAGGACTCCTTAATGCCTTCAAGTGAGTATCACCTGGGTAATTCTTAAACTCTCGAGTTTGGCTGCCAGCCCAAGGTGCAACTCTGACCCCTTGTAGAATAGAGCTTCTATATGCTGACATTTCGAGAAGACTTCACCTCAATTAGACTGTTTATTTCTTTTTAACATATTATTTTTATTGATTATTTGGAGGATTTCACATAATGCACCTCAATCACACTTACCTTCAAGTTCTCCTAGCCCTGAATCTCCCAAAAAGGTTTAATTAGAAAGTCCCAATGTTGTTTTCAGCATGGTCAAACTCCCAATGGCTAGCCCCTTAAAGAAAAGTGAGTCCTCCCCACCCCACTCCTGAGGAGGTGATTGTAAAGAGCTCCATTTCAGCATCCTTATCACACTTCTCTTTAACACTCCCCTGTCTGGGTTGTTACCTTTCTGGAGAGAGGGGTTGTCACGGAAGCTTTCTATGTTCCTCTTTCTCAACTGTGAGTCTGCAGTCATCAATACCACTGAAGAGGATGCGTCCTTGACCTTTAGAGTCAACAGGAGGAGTTCCACATGGTATTTTCCAACAGCATGGACCATAGACATCCACCTGGCCTTCTGTGTTAGGACATGCCATGGACCTCAGCATGGTCTCTGGTGGCAATATGAACCATGCTCAACGATATAGCCCCTGGTGGCAGCCCATCCCATGGACATCAACATGGCTTTTAGGTGGCAGCATAGATCATGGATAGCTATATGGCTTTCAGTGGTAACATAGGGCACAGACATCAACTTGGCCCTTAGCTGCAGCAGGACCACAGACCCCCAACCAGACTAGCAGGCCTCTTCTTAATCACCACTAATCTATGAGCACCTGGTGACCAGTATCAATGTTCCCAGCAAAGCAAAGTTTTCACTTTAATGGTGCTGGTCACTTGTTAATCACAGCTGATTCTTTAGCTCCAGGTGACTAGAATCACAGATTCTGAAACTATTCAACAGCCCAGATGGAGTTTTTAAGTGACTCCCAGGCTTCCCTCTAGAACTTCACAAGCCAAGTCTCCATCATCTACCCTTTTCTCAACACTTTTCCTGACTTCCATAGAACAGTTCACCAAGCCTTGAACACTCAATGGCTATTCTAGCTCAATTTTACAAAATCTTTCCACAACTCTTCCCAAACAACATGGTCAGGTCTCTTGCAGAAATGCCCCACCATCATGGTACAAAGTTTTGTCTTAGTTAGGGGTACTATTGCTGTGATGGTTCGTGACCAAAGCAAGATGGGGAGAAAAGGGCTTATTTGGCTTACATTACCATAGCACCATCATCAAAAGAAGCCAGCATGCTCTCTATAGAATCCAACACCACCAGCCAAGAGTTGACCCCTGCACTCAACAATGTACTGGGCCTACCAACCTCAATGACTAAATAAGAAAATGCCCTTCAGACTTGCATACAGCCAGATCTAATGGATGAATTTTCTCAACTGAGACTCCCTCCTCTCTGATGATTCTAGAGAGTGTTAAGATAGTGTAAAACTAACCAAAACAGCCACATTAGTGTCCAGAGAAGTACTATACATCATATAAGTGAGAGATAAAGTTAGTTGGCCCAAGGGACCATGACAATTTCCATGGAATAAAAATCAGGTTGTGGTGAAGAGAATAAGAAAAGAACAGGATTTCAGTTGTGAATGTTTAGGATCTGAAGTGCTATAGTATGTATTGAGATGAGAAATGATAAGGACAGGAGGAGGAGAAGAAAGGAAAGAAGAGAAAGAAAGAAGAATGAAGAAAAGGAGGAGGAGATGAGGAGGAGGAGGAGGAGGAGGAGGAGGAGGAGAAGAAGAAGAAGAAGAAGAAGAAGAAGAAGAA
>NW_022196914.1:69322847-69337034 GCF_008632895.1 Mastomys coucha | reverse complement strand
GAAGAAGAAGAAGAAGAAGAAGAAGAAGAAGAAGAAGAAGAAGAAGAAGAAGAAGAAGAATAGGAAGATTAAGGAGCAGCACCAGCTGGTCCCCTAAGACCAGGGAACATGGAAGAATACCAGAGGCCATTGTAGAACCCAAACCATGAGGCTCTGTGAAAACAGACAGGAAAGTGAAGTCTGGGAGGATTTCACTTGTCAATTGGAGTAAATTAGAAACAATATTATTATATTTACAAAAAACATGCACAAAATCATAATAACCCTGAGTCAATAATTATATCCATGGGATATATCAAAATTCACTAATATGGTCCAAAACAAACAGCACAAATGAGACTGCAACATACATGTATTAAAGATTATTAAAATAAATTAATTTGGATATGGCACCTTGTCAACTGATCTGAAGTACAGAGTGGCTGAGAGTCAGAAAAAATATTTCTTCCCCTGGGTTCTAATTTCTAATTAGAAATTAGAGCAAATTTCTAATGGATCTTGTGCTATGAGTAAGGGAGATGGAAAGAATATATGCCACCCTTGGGTCTGCTCATGGAAACATCATCAGTTGTCTAGTTCACATACTGGTGGGAGATACACCTGCCATCAAGAAATTAAACTACCAGATAATAAGAAGAAAACCATATGTCTGAATGACCAAGTAGAAGGCACTGGGTCAACCAAAACTACCAACCGACTTTGCATAAAGGAGACAAACTTCAAGGGTTTAGCTACTGGGATTCAAGGCATTAAGTGGTCCAATATTTCATATTAATTACACTAAGTGATACACTGAAGCTTGCTACTTCAAAGTAACCCAGATGGGCTTACAGTCATCATTGATTCACTAGTGAACCATATTTTAGTGATACATACAAAATATTCAAAGTCAAAGGACTATTACTTTGGTGCTAAGCACTTCCTTAAATTTGAAGGGATCCAAACACAGTGTTTTGGTTTTTGTTTTTACTTTTGTTTACTACCAACAGTATGCATATTTGTTGCTAGTTATAGATGAACCACACTTTTGCTAGAAAGGTTTTTTTTATGTCTTTTCTTGACAACTCAATGAAAAGTAAGTTAATGCTGCCATAAATGTTGTGACAATGATTTAAATAATAAGGAAATGCAGTAGTTCCCTTAAAGTGCAAATGAAAATTCCAGATCTTTAAAGCGTATACTCTTTCCCTAGAATGCTATGAAATTCATCAAAATGTGTTTATATATAACAACATCAAGCGCTCAGATGACAGTGTGGGATGACAGTGTGACAAAGGTGTGGAAGGGTCTTTACAGAAAGAGCTGTGGAAATCACAGAAGCCTAATCAAAATTTGGTTAAGTCTTCAGATTGGGAATGAGTAAATATCATAAAATGCATAGAGAACCAAAAAGTGTTCCTGATGAAGAAAAAACAGATTGGGAAAGGTTGTACAAGAAGAGAGAGGATGACTGACATTCTCCAGCTCTTCAACATTTGTAAGCCTCAATTTCAGTATCCCATGGATGTATGACATCCTACCTAGTATTTACCTGCATATTATGCAAAATGAGCTTCATAACTCACCCATGCATCTAAGCATGACGCCCATGTCATTCCCATGACTATACAGCCATGAAATGAGACTTGACCCCGCCAACTCTAGAACACAAATAATAAAGCACACCAGTGTTGAAGTTGATGTTTTTAAGCATGGTGAATGAAAGTATTTGGTGACTGCTATCCTTTTTGTATTAACTGTGGTCTTTAGTCAGTACTGTTCCATATAAATGATCCTAGTCCTGGGAGGACTGCTCATTTCTGAAGGGAAACAAAGGAGGAGTGGACAGGGAGGGAGGAAGTGGAGTTAGAGAAGGTGGGGGGCCAGAGGGAGGGAGGGGAAATACATGAGAGAATAAATTAATAAAAATAGAAGCGTTCTAGTTCCCTCCTTCTGTTCACATTATGCGAGTAATCAGCATGTGGCAGGAAGAAAGGTCTCCAGGGCTACAGATTTCATTTTCCATCCTGGCTATCATCTGAATGTTTTCATGACTCTAAATCCATACGATGAAAAGTACCAAGGTGATGGGATCTAAGCATTTGGGAGATGGTTAGCTTGTGAGGTGCTGACTGGGATCCCTACCCATAGAAAAGAGGTCCCAGGGAGTAGCCTTGCCTTTTCCACATCCATATGAAGACTGAGCCAACAGTCACTAGCTGTGAACCAGAAAACAAGGCCATACTGGATGTTATGATGGCTGGTGCCTTGATCAGTTTCTATGTGAAGTAGAATTCAGTCCTCCATAAACTACCCAGATTATAGCAGATTACAGCACTGTGCTTCAGAAGTTCTTATAGACTGAGGCAATGAGTACTAAGCATACTACACATATGGTTTATATACAATGATGACCCTCCATTTTCAATACATTACCAAATACTAGTGAGCTTAGAGTCAAAGAGCGTTCTAATGACAAAAGTTACTGGAATATCCCAGGCAAGTTCACAGGGGGCACAATCCTGTATGTCAGATTTCATATAAGAGTAGAGGAGACATTCCTTGACAGTCTCATGTATAAAGGAGACAGCCTTAGAGGGTTATCCTGTAACCACCCTTTCACTTTGCCTTCCTGGGTGCATTTTATATCATTGAGAGGATGCCAAGAACTCCTGAACTGATGACTTTTTTGCCATTGTCAATCAATTGAGCCCGTTTATATAAACTTTTTAAATAAAAAAGATTACTCATGAGTGTGGTGGGGTGGGGTGTGTATGTGTGTGTGTGTGTGTGTGTGTGTGTGTGTGTGTGTGTGTGTATGAGTGCAGGTGTCCATTGAGGAGAGAGGGCATTGGCTGTGAGCTTCTTGAGATGGATGCTGGGAACTGAACTCATGTCCTCTGTAAGAGTACAACTGTTAAATGCTGTTAACAGCAAAGTCATCTCTTCAACCTTCAACCCTAGCCCTAAACTGAGCACAAGTCAAAATAATTGGCAAACGCATAATGATCTGAAGTACTATTAGCAGCTCTCAGCCATGTTATGTCACAGCTCCTCAATGTAGGAGCTGTTTCTCCTGAACATGTAAGTGCACTGCGATGTGTTTATAAAAAAATAAAGAAGTATGAGGGGATATATTCTATGGGTGTGTGGTGAGGCATGGGAGAAGGGAATGTCTCTGAGGGCCCATCCCTGAGGCATCCCTTTCCCCTGAGGGACCAGCCACACAAAAGGATAGTATAGAATAGAGTTTAATCAGGGCGTGGGGAGGGTAGTTAAGGGGGTAGTAGAGGCAGAGGAAGGCAGAAAGAGGGAGATAGTAGAGAAGTAGAGGCCGACCATGGCCACTTGGAGAGAGAGGAGAAGGGAATGGGAAGAGAAGGGGAGCAAGAGGGAGAGGCAACAGAGCAAGAGGCAAGAGAGAGAAGAGAGAGAAGCAAGAGTAAGAGGGAGGAGGGGCCAAGCAGCCCCTTTTACAGTGGGCCAGGCCTACCTGGCTTTTGCAAGGTAACTGTGGGAAGGAGCATGCCTGGCTGTTGCCATGTAACTGTTGGGGTGGAGTTTAGACAGAATGCTAACACACTGCATTCCTCCAGGCTATGCAATGCCAATCAATGCTTTCCAAAACACTGCAGCTCCACTCTTCAGACAATATACTGGTTTAATCATATATATTTTTTTTTTTTAAAGAAGAGATTTTTAATGTTTTCTTAACCACCATTCCTCAGTATGCACGTATTTAGTTATATTGTGCTGAATGTTTGATTTTAAAAATTGCTCTTTGGATTGCTATCCTAAGTTTGATTTTTGAAAATCAAATGAAATTTTACCTGGAAATACGACAAAATTTCCAATCATGTTTGAAACGGCCCTAAACACACTCCTGCCATTTTATACAGCATAGTCTTGTAAAGTGTATTTCTCAGCACTGATAATTATAAAATGAAAGTATTAGTCAACTTTGAAAAGCCTCAAAGAGGCTCTATGCCTGTAATAGCAAATATTCAGCCAAGAGTTCTTTATATAGAAATAAAGCCTCTATTTCATTAGTACACAAATGTATGTGTTCTTCAACAAATGATAAAATTTTATCTTTCCAAGGAAATATTTTAAAATCAAAATTTTCTGATATATTTTTTATAAATATTCTACTTGCATGCCTATCTTATAGACAAACACACTCAAGTTTCCAAGTACACAAAGTTGGAGAAGTCTTACTTTATAGCCTATTACCTATCCTTCTGAGCTTACAGGGCGTGGAGGTTTAGTTGATTAGAGATGCCTTCACACTACAGAGAAGAAAAAGACCTGCTCGTGCCTAGCCCCAGTAAGATGGCTTTAACATTATTATGTTTGAAAACAGTCAAACACTGATCCACAGTTGCGAACTCTACATGCTCTCTCTAAAATTGAGTCTGTGGGCTCCTTCTAGACTTTGGGACCCATAAAGAGGGTTTTCACTCCGAGGCCCACGCTGACCACTCTTTCCTGCAGAATGCTGTATATGAAGATGACTTCCCCCACATACATATATTATAAATAACAAAAGGGCGTATTTTAGCACTAATTTAGAACATCAAGTGTTCCCAAAAATCCTCAGCCCTAATCTGTTGCTAGTGCTTTTTTTTAAGGAATATCCCTAAATATGCACAATCTACTCACATATAGTTTCCATGTCTTTATCTTTCTTCTCTTGTTTTGAAATTACCTCATTACTGTTTTTCACTTGAATGCTGTGAATTTGAATTTTTCTTTGTACTTGTTTTTATTTCATTTTTGTTATATAATCACATCATGTTTCCCTTCCCTTTCTTCCTTCCAAACCCTCCCATAGCCTTTCTTTACTTTCTTCTGAAGACGGGAGCTCTTTATTTGTTAATAGTCATTACATGACTATTTGTACACATATGTTCCTAAATAAAATTTGCTCAGTTTGTATAATGTTACTTGTATGTACTTGTTCTCAGGGCTGATTCTTAGGTACTGGACAACCCCACTGGCATGATCTTCCCTGTGTGATGTATTTGGCCCAGTCTCACCCGCATTTCTTGGTTGCCTGGAGCCCTTTGTGTGGAGCTTTGTGTGGAGCTTTTCCCCTGCGCTCTTTGGCATGTCCTTGGGTTCCACTCTTGTTCAGTGCAAGTTTAGGCAATCATTTGATGAGCATTTATGAATTTTTAAAGAGCCCAGTCATACTGCATAATTTTGCATGGCATCTTTTAATTTTTTGTTAATTTTAAAGTTTAACGGCTTATTGGATCTTTCCAGTGGCATTATTATATCTAAATCTCCTAAACCATCTTTATGTTCTCTGAAGCAATTTTCCACTTGATTGTCAAGTTTCAAGCTTCCTCAAATATCTGTTTTTACATAAAAATATTTTGAATAGTCTATGGAAATTACACTTTGTAGATCAGTGCAAGTGGGCAGGGCTTGTTGATTAGTTGTGTACTTTTTGAGATTCCCGGAGGAAAGCAGCCATCACATCCTCACTCTGCTAAAACACCCACCAGGGGCCTAATAGGCAGTTCAAAGGTTACAGTACCTTCAGGGATTAAACCCTGTCTCCTTCCTTCCTGCATTCCTGAACCTAGCAACAAAACCTGGATGCAAGCCAGACATTCCCTGCATGCAAGCCAGACATTCCTGGCATGCAAGCCAGCCAGACATTCTGATATGGGACTGAGTAGCAACCTGATGTGGAGCAAGATAAAATGAACACAAATGCATTATTAGGCTTAAAAAAATATAGCTATGATTTACCCAGCTCCTATAGCTAGGTGTTTTCCTGTGTAATACCTTAGCTGCACTCAGTCACTTATGGAGTTCATCACTGCACCCTAGAATCTGAATTTTTCTTATCCCCTATCTCAGCCAGAGAATGAAGAAAGTAGTTAAAGCATGATGATTCTAAGCATAGGCCATAAGAAGTCTTACGACTGTAATCTCGTTCAACCAGTATGAACAAGCCCAGAATAAACTGATCAGCGATGAGATTGATGAGGCCTGGTTGTTTGTCATTCTACTTGACCAAGCATTAACCTGTAGGTGCAGAGCTCAGTGAGAAGCAGTTGGGTGACAGCCCATGGCAAGTCTAGGGAACACAGCCCAAATGGCTAACCACACAGTGTAATGGCCTAAACAAATGATGTGTGAAGCTTTGATGACTTAATTTGATTTGTTAGATAGCAAGATCCTGATATATTGTAGTCTTGGCTCAAATTCTGATTCGGCTTCTGTTTCTATGTTCAGGACCCATCAGTGTTGTCATATCCAAATAGGAGCTGGTTTAGGTCCTGCCAGGGCACTGGGCACTTTTCCTTGCATGAAGGTCTCTCATCGCTCATTCTCTGTGTTGTTTGCCTGTGCTCTGCTTTAAAGTGCTACAGTACTTGTTCACTTCATTTTCCAGAAATTAGATTCGATCTTTTACAGGTGGTAGCCTGTCTCGCATTAGCATTACTGCTCTGTGTTGAACATTGTTTAGCTTTTCTCCTATTTTTATGAAGCCTCAAGAAAGGAAATGGAAAACAAAAATTACATGTTCTGTCCAATGATTAATAGAAGTTACTGAAGTATTTACCTACTTTATTTATAAAAGTTATATTTTGCAAATGCCATCCTAGACAAAGTTTGTCTAAATTAATTCCTTGTGGTTACAAATTATCTTTCAGGTTTTCCTTGGTTTATATTCACTCCTTGTTTATGAACATTCATTTTGTGCTTGTTCCAGAAAGAATATACAAGTTTAATGCTGAACTAATTGGGATAATTTCTCCCCTCATTATGAACAAATAGGAAATTCAAGAATATGGCAATAACCTATATCGCTTTGGGAATCTCTTGGGCTTCTCTGACCAACAACCCAAAAAGATACTTCCCAAGCTCGATGCTGGGGATTTTGTCAGATAATCTATGACTTTGGAAGAGAGCATCACTACTCCACATGGCATAACTCTATCTACATAAATATATGTCATGTGTTTTCAAAATATTTATTTTTTTTAATTGGCTATTTTCTTTACTTACATTTCAAATGTTATCCCCTTTCCTGGTTCCCCATCTCCAGGAAACCTCCTATCCTTTTCCCTCTCCCCCAAAATATTTATTTTTATCTTACGTTTATTAGTGTTTTTATCTGTTTACTACATGTACAGCTAGTGCTCATGGCAAGCAGAAGAAGGAATGAGATCCCTTGAAATTGGAAGTTGTGAGCTGTCATGTGGGTGTTGGGAACTCAGATCCTCTGTAAGAGCAGCAAATGCTTTAACCATTGAAGCACGTCCCCAGCCCAGCCTATATGTATTTTAACTATGCTTATAGAATAATGTTTTTCCCTAGCCTTTGAAAAACTTTCTTTCTAACTTTCTTACCTCAATTATTTAATGATTCAATTGAATAACTTATCTTATTATGTCAACTGTTTTCTAATATTTCCAAACAACATGACTTCTTCTATTTAATTTGTGTTATTATTTTGGCTTTGTAATTAAGTTAATATAAGAATCAATGATGTGTTACAACAGTTAATTTGTCATAGAACAGAATTTGTCTTCTTTAATCAAAGCATATATGTTTACCAAGCTCTAAGACAAAAAAGCCTTTACAAATGATCTCACTGGCAAATAAGTTTGAAAATTGTGTATGCTTGACAATTTTTCCAGAAGACAGACAAGAGCATCAAATCATAGAATTGAGGGAAAGAACAAGAATGTATTCTCCTCATTTCATCCCAGTTAAAGGTAATTTCCAATTGCAGTTATATGACATGGGTTGATTATATTTAGTGAGTTGGGCTAAGAATGTTCTATCCTTGCTAATTCTTGCTGATTCTGTGACCTCATACCTGGGTTTTACTTCCTTAAATCATAAACGTTGAAAGAAAAGGAAAAGAAAAGAAGGTGAAAGGGATAAAGAGAGGGGCCAATTGAATCCATAAACCATAAAAGAGATACCCTGTGATGTCAGTGCACAGCTGAAAGATCTGATGAAATGAACTTACTATTCAGTCAAACATTACATACGAGTAATATTATACAGACTGGGAAGAGACAGGCTATTGTTGCTTATTTAAAAGTGTTTGTGTGTGTGTGTGTGTGTGTGTGTGTGTGTGTATGTGTAAAACAACCTTAAAGACAAAGGGGCTTTGAATTTAAAGAGTAAGGGGTGCAGAGGAGGCATTTGAGGGAATAGAGGAAAGGGGGAAATCATGTAATTATATTATAATTTCAAATAATAAATATAGAAAAATCATCATGAAACCTCATAAATAGCCAATTATGATAAAAAGAGATATTAAGGAATATGAAATGTACCCTCGAGGTAGACAATAAGTCTTAATAAACAGTTAAGTAATGTAGGCTCAGCTTGAGAAAAAGCAAATTAAGGCTGAATTTCAAGAATGACTTAAAAATTAGTTAACTCTCATGATTAATTGATTATTTAACTCTAAGACAGAACCCAAATCAACTTATTTTAGACATATAGGAATAATTTATTAAAAGGTAATATGGTCATTTTATGTCGTAGAAGGCTGGAGAAGCAGTTACAAACACAGGAGAGGTGTGAATCTATGTGCGTGCGCGCATGCATGCGTGTGTGTGTGTGTGTGTGTGTGTGTGTGTGTGTGTGCATGAGCACATGCATGTGTGTGTCCCCTGTCTCTTTCCCTTAGAGCTCACAGTCTTTCTTTTGTATGTTAGATGTACTTTTTAGTGACAAGTGTCTCTTGTATCTTCAGCTCATATTAAAGAGTCTGGAATTATTAGGTCTCACAATAAAGCTCATCAAGGAGAACCTGTTTTACCTCTATAAGGGAAAAGGAAGGATGAATGGTCCTACTCAGTGGTAGGGCCTCTGCTCTCTGAATAAGAGTGATGGAAACAGATGCTCTAAAAGTGTTCTTGGGAGATTCTGAGAGTTTATAGGGCAGAAAATAACTATTAGAAAGACAAGTGCATATCATAAGAAAGGAGGTTTAATCAACAGGAAAAATAGAAGAGCATAGAAAATATTCTGAGATAGATCACAGGAAGAGGAATTCACACTGACCTCCAAGTTGATTGTCTCCCAAGTCTCCTAGCAGCAGCTACAGCATGCTTTCTATGTTTACTGAGTCTGAGAACAGTACAGACAGAGCACTATCAGAACTTGCATATTGCTTTCACTCCCTGCATTCACAACAAGAATCCTGGTCACCTTAGAATTCTTTCTTTTCAATGTATTGCCTGGTTCACCACTCACCATTCTGCAGACCTAGTTTAAATATTGCAGGCAAGAGGAGGAGGAGGAGGCAGGGGAGAAGGATGAGGAAAAGGAAGAGGAAGAGGAGGAAGAAGAGGGGGATAAGCCACTAACATTTACTTGCTGTCTGCAATGACAACCATCATTTCAGTCTAAACATTGCACTTAGACACAATCTAACCAGCCCCAGTAAATGGAAATATACATGCTTTCAAACTGCTTAGGACTTACTTTAGTCCCTGACTAACACTTAGAAGCTGTGTAATCTATATCAGCTTACCTTAATTGATGTGATTTCTGATAAACATAATGATATCCTTAAAGAATTGTTGCTTAATTATAGAGAGTAAATGACAGCAACAATAATCTGTCCAATGAATGTAGAAAATGTAATAGTTGAATCATAGTGACATATAAATAATTATCCATATAATAACTGGATTTATGATCTTCAGCTTCTCTCCTAGCCATGATTATATCTTGTAGAATAGGTCAAGACTCTCGGGTCTTTTTATGTAAAACCTCCATATTTATTGAGCACTTAAATGTGCAAAGCTTTCCCCTGGAAAGCATATAAACAACAAGAATTCACCAGCTATAGGGTCATGAATATAAGGAAATTATAAAGTTATAGTGAAGTATACACACACATGCATAGAGAGAGACAGAGACAGAGACAAAGAAGCAGAGAGAGAGAGTCAAAGAGAGAGAGAAAGAGAGACAGAGAGAGAGACTCTGAGAGGCGTAGAAGAGAATTGAGACATGGAAGAAAAGAGAAGAGACCAAGGCAAGGGATTTAAAAAGAGGTGACAGACTGTACCACTACCTACTGTGCATGGAGAAGATTTCATCAGTGGTCTTAGTCATCAAAAGCACAAGTTTTATTCATGTATTATTGTTACCATTTTGCAGTAAGTGACTAGAGACTGAGCAAGGATAAGCTACTGAATTGGAATTAAGACCCACTCAATGTAATGGACTTCAGGCCTAGTAATGTTAAACCTAGCCTACTGCTCTTGTCTGAAGAGGTCAAAGATCCAAGAGGAGAATCTGTTGTTTTCTAAATATTTAATCATATACTCACAGAAAAATGCAGCTCTCATCCCTTCACCAAATAAACTTGCTTTTACAGAAGATTGCAGACCAGTTAAGAAATCTGCAACTATTTAAAATGCAGAAAGCCACTGACTATGGGATTCACAACACTAGATGATACATAACTTCTGCACCTATTGCTTCAGGAACATGATGGAAGAGGAAGTGGAAAGACTATAAGAGCCTAAGTAACAGGTTGTTTGGTGCTAGGCTGTGTCTTCTTGACATGACAGGCAAGTTAAACTCATGGAATCTCAACAATATAGATTTTGAAAAAAGGTGAGAATACCAATGGACACACAGTTTAGATGGGGAAAGGTCAAATGATCCCATCTCCAAAAGAGCTACAAAGAATTAGCAGTTCCTGAGATTAAAAAGAAGCACATGGTTTTGGTTTTGATTTTGATTTTCAGAAATTAGATTCCTGATAAGATAACCAATTCCTAAGGTCAGTACTAAACACAGATATATAATAATAATAATAATTAATAATAATAAATTTTATGCATAGTAATTTTTATTGGATATTTAATTTATTTACATTTCAAATGTTATCCACTTTCCTGATTTTCTCCCTATCCCATCCTCACTCCTCCTGCTTCTATGAGGGTGTGCCTCCACCCACCCACCCGTTCCTGCCTCCCCATGCTCGCATTCCCCTACACTGAGACATCTAGCCTTCATAGGACCAAGGGTCTCTTCTCTCATTGATGCCTGACAAGGCCATGCTCTGTTACATATACAACTAGAGCCATGGGTCCCTCCATGTGTACTTTTGGGTTGGTGGTTTAGACCCTGGGAGCTCTGGTTGGTTGATATTGTTGTTCTTCTTTGTGGTTGCAAACCCCTTTATCTCCTTCTGTCCTTTCTCAAACTCCTCTATTGGGGACGCCGAGATCAGTTCAATGGTTGGCATACACCTCTGATTTGTCTGGTTCTGGCAGACCCTCTCAGGAGACAGCTATATCAGGCTCCTGTTAGCATGCACTTGGCATCCACAATAATGTCTGGGTTTAGTGACAGTATATAGGATGCATCCCCAGGTGTGGCAGTCTCTGGATGGCCTTTCCTTCAGTCTCTGCTCCACACTTTGTCTCCGAATTTGCTTCTGTATTTTGTTACCTCTTCTAAGAAGGACCGAAGCACCCAGACTTTGGTCTTCCTTCTTTTTGAGCTTCATATGGTCTGTGAATTGTATCTTGGGTATTTCAAGCTTCTAGGATAATATCCATTTATCAGTGAGTGTATACCATGTGTGTTCTTTTGTGATTGGGTTACCTCATTCAGGATGATATTTTCTAGTTCCATCCATTTGCCTACAAATTTCATTAATTTATTGTTCTTAATAGCTGAGTAGTATTTCTTTGTGTAAATGTATCACATTTCCTCTATCCATTCCTCTGTTGAGGGACAACTGGGTTCTTTTCAGCTTCTGGCTATTATAAATAAGGCTGCTATGAACATAGTGGAGCATGTGTGCTTATTACATGTTGGAGCATCTTTTGGGTATATGCCCAGGAGTGGTATAACTGGGTCCTCAGGTAATGCTATGTCCAATTTTCAGAGAAACCGCCAGACTGATTTCCAGAGTGGCTGTACCAGCTTGCAATCCCACCAGCAATGGAGGAGTATTCCTCATTCTCCCCATTCTCGCCAGTTCAATTCTGAACATCTATGCTCCAAATGCAAAGGCATCCACATTCATAAAAGAAACTTTACTAAAGCTCAAAGCACATATTACACTTCACACCATAATAGTGGGAGACTTTAGCACCCCACTCTCAGCAATACATAGATCATGGAAACAGAAACTAAACAGAGACACAGTGAAACTAACAGAAGTGATGAACCAAATGGATTTAACAGATCTCTATAGAACATTTCATCCTAAACAAAAGAATAGAGGAGTAGAAAAGAGGAGTAGACAGCAGGAAATAATCAAACTCAGGGCTGAAATCAACCAAGTAGAAACAAAAAGAACTATACAAAGAATCAACCGAACCAGGAGCTGATTCTTTGAGAAAATAATAATAATTAAAGAAGACAAGGTCATGCATTTGAGTGAGAGTAGAAGGAGATGGGAAGAATTGGGTTGAGAGAGATAATAGTGGAAATTATGCAAATATTCTAAAAAACAAAGCAAAACTGAACTAAGCTAAACTAATTTTTTTTTTAATTAAGAAAAGGAATCCTAGCTGGGACAGGATCCTTTCTAACTCCGTCTACACCTAGGAGGGACAGTGGATACACAGCCCTCTCTGCCCCTTCCCCACAGAGAGCTTGCCTCCAGGGAGTGCTTTGACCCAGGGACTCAGGTATGATTGCCATTTTCTCTACAGTGACTCTCTAAGGCAGGACCAGCCAGGAGGCACAGGCCTCAGAAGTGGCAGGGAAGCTGGGATAGGATCCTTTCTATCTCCACCTACACCTAGGAAGGACTGTGGATCCACAGCCCCCTCTACACCTTCCCTGAAAGCAGAGAGCCTGTCTCCAGGGTATGCTCTGACCCCAGGACTCTGATCCACAGCCCTCTGTGCATGAGTCTTACCAGAAGAGAGCTGATCTCCCAGGAGTGCTGACACAGGCTTACAGACCCACAGGAGGAACAAGCTCCTGCCAGAGACAACAAGAACATCTAACACCAGAGATCAACAGATAGTGAAAGCCAAATGCAAGAATCTTAACAACAGAAACCAAGACTACTTGGCTTCATCAGAACCTAGTATTCCCTCCATAGCAAGTCCTGGATATCAAAAAACACTGGAAAAGCAAGATTTGGATCTAAAATCGTATCTCACGATGGTGATAGAAGAATTTAAGAAGGACATGAATAACTCCCTTAAAGAAATACAGGAGCACACAGATAAACAGGCTCAAACCCTTAAAGAGGAAACACAAAAATCCCTTAAAGAATTTCAGGAGCAAACACCAAACAGGTGAAGAAATTGAACAAAACCATCTAGGACCTAAAAATGGAAGTATAAACAGTTAAGAAATCACAAAGGGAGACAACTCTGGAGATAGAAATCCTAGGAAAGAAGTCAGGAACCATAGATGCAAGTATCACCAACAGAATACAAGACATAGAAGAGAGAATCTTAGGGGCAGAAGACACCATAGAAAACATTGACACAACAGTCAAAGAAACTGCAAAATGCGAAACGTTCCTATCCCAAAACATCCAGGAAATCCAGGATGGAATTAGAATACCAAACCTAAGGATAATAGATATAGAAGAGAGTGAAGATTCCCAACTTAAAGGGCCAGTAAATATCTTTAACAAAATTATAGAAGAAAACTTCCCTAACCTAAAGGAAGAGACGCCCATGAACATACAAGAAGCCAATAGAACTTCACATAGACTGGACCAGAAAAAAAATTCTTCCCACAACATAATAGTCAAAACAACAAATGCACAAAACAAAGAAAGAATATTAAAAGCAGTGGGGGGAAAAGGTCAAGTAACATATAAAGGCAGGCCTATCAGAATTACACCAGACTTCTCTCCAGAGACTATGAAACCTAGAAGATCCTGGGTTGATGACCCTAAGAGAACACAAATGCCAGCCCAGGCTACTATACCCAGCAAAACTCTCAATAACCATAGATGGAAAAACTAAAGTATTCCATGACAAAACTAAATTTACACAATATCTCTCCACAAATCCAGCCCTTCAAAGGATAATAAATGAAAAAATCCAATACAAGGAGGGAAACTACGTCCTAGAAAACAAGAAAGTAATCTTTCAACCAAACTAAAAGAAGATAGCCACATGAACAAAATTCCAACTCTAACAACAAAAATATGAGGAATTGGAAATTTGTTGATTGTCATCCAATGATCTTTCTAATTTGGTAATTGGAGAAATA
>NW_022196914.1:69299336-69322248 GCF_008632895.1 Mastomys coucha | reverse complement strand
CTTATTTTGGGCTTGTACCACAGTAAGAGCCAATATTTTAAACTCTACTAAATACAAAACAAACAAGAGGCTTTATATATTCATGTTCATTTAAGAGAATACTAGTAGGTAGTGATGTATTATTTTTTAGTATACAGCTAATATGTTTGGAGTTATTTAAAATTTATATTGAGAAAAATATATTTTCACTATTGATGTAGATGAGCACCTACATAAGACTGTTAAATTGATTGCTGTTTTATATCAAACAACTTTTATAATACTTATAAAAAAGGCATGTAAATAAAGAAAATATCTAATAAAAATTTAAAAAATAAAAAACCTTAATGTTGCTTAAAAATTAAATAAAATGATGATTGGACACTTCAGTGATGATATCATGTAAGGAAAGAAAAAGAAAAGAAGAGAAAAGAAAAGTAAAGGAATTCTGATACAGATCAAGAGATTGTGGCAGAAGAACACTGCTTTCAGCTTTGGAGTTCAAAGCTTTGTGGAAAACATAACATTTGAGCAGTTCATACTTGATAGGATTTAAACACCTACAGAAACAGCAGCAACATCCAGAATCCTGACAACACAGAGTTCTCCTTTTGTGGGTACTACTAAGCATCTCCATCAGTGTCAAGGTATTGTATACAGAGGAGAAGGATTTGGGGAAGGAAGATTGGGTCCACGTCATGGACCATTTAAATACCTTGGCTGTTTGCTTTCTTGTGATTGTTTTTGTGTTCAGTGGAGAACTACTCAGGTGGAGCAAACTGAAGTCCTTAGACCTGGCCAGAAGCTATGTCTAAAAAGTATTTTTATAGAACGTGCATAGCAATTATGATGGATAACTAAATAAATACACAAACAAATAAGTGGATAGATAGATAGATAGATAGATAGATAGATAGATAGATAGATAGATAGATAGATAGATAGATAAACAAATAAATAAGGAAAACTCCCTTCCCCTCTGCAAACACTGAGTTCACTAAGCTCAAAGAAGTACAAATGATTATAAGAACCTAATTCAAGCCCCTGGCCAATTTAATAATGAAGGCATTGGAAGGAAATTGAAGGAATGGACAGATCTTAACATCTAAACAATTTGTTAAGGGAAAATACAGTCAAGGCTGTCACAGATTTTGGAAATGAGGGACTGTCAACATGTAGGACTGAATTCTGGCCTTTCCTTTTCCTGTGTCTGGCATTTCTCTGTAATAGGAGACTAATTTTGAGGTTGTTTTTCTACTTACAAAATTGAAGGATTCTGTTTTCATAAACCTTTGTAAAATTCCCTGGCATGTTTGCAAATAACACCACATTCTCCAGACAGTTTATATACAAGATGCATCACATTCCTAACAGAGATACATCACGAAAATAATTATCATGCTGTAAATTTATGAAGGCCAGTCCTCAAAAACTATTTATAAATGGAAATGTGTTGGTCAAGAACTAATGAGAACATGACACTTATGTATTAGACACACGCATATTTTATCTGATACCAAGCTAGGTTTCAGTTTTCATCTTCAAAGGTGTACAATGAAATTACCTACAAAGCTTTTAAAAAGTCAGATGCCTGCATTTCATCCCACAGGATCTGGTGTAAATGACCTAGTGCAGCCTTTGAGTATTTTAACATTTTTCTAGATGATTCTGATTTTCATGATTAAAAGCCTTTCAGCAATAAAGAGGCAATTGATTATGTTACAGGTAATTAAGAAGTTCACCTTGGTATCATAAAAGGATATCATCTACATTTATACCTATATTTACTTTGAACTTGTATGATCTGAAATAAGTCTTTCCTCAAAACTGAACAAGATAAAAAAATAATTTATAGCAAAAAAAGAATTTAGTGGGCAGAGTCGTAAGAACTGATGGCTAGGATGACTAGAATAGGAAATTCTGAACTGTGCTGATTTTAAAAATATTTAATTCTTTCCCACAGACTCAGTAGGCACTCCTGAAACATTGTCTCAGAGAAAGTTCCTTTGCTCTCTCTGCAAACGGAGAGCTAGCTTTGTGCTGGCTGACCCCAGAAGTACAGACCAATGCCACCTCTGTGGCATCACAGTGACAGTTGCCATCTCTTGAGGACTGAAGGCCAAGGTGAAGCTGCTGTATGCACTGTGACTCAAAGGAACGAGGAGGCAAGAGTTGGCTGTCTGGCCCTGTTTCCTCCCATTTGGAGGCATTCTAAATGGTCTGCTTATACTCTTAGCCCTTCTTCCTCCTGTCAGATACCAACTAAAGTGCCAATTAATTCCAGGGCTTAAGGCATTGCCAACAGAAATCACATTTTAAATATGATGGTTATATGGGCATAGTAAAGCATTCCTCATTCTTTTTCACCAGTGTCAATGAGAAAACTATATCCTCTTACTGATAGACAGGGCACTAGGGGTACAAGACTAAGTAGGCACTGACAGATTCTTTGAGGCTCTCTAGGAAGCATGGCAGTGAGATGACTTCTGGCTGTTTTAAACAGCTCACCATTGTTATATGTTTTTTCCAACCTGACTTTGTCCCTCACTGTTTTTATTATTTTCCCATGGAGAGTCTTCTCCCCAGTGTTCACTGTTAGGCCTCTATCCATTTCTCAAATGCCAGCTTAAATAAGTGTTTACCTACACGAGCCACTCAAACCAAACCCGCTTCTCTCTCATTTTGGAAATGGAAGACCTTTGTACCTTCTTTACTAGATGTAAAAATGCTGAGATAGAACTCTGCCTTTAGCCAAATATATATACTATACAGTACCAAATGCAATCTTTCACGTGTAACTGGCATGTAATAAATCTGGTAGCTAACAGGATCAATGGAAGTATCACCACAGATGGATGGCCAGTGTGGAATTACTTCAGTCTTGAAATAACTAATAAGTTTGGGCTTGAAAGAGGTCAAAGGTTCAATATCATTACCTGGAATGGGTATTTATATTTATAGAGTTGTTAATTATTCCATGTAAGTTGTAGACTTGCAGCTGAGGTAAACATGAATATTTCCTAGTAGCTTTATCTTCTGGGATTACAGTTGTTCTATCGTGAATCTTTAATAGCTGCATATGCTCTTTTCTG
Organism: Mastomys coucha; assembly: GCF_008632895.1. Classification (NCBI taxonomy): domain Eukaryota; kingdom Metazoa; phylum Chordata; class Mammalia; order Rodentia; family Muridae; genus Mastomys; species Mastomys coucha. Next base: position 69,319,177 of record NW_022196914.1, on the reverse strand, counting down.
AAACATTATTCTAATAAGCTTGCATTGTCTAAGTCCCCATAGTCAGATCTTGTAATCGTGCTGCTGAAACCACTGTAATTCTTGGCTTAACAAAGTTAGTAGGCTTTCTGCCAGTATGAAGAGAGAGTTATCACTTGTCCTTGAGCCCTGAATGTGTCATGCTCAAGAAAGACCTCTCACCCCGAGGGACTGGTAACCCCTATGTTTATTTATAAGATCTCTATCCAAGCTACCCTTGCTTCCTGAATGCTGGCGAAGCTGTGGGGTGTGGGGAAAACCTTTAATTCCGATGTCCTTAGCAGCTCTAATTTACTTAAGAGTTATCTCAGCACACTGCTGCTGCCATCCGCAGAGTTTAAGGCTTCTTTACAGTTGCTTTGCATTTCTGTCAAGAACTTCATCTGACCCAAATCAAGCTCATTCTAATCTGGAACTGACATAAAATGTGGAGGGCCTGTTAGTGGATTTTCATTTCCATCACATCACTTAAGCCTTCTTTGTTTTCCAAAGTCCCCTGCATTAGAGCCTTTCCAGCAGCCAGAACTCATTACACTCAGGGAAATAACAAATGAAGAACTGGGTGCTGTTCTCATCTTGTCAGTCCAAGCCATTGAGATTAGAATTAGAGGTGGTCATGCTTGGCTCAGCAAAATGGCAACATCATGGAACTTTCAGCTTGAAAATGTAGTTTGAAATATATCTAAATATCCTAGGTCCATGATAGCTTTGGATATATATACACATATATGTATATATGTATATATATGTATCAGCTTTCAACCAGATTCTGCTATATCAAAACCTAGGAGTATATTTAAAATAATAATAATAATAATGTGTAGAGCCAATCTACTTCTATATCAGGAAAAGCTTTCTCCTTTTGTTTGAAAACACCAAACCTTATGTTCTATTCCCAGAAAATGCCTGCTAGGTGAACATTTAGTACCCAAGATTGGAAAGAGCAAATTCTAGAAACACAACGCTAGGGCTGGTCTCTTCAAAATAGTTCCCAGTGTCAAAGAAATGCTTCCTTGACCCTTCACCTTGTCTTTGTTCTTGCAGCAAGCAGTCCTTGCCCTTCTACTCACTGCCGAAAAGAATCTAGTTGACTCATTCATTACCAAGATGGTGGTCTTTGTACAGAAAACTAAAGGAAAAACAGGCAAATGAGGTTTCACAAAATTAGAACTTTGCATCTTTACAGCAAAGAAAGCAATCAGCCATGAGGAAATAACTCATGGACTGGGAGGCTACACCTGATAAGTTTATGTTCAGAATACATGGGGAACTCAAATAACTCCACAGCAGAATAGCCAGTATTAAAAAAAAAAAAATGGGTGAATTGATTCAATGTCCTGTTCTCAAGCAAAAACATGTAAATACCCAGCAAGTACATGAAAAACAATGTCAATACCACCAGTCATCAAAAAATGCAAATCAGAATCATGAAGAAATTTTGTGCCTATTAGAAAGGATAGTATTAAAGAAGATACAAGAAGTTGAGTGCTTTCGAGGTTGTAGAGAAAAGAGAATTTTATACTTATATAAAAGGAAAGCATATACAGAACTAAGATATCCATTATAGGGGAAAGAAAGGAAATATCTCAAAAATTAAAGCAAGAGTTCATTTAATCCAGCGACTTCACTTTTAGAGACATGTCAGAAGACAATGAAGTCTATACCCCAGAAAGACATCTGCATTCACCTGTTCACAATATTTATAATAACTAATCTTGAGCATCAACTTAACTTTTCACAAACAAATACATAACGGGAATATTATAAAAATACTTAAAAATATATGAAAATGCAGTATCAGTCACCTTTAAGAGAGAAAGGATTCTCTCCATAAGCATCAACATGGGAAACATGATGCTAAGTGAAATAAGCCAAGCCATTAAAAACCAAAACCACAAGATCTCACTTACCTGTAGCACCTAAGGAAAATACAATCAAACACTTAGAAAACAGAGTTAGTTGCCTAGCCTCAAGGTAGGTAGTAATGATGGAGAGATGCTAGTGAGAGCATCCCTGGGCTTCTGTTACACAGGACAGTAAGATGTTCAGGTCTATGCTATAACACAATGGCTGATGTTGGCAATGGTGTGCTCTATGGGAAACTGTTAAGAAAGCACTCTGGCTTGCACATCTAAGATAACTATGGGAAGAAATACTATTTGCTTCACTGTGATAAACTTTTCAAAGTACACACGTAAGTCAAAACACCATACTGTGAACACATAGAGTTTTTAATTATCAATTATGCCTTACTCCATTTTGCACTCTGAGATGTTTTGTTCCGTATTGTTTTTAAAATATGCTTGAATCAGCTGATTGTCTGCATTCTTGACTAGCAAGTTCCTCTTCTGGCAACAGTAGTCTTGACAGCCCAGCAATGGGTCACTTGGGCTCAGAGTCAAAGAACACACACCACCATGACAAAGAAAACAGTAGTAACTATTGCTGTTTGGAAAAAAAAACCCAGCTATTCTTTTTCTCTATTGTCACTGGAGCTCATGGTATTTATTTTACTATGTCTTCGCTTATACCCAGTAATCACTAAAATAAGTTGTTTGCTTCCCTCTTACCCTTCAAGTTTAGCTTCTCCTTCACATACCACTGCCAGAAAAAGCAGCACTTAAGTATTCCACTCTTTAAGCAAGCCACAACTACAGCAAAGCTAACAGCTGTCAAGAACATTGGCAGATGATGAGAGGCCCTGCAGCTTTAACGGAAAATGTCACATTGGTACCTCCCTGTGATCACTGGAAAGGAATGGATTCTCTGCTGAATTGATTACACTAGAAAGAAGCACACACAAAAAAAGGTTCTCCCTGGGGAACATTTGAGAGTTGGTGATTTCTGTTTCAATTTCAGTTTTAGTTTTTGTTTTCAAAGAGATCACCTTCAAACAACAACAGCAAAGCCCATTTGTTTCAACATCCAAGTCATGAGATTTGGTCATGCTAGTCAGCCACAAGGGTTGTACAGTCCTGGCTGCGAACAGTCACAGTACACTCTTTTACTGCTCATCAGTGTAGAGAAAGTGACTCCGATATTCCTATTTCTACCTCCAACTTCCCCAAATTAACAAACAAGAAGGAGATTCTCTTGCAAACCCTTTATTTTCTTACACTTGGTTTTGTGTTCTGTGATGAGATAAGAGAAGGTGATTATGTTACCTATTGCCGAGGAACAACGCATCCCCACCTGCAAGTCCCTTGAGAACATGATCTGCATTAGTTTGCTTTTTGTTGCTGCAATAAAGGCCAAGATCAAAAGCAACTCGGGAGAAAAGAGGGATTATTTGGTCAACAGACTAAAGTCCATGGAGGAAGCCCAGGCAAGGACCTAGACACAGAACTGGAGCAGGGGCCACAGAGCAATGTTGCTTACAAATGTGTTCAATAAAGTTGAGCCTGATCTGATTTTGCCATAAGCCTCATTGCCTCTTCCTTTCTTCTTCAAGTTTGCATTTAGAATTCCAGACTGTGAAACATGGGCTCCCCATTTCAGCCTAAGAGGCACACACACTGATCTAAACAGCATCATAATGGGCTTACTTTTAACTTGCTCACCATTCCATTTTCACATACAATATGATGGCACATAGTAACTACACATATATTAAGTGAATTAATAGTGTAAATCAATAATGGTTATTAAGTTAATCTATATGTAGACTAAATGCAGCCATGATACTTGGAGGGCTGTGCTAGAATAAATTGATGAGATTGGGGGTCAATTAGGAAAGACTGGCTTTAATCATTCTTAGCTGTGCCAATTGTTCTGTTCTCTGTCTACTTCACTAATTTGCAGCAAGCAAATTGTTATAATGTATGAAATGACTTGTTTGTAGAATTTAGGCTAGTCATTTTGACAAATAACATGAAAGATGTCCTTTAAACTGTAGAATATTAAGACACATCCTGTGTCATTATCAAATGCAGTTTGGTCAGCAGAGAGGCTATAAATGTAAAACACCCATTGGGGGCTGTTTTTATGAAGTGCACCACACAGAGAAGTCTATGCTCACTGGTCTGAGGGTGTCAGAGAAAATATTTTCAGAAGGCAAGTAAGTAGCCATTTCTAATCTGAAGGCTGAAATCTGTGCTCCATGATAACAAAAGATGTTACTGGTCCTGACAAGTATGGAAGGCACTCTGCAGAAAAAAGAGCTGGCAAGGTCCCTGGGTAAAAGCTTAAAAGGTTTGCATCGAAACAAAGACAGAAGAGCTAGCCTGGATAATAAATAATTTCCAGCTTCTTGGAAGTATGACTGCACAGTCTTCCTTTTCAATCATAATTCTAAGGACTAGGATACTGGTGATCATACAATAAAAGATTACTAGGTATTTTATGTGTGTGACCTGCATGTGTATAGGTAGACGTGAATATACCGTGCACCGTAATTCCTGATCATGAATAGAAACCTGGAAACAGTTTACTTGTCAGGTAGCAGAAGTAGCCTTGACAAATACTTTTGGTTCTCAGTTTAAAGTGATTTCTTAAGTAGACAATAGTTCTAAATTAGGCATTCTTGAACTACTTTTTTTTTTCATTGAAATCTCCATCCTCCAGAGAAACTTTTGTGCATTTGGGATATATATGTATATAAAATAAGTATACCGCCAGGCGGTGGTGGCACACACCTTTAATCACGGCACTTGGGAAGCAGAGGCAGGCGGATCTCTGAGTTCAAGGCTAGGCTGTTCTACAAAGTGATTTCCAGGACAGCCAGGGCTATACAGAGAAAATTTGTCTCAAAACAAAAACAAAAACAAAAACAAAAACAAAACAACAACAACAACAACAACAAAAAACAAAAACAAAAACAAAATAAGTATACCAAACTGTTTGATAATGATATATCTCAAAGAATTTTATTTAAAAGCCATTTTTTTGAGTACGTTTGTTTTCATGGCCTCTTACCCTTAATACAATATACCTATGTACCAATTCTTGCCAAACATGATTAAAAGGCAAGGGAGGTGGCTTAGCAGAAGACGTGTTTGGTTCCCAGCACATAGCTCAGGTGGTTCTCAACCACCCACAACCCTAGTTCCAAGACATCCTACTACCTCTAGTCCCATAAACACCTGCATACATATGCTACACATAAACCATAAACACATACACATACATATAAATGAAAAATACAGTTAAACCTAATTTTAAAATTATTGGAGTCACCCTACTAGAGTGAACGAGTCTTCTCCCACAAGTCATAACACTATTGAGTGAAATTCCTGGACCCAAGTGTAGGCTACATCCCTGTGATTTGTTGCCCAAGGAGGGCCATGAGTCTAGGAAAAGAACACAGACAATTGCATTTCTTTTTGGTGGCTCAACAGAACTAGAGGATAAGGCCCTATTGCTGAAGACAACACCTTATTTAGTTGCAGGGCATAGAGAAATCAAGCTGGAACTGAGCTGGCAGCATAGCCATTGCTGGCCACCTTTCATAGTGCAAGAAGTTTCTGTGCAGGCTAATGGAAGAGAATTGTCAATAATGGTTTTATTCAGCTATAGATCCTGCATGCCCTATTATTGACTTTCAATGTAACCTATGCTTCCTGGTCTAATAGTAGAATGACTGCTGTATGGATAAACAGACTTCTCACCAGAGACTATGAAAGTCAGAAGATTCTAGACAGACAAAATGCAGACCCTAAGAGAACACAAATGCCAGCCCAGGCTACTATACCCAATAAAACTCTCAATAACCATAGATGGAGAAATCAAGATATTCCATGACAAAAACAAATTTACACAATATCTCTCCACAAATCCAGCCCTTCAAAGGATAATAAATGGAGAATCCCAACACAAGGAGGGAAACTATACACAAGAAAAAGCAAGAAAATAGTCTTCTTTTAACAAACCAATAAGAAGATAGCCACAAAAGACATATCTTACCTCTAACAACAAAAACATCAGGAAGCAACAATCTTTGTTCCTTAATATCTTTTAATATCAATGGACTGAACTCCCCAAGAAAAAGACATACACTAACATTTTGGACACATAAATAGGACCCAACATTTTGTTGCATAGAGGAAACCCACCACAGTGACAAAGACAGACACTACCTCAGAGCAAAAGGCTGAAAAACAATTTTCCAAGCAAATTGTTCCAAGAAACAAGCTGAAGTAGTCATTCAATCGACTTTCAACCTAAAGTTATCAATAAAGATAAGGAAGGACACTTCATACTCATCAAAGGAAAATTCTACCAAGAAGAACTCTCTATTCTGAACATTTATGCTCCTAATGAAAGGCACCCACATTTATAAAAGAAACTTTACTAAAGCTCAAAGCATACATTGTACCACACATAATAATAGTGGGAGACCTCAACACCATACTCTCAGCAATGGACAGGTTATAAAAACAGAAACAGAGACACAGTTAAACTAACAGAAGTTAGGAAACAAATGGATTTAACAGATATGTATAGAACATTTTCTACTAAAACAAAAGAATATGCCTTCTTCTTGGCACCTCATGGTACCTTCTCCAAAATTGACAATATAATCAGTCACAAAACAGCTCAACAGATACAAGAAGATTGAAATAATTCCATGAATCCTATCAGATCACCACAGACTAAGGCTGCTCCTCAATAACAACATAAACAATGGAAAGCCCACTTACATGTAGAAGCTGAACAACACTCTACTCAATAATAACTTGGTCAAGGAAAAAAATAAAGAAAGAAATTAAAGACTTTTCGGAATTTAATGAAAATGAAGCCACATCATACCCAAACTTATGGGACATAAGGAAAGCAGTCCTAAGAGGAAAACTCATAGCTCTGAGTGCCTCCAAAAAGAAACTGGAGAAAGCATACACTATGAACTTGACAGCACATCTAAAAGCTCTAGAACAAAGAGAAGCAAATATACCCAAGAGGAGTAGATAGCAGGAAATAATCAAATCCAGGGCAGAAATCAACCAAGTAGAAACAAAATGAACTATACAAAGAATCAACCACACCAGGAGCTGGTTCTTTGAGAAAATCAACAAAATAGATAAACCCTTAGCCAAACTAACCAGAGGGCAGAGACAGTATCCTAATTAACAAAATCATAAATGCAAAGGGAGATATAACAACAGAAACTGAGAAATTCCAAAAAATCATCAGATTCTACTACAAAACCCTATACTCAACAAAACTGGAGAACCTGCATGAAATGGACAATTTTCTAGACAGATACAAGGTACCAAAGTTAAATCAAGATCAGATAAATGATCTAAACAGTCCCATATACTCTAAAGAAATAGAAATAGTCATTAATAGTCTCCCAATCAAAAAAAACCTAAGGACCAGAAGGGTTTAGTACAGAGTTCAATCAGACCATCAAAGAAGACCAAATACCAATACTCCTCAAACTATTCTGCAAAATAGAAACAGTACTCGACACAATTCGTTCTATAAAGCCACAATTACTCTGATACTTAAACCACACAAAGACCCAACCAAGAAAGAGAACTTAAGACCAATTTCCCTAATGAATTTAGATGCAAAAATACTCTGTAAAATTCTCACAAACCAAATCCAAGAACATATCAAAACAATCATCCATCATGATCAAGTAGGCTTCATCCCAGGGATGCAGGGATGGTTCAATATATGGAAATCCATCAACTTAATCCACTATATAAATAAACTCAAAGAAAAAAATCATATGATTATTTCATTAGATACTGAGAGAGCATTTGAAAAAATTCTAATACCCCTTCATGATAAAAGTGTTGGAAAGATCAGGAATTCAAGGCCCACACCTAAATATAATAAAAGCAATATACAGCAAACCAGTAGCCAACATCAGACTAAATGGAAATAAACTTGAAGCAATCCCACTAAAATCTGGGCTAGACAAGGCTGCCAGTCTCTCTCTACCTATTCTATATAGTACTTGAAGTCCTAGCCAGAGCAATCAGAAAACAAAAGGAGATCAAAAGGATACAAATTCAAAAGGAAGAAGTCAAAATATCACTATTTGCAGATGATATGATAGTATACTTAACTGACCCCCAAAATTCCACCAGAGAACACCTAAACCTGATAAACAACTTCAGCAAAGTAGCTGGATATAAAATTAACACAAGCAAATCATTGGCCTTCCTCTACACAAAGGATAAACAGGCTGAGAAAGAAATTAGGGAAATAACACTCTTCACAATAGTCCCAAATAATATAAAATACCTTGGTGTGACTCTAACTAAGCAAGTAAAAGATCTGTTTGACAAAAACTTCAAGTCTCTGAAGAAGGAAATTGAAGAAGATCTCAGAAGATAGAAAGATCTTCCATGCTCATGGATTAGCAGGATTAATATAGTAAAAATGGCCATCTTGCTGAAAGCAATCTACATATTCAATGCAATCCCCATCAAAATTCCAACTCAATTCTTCACAGACTTAGAAAGAGCAATTTGCAAATTCATCTGAAATAACAAAAAAACCCAGGTTAGCCAAAACTATTCTCAACAATAAAGGAATCTCTGGTGGAATCACCATCCCAGACCTTAAGCTGTACTACAGAGCAATTGTGATTAAAAAAAAAAAAAAAAAGAAAGAAACAAACAAAAAAACTGCATGGTATTGGTATAGAGACAGACAGGGAGATCAATGGAATAGAATTGAAGACCCAGAAATGAACCTACACACCTATGGTCACTTGATCTTTGACAAAGGAGCTAAAACCATCCAGTGGAAAAAAGACAGCATTTTCAACAAATGGTGCTTGCTTGACTGGCGGTTAGCATGTAGAAGAATGTAAATCGATCCATTCCTATCTCCTTATACAAAGCTCAAGTCCAAGTGGATCAAGGACCTCCACATAAAACCAGATACACTGGAACTAATAGAAAAGAAACTGGGGAAGACCTCAAGCACATGAGTACAGGAGAAATTTTCCTGAACAGAACACCAGTAGCTTATGCTCTAAGACCAAGAATTGACAAATGAGACCTCATAAAATTGCAAAGCTTCTGTTAGGCAAAGGACACTGTCAATAAGACAAAATGGCAACCAACAAATTGGGAAAAGATCCTTACCAATCCTATGTCCAATAGAGGGCTAATATCCAATATATACAAAGAACTCAAGAAATTAGACTCCAGAGACCCAAATAACACTATTAAAAATGGGATACAGAGCTAAACAAAGAATTTTCAAATGATGAACACCAAATGGGTGAGAAGCACCTAAAGAAATGTTCAACATCCTTAGTCATCAGGGAAATGCAAATCAAAACAACCCTGAGATTCCATCTCACACCTGTCAGGATGGCTAGGATAAAAAACTCCGGTGACAGCAGATGCTGGCAAGGTACTGGAGAAAGAGGAACACTCCTTCATTGCTAGTAGAATCGCAAGCTGGTACAATCACTCTGGAAATCAGTTTGGCGGTTCCTCAGGAAATTAGACATAGTACTACCAGAGGTCCCAACTATACCATTCCTGGGCATATACCCAGACAATGCTCCAACATGTAATAAGGACACATGTTCCACTATGTTCATAGCAGCCTTATTTATAATAGCCAGAAGCTGAAAACAACCCAGATGTCCCTCAATAAAGGAATGGATATAGAAAATGTGGTACATTTACACAATGGAATATTACTTAGCTATTAAAAACAATGAATTAATGAAATTCATAGGCAAATGGATAGAACAAGAAAATATCATCCTGAATGGGGTAACCCAATCACAAAGTACACACAAGGTATGCACTCACTGATAAGTGGATTATCCCAGAAGCTTGAAATACCCAAGATACAATTCACAAACCACATGAAGCTCAAGAAGAAGGAAGACCATAGTGCAGATACTTCAGAAGAGGGAATAAAATACACATGGAAGGAGTTAAAGAGACAAAGTATGGAGCAGAGACTGAAGGATTGACCATCCAGAAACTGCCCCACCTGGGGATCCATCCCATATACAGTCACCAAACCCAGACACTATTGTGAATGCCAGCAAGTGCTTGCTGACAGGAGCCTCATATAGCTGTCTCCTGAGAGGCTTTACCAGTGCCTGACAAACACAGATGTGGATGCTCTCAGCCAACCATTGGACTGAGCACAGGGTTCCCAATGGAGGAGCTAGAGAAAGCACCCAAGGAGCTGAAGGGTTTGTAGTCCCATTGGAAGATTAACAATTTGAACTAACCTGTATCCCTAGAGCTCCCAGGGACTAAACCACCAAGCAAAGAGTACACATGGAGGGACTCATGGCTCCAGCTGCAGAGGATGGCCTTGTTGGTTCTCATTGGAAAAAAGAGGCCCTTGGTCCTGTGCAGGCTTTATTCCCCAGTGTAGGGGAATGCCAGGGCCCACAAGCAAGAATGGGTGGGTTGGTGAGCAGGGAGAGGGGGAAGGGGTTTGGTGGTTTTCAGAGGAGAAACCAGGAAATGGGTTAACAATTGAAATGTAAGTAAAGAAAATATCTAATAAAAATTGAAAAAAACCCAAAGGCATTATGAATTTTGAAGACAAATGAATGGAACTTGAGAATATTATCCTGAGTGAAATAACCCATCCCAATAGGACACGCATGGTATTTACTCACTTATAAGTGAATTTTAGCCATAAAATACAGAATACCCATGCTACACTCCTCAAACCCAAAGAAGCTAAATAAGAAAGAAGGCAAAAGCAAGGAAGCTTGAATCTCCCTTAGAAGAGAGAATGAAATAAGAGGCATGTAGAGGGAGGGAACTGGGAGGGAGATGGGATAGGGAAAATTGTGTGAATTCAAATCAGGTATGGGGAGAGACAGGAGAGATGGCCACAAGAATGAATGGAAATCTGCAATTGATGGGGGTGGGAAGGTAGGGAGAATCTCCATGAAGAGACAAAGACTTCCTCTTTTTTTTTCCTTGGTTTTTCAAGACAGGGTTTCTCTGTATAACCATGGCTGTCGTGGAACTCACTCTGTAGACCAGGCTGGCCTCAAACTCAAATATCTGCCTGACTCTGCGTCTGCCTCCCAAGTGCTGGGATTAAAGGCCTGTGCCACCACTGCCTGGCCAGAGACTTCTTTCTTGGTTCCTCTTCAGGTAGCAGAGAGGGAAAGAGTGTCTGTGGGTGTAAGACTTGGTCTTACAAGATATTTCAGGTTGCTGCTTTTTAAGAAAATGTTTACCTATATTAAGTCTAACTCATTTTGCTGCAGTAGCTGACCAGAGTTCCTCTGAGACCAGAAACTGTAGTCTCTAATTTAATACCTTATCATAAAACAGCAGGGGACTAAGTAAAGGATTAATTGCTAGAGCCTTTTCCCTCTTGTCCTGGTGCTTCTCCCTTGTCAGGCTTGGGGGATGTTTGGAACAATAAATTTCTATTTAACCATGAGAGGGGTTACTCTCTGTTCACAGGAGGAAAAACTTTTACACAAGCAAATGTGGATAAACTCACATGAATTCATATACAAATTCATGCTTACACATTCATACAGCTCCATTCAAACCAACTGAGCCTAGATACATACTTATCTCATAATTACATACTTACACACGCATCCATACTTACATATGTATATGGAGCAAAAGACCAAGTGCCAGTACAGAAAGAACTCACTCATTCTGGATGAAAACTGAGCTCCAATCTTTATTACATTGCATTATTACATTATTATTATATCCTTGCACCTATAGTAAATCATTAGTTCCATTTCTTTATAACCTTTGGTTAATGGTTTTACAACCTTTTGGAATGTGCTATAAGTTGTAGATACCTGCTTGCTATCACAAAAGGATACTTGACACTTGAACTCATGATTCTTGAAGACTGGCAGAGATTTCATTACAAATTCTGACACCAGAAAGGACCTAGCAGCAGTCCTATTATAAAAGATCTTAATTATTACTAATGTAATTTTAGGAATTCTTATAGAATCATCATTAATAATTAAGAAGTCATCTATTTGTTTATATAGCATCACTACAAGACAGTACATCATAGTTGTTCTACAGAGATCTGCTCAAAAGTGTAGGCTAATACCTAGTGATAGTTATGTATATTTAATGATAGCAGGAAAAGCATATTAATAGTAGGAATCTTTCCTAAAATGTAATCTTCACAGCCTTCCCTAGAAAAGCAAATCCATCAATAATTTTAACAGTCAATGGCAGAACCATTTCAGGAAGATCACCTGCTAGTTTTTAGCTTCTTCTTGGTGGCTCCTGGCAGTCTAGTTTAAGGGAAACACCCAAAAATCAATGGGGGTAATCCTAGTTGTGATTTAAAGCACTGGGGATATGCAACTTGAAGATGACACCTCCTGTATCCAGGTAGATCCCCAGTGGAGCAATTAGGGATGCCAACCCACCCACAAAACCGTCAACCCAAAATTTACCCTGTCTACAAGAAATGCAGGGACAGAGATAGAATAGATTGAAAGATTGGTCAATCAATAATAGGCCCAACTTGAGCCTCAACCTATGGGCAAGCACCAATTCCTGAGATTACTAATGATATTCTGTTATTCTTGCAGACAGGAGCCTAGCATGGCTATCCTTTGAAAGGCTTCATACAGTAGCTGACTCAGACAGATGCAAATACCCACAGCCAAACAGTGGGTGGAGCTTGGGGACTCTTATGGAATAATAAGGGAAAGGGTTTACAGACCCTGAAGGAGATAGGAACTCTACAGGAAGACCCACAGAATCAAATAAACTAAACCCTTGGGGCTCTTAGAGACTGAGTCACCAACAAAAGAACATACATGGGCTAGACCTAGGCCTTCTCAAACATATGTAATTGATATGCAGCTTGGTTTTCATATGGCTCCTGAACAACTGAAGCCAGTGGATATCCAAGAAGCCGTTGTCTGTATGTGGGATAGGTTCTTCTAGCTGGGCTACCTTGTCTATCATCAGTGGGAGAGGATGTACTTAGCCCCACAGAGACTTGAAGTACCAGGGTGGGAGGATAATTGGGGTCCCCACCCACTTAGTGTAGAAAGGGATGGAGAGTTGGGGGAAGGATTATGGGATAGGTGACCAGGATAGAGCAGTGAGTGGTTTGTAAAATGAATAAGTAAAAAGAAAAAAGGAAGAAAGAAAGAGAGAAAGAGAGAGAGAAGGAAAGAAAGGAAGGAAGGAAGGAAGGAAGGAAGGAAGGAAGGAAGGAAGGAAGGAAGGAAGAATATTAGAATCAGGGTTGCTAGAGTACTGGGGAAAATTTAGGATTGATGTTTAATGAATATAAAGTTTCAATTATCTGATATGAATATGTTCTAGAGATTTCATTTGCAACATAGTTTCTATACTCAATAATCATATAACACATGCTTAAGGTAGAAAATTTTAGTCTCAATATTTTTTCTTTCTTCTTTCTTTCCATATGTACATATGTGTGGTTTGTTCTCTGCATGTAATGAGTATAGAGGTTGTGTGCTTACATATGTGTAAGCAGAGACCAAAGTAAGACATCAGGCATCATCCTCTATTGCTCTCTGTTCCATGCATTGACACACAACCTCTCACTGAATCAGAAGCTAATTATTTTAGCTAGGTTGGGTGTTCAGGAAACTCCCAGAATCCACCTGTCTTCATCCCCTATGCTAGGATACAGGGATGCAGTCATGCTGGAATTTTACATTTTTATGTGGATAATAAGAAATTGAACTCATGCCCTCAGGACCTTGTGTTTGTTGAACAAGTACCCCCTCCTCCCTAAGCTATGTCCCCAGGTATCAGTGTTCTTACTACAAAAAAGTAAAAGAATAAATAACACAGACAATTACAGAAAATTAAAAGTAATGCAAAATGTGTTTCAACACTAATTTTGGCTAACATGTTTTGCATTTTAATTGGTAAAGTAGTTTTTAAGATACAATGCTTCTCAAAACATCATGGGATCTTATCAGCAGATATACTAGGAATGTTTATGTACTTTATATGGTACATTCAGTGTTAAGTTTCAGTAAGTTAATTTGAAAATAGATATAAAAATCCTTGTAAGTCTTAATTTTGGCATATATTAAAAAGTACAGATAAGAACTATATGTTGGATTTTATAAAGAATACAGCACATGATAGCACCCAAAGAAATCTAAGTTTCCCATGTACCCTTAAATCTAGCTCCTTTAGCCCAAAAGGATAACCATTATCCTGATTTCTGACAACAATCAATACTTGTGTCTTTTCTGCACTTCACATAACTGGAATCCTAAAGTACTTTTTTATATGTGTGCTATCATATTATTATCTTAAGAACTCATCAATATTCTTGGATGCAGACTTGTAATTTAATAGGTATCATGGCTGATTGCTATTAAAACTGTGTGACCATAGTTACAGTTCATCATTGAATCTATGTTTTTGATAGATAACTGAGTACTATTGTGCTACTATCAATATTCTTGAGTAGTCTTTTAATTAAGCTTTGCATGAAATTTCATTTGCTTTGTACCTAAGAGAAAAAATATCCGGGAAATAGCTTACATATATGTATAGCTTTAATAACTACTTCCAGGCAGTTGTTCAAAGCTAATAACCGGGCTGATCCATATTCTTTTCAACACTAGATGCTATCTATTTTATTTTTGAAATTCTTACAAATGTACAGTAATATTTTCTTATGGTTTTGATTTCATCTAGTCCTAAGACCCTTTTCATGTGGTTTTGAATGTGAGAGCTCCATACAATTTTTGTCAATTTATTAATTTTATATATTATAAATTTGTGTATCTAAGGATACAATAATATTCTTATGTCACCCTTTTTATTTATACCAGTCCTTTTAATAGCCTGAAGTGAGGTTTATATTTGTGTACTTTATTAGTTTTTTCATTTATTTATTTATTAATTTATTGATACAAGATCTTGCTACTTAACCCTAACTGGTCTCAAATGTTCAATTCTCTTTCCTCCATCTTCTGAGCTCTGAGATTACAGCAATATCCCTGAAAAAATATGGAAATTTTCAATTATTCATATAAGAAAATAATAGTTTAACTTAATGAATGGTTAATTAAAAATGAAGCAACTGAAATTCCCTTAACAAATATTTATCACACATATCAGACATATTAAGCTATGAGGATATTACTTCTCATCTTTATCTCAATAAAGTACATCTGAGATACTAGATTATAACTAGAAGTTTATATATAATATATTTTCTTCATGCATATTCCTGAATCTCAATACTTAAGCTCAAATAACTTTTGAGATCTTCTATTCTTTAAAAGAAACCCTACCTAACAATGAAGGCATGTTTTGAAAGGACCCAGTAGGTCATCAACTTTGAATTCAATGAATCAAATTATATATAAGATACTTCCTATTAAGCTTTTATCTTTACCCTTCTTCCCCAGTATTCCAGCTGTTTTACTGTCTCTGGTCAATGTGATCATGGAAGAATGGGATCATGTACATTTAATCCATTTATATAGCAGGGATGTTGGGGAGCATATCATTAAGTAAAACTGTGTCTAACAATCCAAAGACAATTTTTGTATCTTACAAGCTACTAGAGAAAGAGAAAGAACTAACTATCAGGAGTCTGGGCTATCTAAAGATTGAACTACAGTAAATCCTACCTCTTCCAGTTCCTGGAGGAAGCTTTCTAACCTAGTCTCTCCATCAAATTCAACATCCTTACTTTGTTCAAGCTAATTCAATAGCTATTACACAAATTCAAAAGCAGGTTATCCATGTAAGATATGTGACGATGTATGTGTGCATGTATGTATGTATACACATATGAATGATTATTAAATCTAACTTATTACACCTCATTGAGGTGTAATTAGAATCCAAGATTAAAAAGATCCTTTGAAGTTGAAATGACATGATAACATTCTTATGACTTTAAATCTTTTTACTCCTGCAAAGACTACGACTCTTAGAGTCCCCAAAACACACTAAGATCAAATTTCATACTGGAAAAGTAAACTTTGTTTTGCATCAAAAGCTATCTTTTAATTTTTAAATTTTTGCTAAATATATTCATAGAATTTAAACAAGGTATAGAAATATTTTTACATATGTATATTTTCAAACTTCAGTCCAACAAAGTATCTTTCAGTTTTGTATTCTGTGCTTTGTATCACACCATGAGCACTGAGCATTTATCTTAAAGATGTTTCCCTCATTTTCGACAGATAAAAATACTCATTGTTTTTGCTCATTTTTAATTCCTTACACATTAGTTAAGAATGACTTTCAATAGCTTATCACAAGAATTTCCTTATTTGATTTATACTTCTCTTTATTGAACATGAAACTTAAATTAAACTAGAACTAGAATATATTGAACATTGAATTAACTAGACTGTGTTATCAATAGATGACAAGATCAGTACAATACCCATCCCTGTGAAGATAGAGAAGAGAACCAGTTTAGAATTAACTACCCATAGATGACAAACAGTGATGAGAGCTCTACCTCAGACAGATGGCTAAGAAAATCTCTCTCTGTTCAAAGAACACTTACACCAAGCATGTATGTGTGCACAGAGATATCTCTGTACAGGTTTATGCACATGTTCTCGGAAGTTACACATGCATCTGTAGATATGCTCCTGAAGACCAGAGGTCAACCTTGGTCTCATTACCCAGGAGTTGTCTACCTTATTTTCAGAGGTTGGGGACCTGAAGCTCATTGATTCAACCAAGAAGATTGACCAGTGAGCCCAAAGGATCTATCTGCCCATTTCTACCTCCCAGCACTGAGATTACAAGCAGCAACCACTGGACTTGTTTTTCTTGTAGTTGTTGTTGCTTTGTTTTGTTTTGTTTTGTTGTGGATGCTGAGATCCAATCAGGGTCTCCTTTTAAAGCACACACATTCATAAAAAATATGTGACCACATGAACACATATACACTAACAAAGATGGCTTCAGAAACAGTCCTATGATTAATACCTATGGTGTTAAGAGCATCAGACTCACAAGCTTATCCTGAGTGTCACAGAAAGGTTACATGCATAGCTTGGTGTCTAATATGTAGTAAAGATTTTTAAAAAATTGAATGTTTTTATTATTAACTTGAACAGCAAGTACTATGTGCATCTCAACTGGACAAAGCCACTCAACTTAATTCTCATCTTCCTCTTGCAGTCATTACTTGGAAATTAAGGTCCAAATTCTGAGGAGAATATGATAGATGATGGCTGCCATTTAAGATTATAGCAATGCAAAAATTCAGTCTGCTTCCAAACTCTTCTGTGCAAATGAGCATCATTTTAAATGGTAGTGATTTAAATCAGATGTAGTCATTTCTCGGTTTGCAGTCCTCTGAGAAGCTCATGCAAATTTGCTGAGACTCTGAAATTAATCAAATGAAGAGTTCTGTAAATTGCAGGGACTTCTATTACTATTTCTTTCTTTTTTTATGGTAGAAAAATGTCTTCTGATAGATTGTTAAGATATTTACTATTTTTTTATTAGATGTTTTCTTTATTTACAATATCTCTTTTCTCAGGTTCCCCTCCAAAAGAAAAAATAAAAATAAAATAGAATAAGAAAAAAAACCAAAAACTAAATCAATCCCCTATTCCCTCTATTCTCCCCCTGTTCACCAAGTCACACTCACCCACTTCCTGGCTCTGGAATTCCCCTACACTGGGGCTTAGAACCTTTACAGGGCCAAGGTCCTCCGCTCCCACTGATGACCAACTTGGCCATCTTCTGCTATACACATGCTGCTGGAGCCATGAGTCCCCCTGCATGCGTACTCTTTGGTTGGAGTTTTAGTCCCTGGGAGCTCTGAGGGTACTAGAGAGTTCATATTGTTCTTCATGGAAGGGGCTGCAAACCCTTCAGCTCCTTGGGTTCTTTCTCTAGCTCCTTCATTGGGGACCCTGTACTCAGTCCAATGGATGGCTGTGAGCCTCTACTTCTGTATTAGTCAGATACATCAGAGCCTCTCAGGAAACAGCTATATCAGGCTCCTGTCAGCCAGCACTTGCTGATATCCACAATAGTATCTGGATTTGATGATTGAATATGGGAAGGATTCCAAGGTAGAGCAGTCTCTGGATTGTCCTTCCTGCAGTCTCTGCTCCATAGTTTGTCTCTGAAAATCCTTCCATGGGTATTTTGTTCCTCCTTTTAAAAAGGAATGAAGTATCCATACTTTGGTCTTCCTTCCTCTTGAGTTTCTTATGGTTTGTGGATTGTACTTTGTGTATTTCGATCTTCTAGGCTAATATCCACTTATCACAGAATGCATACCATGTGTGTACATTTGTGATTGGATTATCTAACTCAGGATGATTTTCTCTAGGTGCATCCATTTCCCAAAGAATTTCATAAATTCATTGTTTTAAATAGCTGGATAGTACTCCATTGTATAGATATACCACATTTTCTGTATCCATTCCTCTGTTGAGGGACATCTGGGCTGTTTTCAGTTTCTGGTTATTATAAACAAGGCTGATATGAACATAGGGGAGCATGTGTCCTTGTTACATGTTGGAGCATCTTCTGGGTATATGCCCAGGAGTGGTATTGCTGGGACCTCTGGTAGTGCTATGTCCAATTTCTGGAGAAACCTCCAAACTGATTTCCAGAGTGGTTGTACCAACTTGCAATTCCACCAGCAATGAAGGAGTATTCTTTCTCTACAACCTCTCCAGCATCTGCTGTCACCTGAGTTTTTTATCCTAGCCATTCTGACTTGTGTGAGGTAGAATCTCAGGGTTGTTTTGATTTGCATTTCCCTTATGACTAAGGATGTTGAACATTTCTTTAGTTGTTTCTCAGCCATTTGGTATTCATCAGTTGGGAATTCTTTGTTTAGCTCTGCACCCCACTTTTTAATTGTGTTATTTGTTTCTCTGGAGTCTAACTTCTTGAATTCTTTGTATATATTGGATATTAGCCCTCTATCAGATATAGGGTTGGTAAAGATCTTTTCCCAATTTGTTGGTTGCTGTTTTCTCCTATTGACAGTGTCCTTTGCCTTATAGAAGCTTTGCAACTTTGTGGAGTCCCATTTGGTGATTCTTGATCTTAGAGCATAAGCTATTGGTGTTCTGTTCAGGAAATTTTCCCCCATGCCTATGTGCTCAAGGCTCTTCCCCGCTTTCTTTTTTATTAGTTTGAGTGTATCTGGTTTTATGTGGAGGTCCTTGATCGACTTGGACTTGAACTTTGTACAAAGAGATAAGAATGGATCAATTTGCCTTCTTCTATATGCTAACCGCCAGTTGAGCCAGCACCATTTGTTGAAAATGCTGGGTTTTTTCCACTGGATGGTTTTAGCTCCTTGGTCAAAGATCAAGTGGCCATAGGTTTGTGGGTTCATTTCTGGGTCTTCAATTCTATTCCATTGATCTATCTGCTTGTCACTGTACCAATACCATGAAGGTTTTATGACAATTGCTTTGTAGTACAGCTTAAAATCTGGGATGGTGATTCCACTAGAGATTCCTTTATTGTTGAGAATAGTTTTGGCTATCCTGGTTTTTTTGTTATCCCAGATGAATTTGCAAATTGCTCTTTCTAAGTCTATGAAGAATTGAGTTGGAATTTTGATGGGGTTTGCATTGAATATGTAGATTGCTTTCAACAAGATGGCCATTTTCACTATATTAATCCTGCCAATCTATGAGCATGGACGATCTTTCCATCTTCTGAGATCTTCAATTTCCTTCTTCAGAGACTTGAAGTTTTTGTCAAATAGATCTTTTACTTGCTTAGTGAGAGTCACACCAAGGTATTTTATACTATTTGTGACTATTGTGAAGGGTGTTGTTTCTCTAATTTCTTTCTCTGCCTCTTTATCCTTTATGTAGAGGAAGGCCAATGATTTGGTTGAGTTAATTTTATATCCAGCTACTTTACTGAAGTTGTTTATCAGGTTTAGGAGCTCTC
>NW_022196914.1:69297610-69299083 GCF_008632895.1 Mastomys coucha | reverse complement strand
TTTCTTTGAGTTTGTTTATATAGTGAATTACGTTGATGGATTTCCAAATATTGAACCATCCCTGCATCGCTGGGATGAGGCCTACTTGATCATGATGGGTGATCGTTTTGATGTGTTCTTGGTTTTGGTTTGCAAGAATTTTATTGAGTATTTTTGCATTGATATTCATATGAGAAATTGGTCTGAAGTTTTCTTTCTTTGTTAGGTCTTTATGTGGTTTAGGTATAAGAGCAATTGTGGCTTCATAGAACCAATTGGGTAGAGTACCCTCTGTTTCTATTTTGTGCAATAGTTTGAGGAGTATTGGTATTAGGTCTTCTTTAAAAGACTGATAAAACTCTGCACTAAACCCATCTGGTCCTGGGCTTTTTTTGGTTGGGAGACTATTAATGACTGTTTCTATTTCATGAGCAGATATAAGACTGTTTAGATCGTTAATCTGATCTTGATTTAATTTTGGTACCTGGTATCTGTCTAGAAAATTGTACATTTCATCCAGGTTTTCCAGTTTTGTTGAGTATAGGCTTTTGTACTAGGATCCCATGATTCTTTGGATTTCCTCAGTGTCCGTTGTTATTTCTCCCTTTTCATTTCTGATCTTGTTAATTAGGATAATATCTCTGTGCCCTCCAGTTAATCTGGCTTAGGGTTTATCTATTTTGTTGATTTTCTCAAAGAACCAGCTCCTGGTTTGGTAGATTCTTTGTATAGTTCTTTTTGTTTCTATTTGGTTGATTTCAGCCCTGAGTTTGATTATTTCCTGCCTTTGACTCCTCTTGGGTGAATTTGCTTCTTTTTGTTCTAGAGTTTTCAAATGTACTGACAAATTGCTGGTATATGCTCTCACCAGTTTCTTTTTGTAGGCACTTAAAGCTATGAGTTTTCCTCTTAGGACTACTTTCATTGTGTCCCATAAGTGTTGGTATGTTGTGGCTTCATTTTCATTAAACTCTGGAAAATCTTTAATTTCTTTCTTTTTTTCTTCCTTGACCAAGTTTTCACTGAGTAGAGTGTTGTTGATTTTCTATGTATGTGTGGGCATTCTATTGTTTATGCTGTCTGTTATTGAGGAGCAGCCTTGGTCCATGGTGATATGATAGGATGCAAGGAATTATTTCAGTCTTGTTGTATCTGTTGAGACCTGATCTGTGACCAATTATATGGTCAATTTTGGAGAAGGTACCATGAGGTGCTGAGAAGAAGGTATATCCTTTTGTTTTAGGATAAAAAGTTCTATAGATATCTGTTAAATGCATGTGTTTCATAACTTCTGTTAGTCTCACCGTGTCTTTGTTTAGTTTCTGTTTCCATGATCTGTCCATTGCAGAGAGTGGGGTATTGAAATCTTCCACTATTATTGTGTGCAGTGCAATGTGTGCTTTGAATTTTAGTAAAGTTTCTTGTTTGAATGTAGATGCCCTTGCATTTGGAGCATAGAGGTTCAGAATTGAAAGTTCCTCCTGGTAGATCATA
>NW_022196914.1:69294217-69296904 GCF_008632895.1 Mastomys coucha | reverse complement strand
TTTGGTTTCTCCATCTATGCTAATTGAGAGTTTTGCTGGGTATAGTAACCTGGGCTGGCATTTGTGTTTTCTTAAGGTCTGCATGACATCAACCCATGATCTTTTGGCTTTCATAGTCTCTGGCAAGAAGTCTGGTGTAATTCTGATAGGCCTGCCTTTATATGTTACTTGACCTTTTTCCCTTACTGCTTTTAATATTCTTTCTTTGTTTTGTGTATTTGGTGTTTTGTCTATTATGTGGCAGGAGGAATTTCTTTTCTGGTCCAGTCTATTTGGAATTCTATAGGCTTTTGGTATGTTCATGGGCATCTCTTTCTTTAGGTTAGGGAAATTTTCTTCTATAATTTTGTTGAAGATATTTTATTAGTCCTTTAAGTTGGAGGTCTTCACTCTCTTGCATACCTATTAACCTTAGGTTTGGTCTTCTCACTGTGTCCTGGAATCCTGGATGTTTTGGGTTAGGAGCTTTTGCATTTTGAGTTTTCTTTGACTGTTGTGTCAATATTTTCTATGGTATCTTCTGCACCTGAGATTCTCTCTTAGATCTCTTGTATTCTGTTGGTGATGCTTGCATCTATGTTTCCTGACTTCTTTCCTAGGATTTCTATCTCCAGAGTTGTCTCCCTTTGTGATTTCTTTATTGTTTCTATTTCCATTTTTAGGTCCTGGGTGGTTTTGTTCATTTCTTTCATCTGTTTGGTTGTATTTTCCTGTAATTCTTTAAGGGATTTTTGTGTTTCCTATTTAAGGGTTTCTACTTGTTTATTTGTGTTCTCCTGTAATTCTTTAAGGGATTTTTGTGATTCCTCCTTAAGGGCTTGAACCTGTTTACCTGTGTTCTCCTGTATTTCTTTAAGGGAATTATTCATGCTCTTCTTAAATTCTTCTATCACTATCATGAGATATAATTTTAGATCCAAATCTTGCTTTTCAGGTGTTTTGAGATATCTAGGACTTGCTCTGGTGGGAGTACTAGGATCTGATGAAGACAAGTAGTCTTGGTTTCTGTTGGTAAGATTCTTGCATTTGCCTTTTGCCATCTGTTGATCTCTGATGTTTGATGTTCTTGTTGTCTCTGGCTGGAGCTTGTTCTTCCTGTGGGTCTGTCAGACTGTGTCAGCACTTCTGGGAGATTAGCTCTCCTCAGGTAAGACCTAAGTCTCTGAGTTGGAGCACTCCTAGAAGGCAAGCTCTAAGCTTGAGGGGAAGGGGCAGAGAGGGCTGTGGATCTACAGAACCTCTTCCTAGGTGAAGAGGGAGGTAGAAAGGATCCTGTACCAGCTGCCCTGCTGCTTCTGAGGCCTGTGCCTCCTGGCTGGTCCTGCCTCCTCCTAGGTGAAGAAGGAGGTAGAAAGGATCCTTCACAGGCTGCCCTGCTGCTTCTGAGGCCTATGTCTTCTGGCTGGTCCTGCCTCATCCTGAGTCTCTGGGTTGGAGCACTCCCCGAAGGCAAGCTCTCTGCTTAAGGGGAAGGGGCAGAAAGGGCTGTGGATCTGCAGAACCTCCTCCTAGGTAAAGAGGGAGGTAGAAAGGATCCTGCACCAGCTGCCCTGCCACTTCTGAGGCCTCTAACTATTACTATTTCTACAGATACTGATAAAAAGTAAGAGCATAAAAGGGAAAGTGGGAAACACATT
This sequence comes from Mastomys coucha, assembly GCF_008632895.1. NCBI lineage: Eukaryota > Metazoa > Chordata > Mammalia > Rodentia > Muridae > Mastomys > Mastomys coucha. The sequence continues at coordinate 69,295,267 of NW_022196914.1, read as the reverse complement.
GTAGCTGGTCGAGAGTAAGTGCAATCCATCACATTTATTTAATTCTTCAATCATCCATTGAAGTACTTATACATTTCTTCTTTTCTCATTCTTCATTTCTAAACATCCAAATCTCTATGCTTTATTTGTGAGGAAAGCAAGCCCTCCTTCAGAATCTACATAAATTTCCACATCATGTCTTTTCTGGCAACATGTTTTATTGTGGAGATAAAGACTTTCTTTTAAGGAGATAAAGCTTGAGTAACCAGGAATACTGTTCCTGCCCCTCCCCGACTTCTCTGATCTTCCTCTCAGGACCTCTCCCTCTGTGCCTTAAGTGTATGCATTTACTAGGGAAAGTTTAAAGTCATGATCATTAAGAGTGATTTGAAATTTTCCTAGGTCATTTTTACAGTTCTATGGAAACATCTTAAATCTCTGAATAGGTCAATAAAAACACTTCCTAGTGGAGCCAAGGAAACATTAGCGACCAAAATTCATCATGATACATTTGGCACAAAACATTTTCTTAATGAATTATCCATTAAGACATCAGGTAAATTAATTGGCATAGACTTTTCCAGAAGACAGTGAAAGGGGAAGGAATGGATTTTAGTGGAAATCAATAGGAGCAGAGGGGAGCACTACAATAATCGCCACATCTTCTGTCTACTTCCCGGATTTCCAAAATCCTGCTATTTTACTCCCAACCTCACACACATTCACCACTTTCCTGGAAAGGTACAATGGGTGAGTTGCCTGAAAGCTCATTTTTGACTTACTGAATCCTAGGTAGGAATATTTTATAAAACTCAAACCCAGAAAATGACTTGTATTAACTTTGCTACCGGTGTGCCTCTTCTTAACCTCTAAGGACTTTAAGAAAAAATGAAGAAGAATCTAAGAATCTGGCCAAGTTCTATGACTGAAAGGAAGGGCATCATTTCTTAGTTACATGCAGAGGTTGGTGTGCATGAATGGGTTTCACTTGAACCTATTTTCCCACTCCTCAACTGCCCCACCTAATGGCTAGAGGTGTGCATAGCATCTGTTTTTTTTTTTTTTTTTTTT
>NW_022196914.1:69291163-69293260 GCF_008632895.1 Mastomys coucha | reverse complement strand
AAAGCCTATACTCAACAAAATTGGAAAACCTGGATGAAATGGACAATTTTCTAGACAGATACCAGGCATCTGTTTTCTTTATACTATTCTTGAAAACCACCAATGACTTTCTATATCAATGAAAACATGAAGCCTTGTGATGGAAAGATGACATTGTCGTTTTCTTGGGCTAGTCCTATACTTCCACATGTCACATCATTACAAGAAATTGTCCAGAACAGATTAATATAACATGTGACACAGGAGAGCTGGGGCTGACAACCCAATTGTCATTCATAAAAGAATAGTCATTTGAATGCCAATTATAACGGACATGAGTGTCCAAACTGCTAAATCTCGTTCCTCTTTGATGCCAATGATAACCTTTTGTCCTTAGAGATGGCAGACTGTGCTGTGGATCATGAAAGGTAATGGACAGAATGTCTTAGGACATTCTCATTCTGTGTAACTTGAGTTTCACAAAAACAATCCTCTATCCAATGCCTCTGTTCTGAAGAAGAGGGACTCTTCTGGGATGAAGTGAAGTGATTTGCAATATTTCATAAAGAGTTACTGTCAAAGAGGGGGAGGAGCTTATTACCCCGACAGCTGTATCTACCCCTACTGGGAACCTGGCCTCTTACCATTTTCTAGAAAATGCATCCTTTCTAGGCTTTTAAGGAGCAAAAGGACACATTGTGTCTTATAGGATACATTGTCTTATCTATAGATGGGAGGCTTGAAAGTGATAGACCTCCTTTCTTTCTGTCTGCATGCTTCTAAGGTGCTGTGAATAAAGTCCAGAGCCTTGCATAAGTACCGACTCTGTTACTGACTACATTCCAAGCCCTTGAGAGGATGAACACATTTTTTTTTAAACAATTTAGAACATAGAATTAGGATTCTCCAAATTAAAGGATTATAAACCCAACGAAACACATTATATTATTGTCCTAGGAGCTTTAGCAAAAATAGATTTGCCAGGTCCATACACAGCAAAATTGCATACTTGAGTAAAATTGATAAGGTTCTCCAAAGCTTAGGGTTCAGTGTCAATAACTGAAATTAACTATGTGTCTTGACATATTTTCTGTTCTTCCTCCATATCATCTTAGATTGCCCTCTGTGTCTCAACACAGTTTGATCAGATTCCATCATATCTCTAATGATCTATTTCAAATCCGTAGTTGAGTTTTATTTTGTTTTAGCCACTTGCTCTTTCCATATGTCATTCCGATTGTTTGTGAGATTTGTGCACTTCTCTGACACTTTGGAATACTATTAGAGCTACAGGATACCTGTGCAAAATTTAGCTCCCATGTACATGGTGCACAATTATGCCGCTAGAAATCAGTATTAGCTCAAGTGTGATCATCTGACCACCTACATCACAATTATCAGAAAGATGGTTTCAATATGGTGATCTCTAGACCCTTTCCCAGCCCTACTAAGTCAATGTCTCTTGGGGTCAACTATGAGTATGCATGGAAGCAATTTTTCCTGATGTTTCTAATGCCTATAGAATTTTCACTGCCAGGAAAATAAAATATGAGACCACTCAATGAGGAGAGTCAAGGAAGACATTTATTTTGTGTTTACCACAGAAAGCCCAATGCATGGCATTCTCTTCACCTGGCACTGAAGACTGAGTTTGCAGAACCCCTTCAATTAATGAGAGATTTCAATAGCAGGATTTTAAATGTTTTGTTCCTGGTCCCTGTCCTGAGAACAATTTACACAGAAACACAGATGGCTTTCAGTTATCTGTTTTTTTAAACAATCTAAGTAAATTGGAAAACACATTGTGTTATTATCAAATAGCAGCTGTACCAAAAACCCCACAAAACTAAAATGCAAGGTCATTTTGCATGCAGGGATAAAAGAGGCATTCGAGCTTACACATCACTTTCGTTGAAAGCCAGGGCTCACCACTTTGTCTTACTAACTGCTTTGTTCAGTTAGAACACACGTCTTCCCAATTTCTCTTTTGCATCATTAATATTTCCATTCATTCTGTCCATTCTAGCCCTCTTTGCTTGACTATTCAGTACTCTAATTAGTGTCTCTCATTCTTGAGAAATTTCATTGTACCAATACCTCATTTTTTTTTTTTTTTTT
>NW_022196914.1:69290039-69290889 GCF_008632895.1 Mastomys coucha | reverse complement strand
AAATCCGCCTGCCTCTGCCTCCCAAGTGCTGAGATTAAAGGCGTGCGCCACCACCGCCCGGCCCAATACCTCATTTTTAAGGAAAATAATAATCAGATAAAATATATTCCAAACATTTAACATGAAGAAGAAAGAAGCAATGAATTAAGAAAATACTCATTTACAGTGTCTTTTGCCTGACAGAAGCCTTGCAATTTTATGAAGTCCCATTTGGCGATTCTTGATCTTAGAGTATAAGCTATTAGTGTTCTGTTCAGGAAATTTTCCCCTATGCCTATGTGCTCGAGGCTCTTCCCCACTTTCTTTTCTATTAGTTTCAGTGTATCTGGTTTTATGTGGAGGTCCTTGATACACTTGAACTTGAGCTTTGTACGAGGAGATAGGAATGGATCAATTTGCCTTCTTCTACATGCTAACAGCCAGTTGAGTCAGCACCATTTGTTGAAAATGCTGGGTTTTTCCCCCCACTGGATGGTTTTAGCTCCTTTATCAAAGATCAAGTGGCCATAGGTTTGTGGGTTCATTTCTGGGTCTTCAATTATAGTCCATTGATCTACCTGCCTGTCACTGTATATGCAGTTTTTATCACAATTGCTTTGTAGTACAGCTTAAGGTCTGGGATGGTGATTCCACCAGAGATTCCTTTATTGTTGAGAATAGTTTTGGCTATCCTGGGTTTTTGTTATTTCAGATGAATTTGCAAATTGCTCTTTCTAAGTCTGTGAAGAACTGAGTTGGAATTTTGATGGGGATTGCATTGAATCTGTAGATTGCTTTCAGCAAGATGGCCATTTTCACTATATTAATCCTGCCATCTACGAGCATGGACGATCTTTCCATCTTCTGAGAT
>NW_022196914.1:69197597-69290029 GCF_008632895.1 Mastomys coucha | reverse complement strand
TCAGCCTGTTTATCCTTTGTGTAGAGGAAGGCTATTGATTCGCTTGAGATAATTTTTATCCAGCTAGTTTGCTGAAGTTGTTTATCAGGTTTAGGAGTTCTCTGGTGGAATTTTGGGGGTCAGTTAAGTATACTATCATATCATCAGCAAATAGTGATAATTTGACTTCTTCCTTTCCAATTCGTATCCCTTTGATCTCCTTTTGTTGTCTAATTGCTCTGGCTAGGACTTCAAGTACAATATTGAATAGGTAGGGAGGAAGTAAGTAGCCTTGTCTAGTCCCTGATTTTAGTGGGATTGCTTCAAGTTTCTCTCCATTTAGTTTGATGTTGGCTACTGGTTTGTTGTAGGACAAAAGGACAACCAACAAATTGGGAAAAGATCTTTACCAATCCTATATCTGATAGAGGGCTAATATCCAATATATACAAAGAACTCAAGAAGTTAGTCTCCAGAGAAACAACAAAAACCCTATTAAAAATGGGGTACAGAGCTAAACAAAGAATTCTCAACTGGAGAATATGGAATGGCTGAGAAGCACCTAAAGAAATGTTTAACATGCTTAGTCATCAGGAAAATGCAAATCAAAACAACCCTGAGATTCCACCTCACACCAGTCAGGATGGCTAAGATAAAAAACTCAGGTGACAGCAGGTGCTGGAGAGGTTGTGGAGAAAGAGGAACACTCCTTCATTGCTGGTGGAATTGCAAGCTGGTACAACTGCTCTGGAAATCACTTTAGAGGTTCCTCCTGAAATTGGACATAGTACTACCAGAAGTCCCAGCTATAGCCAGACGATGCTCCAACATGTAATAAGGACACATGCTCCACTATGTTCATAGCAGCCTTATTTATAATAGCCAGAAGCTGAAAACAACCCAGATGTCCCTCAACAGAGGAATGGATACAGAAAATGTGATACATCTACACAATGGAGTACCACTCAGCTATTAAAAACAATGAATTTATGAAATTCTTGGGGAAATGGATAGATCTGGAGAATATCATCCTGAGTGAGGTAACCCAATCACAAAAGAACATACATAGTACGAATTCTCTGATAAGTAGATATTAGCCTAGAAGATCAGAATACACAAAGTACAATCCACAAACCACAAGAAATTCAAGAAGAAAGAAGACCAAAGTGTGGATGCTTTGTTCCTTCTTAAAACGAAGGATTTTAAGAGACAAACTATGGAGACAAACCCAAGGAAGGATTTTCAGAGACAAACTATGGAGCAGAGACTGAAGGAAGGACAATCCAAAGACTGCTCTACCTGGGAATCCTTCCCATATTCAATCATCAAATCCAGATACTATTGTGGATATCAGCAAGTGCTGGCTGACAGGAACTTGATATAACTGTCTCCTGAGAGGCTCTGACAGTACCCTACTAATACAGAACTAGAGGCTCACAGCCATCCATTGAACTGAGTACAGGGTCCCCAATGAAGGAGCTAGAGAAAGGACCCAAGGAGCTAAAGGGTTTACAGCTCCTTAGGAGGAACAACAATATGAACTAACTAGTACCCTCAGAGCTCCCAGGGACTAAAACTCCAACCAAACTCATGGCTCCAGCAGCATATGTAGCAGAGGATGGCCAAGTCGGTCACTAATGGGAGGAGAAGACCTTGGCCCTGTGAAGATTCTATGCCCCATTGTAGGGAAATGCCAGGGGGAATTCCAGGGTTAGGAAGTGGGAGAGGGTGAGGTGGTGAGCAGGGGGAGGGGGGAGGGAACAGGGGATTGTTTTAGTTTTTGTGTTTTTTTATTTTATTTTTTTTTCTTTTGGATGGGAACCTGGGAAAGGAGATATTGTAACTAAAGAAAACATCTAATTAAAAAAAAAAAAGAAAAAAAGAAAATACTTACAATATTTTCAGATTGCAAGGGTCCAATTATATGATACATTATTTGAGCAACTTGATTTTCTACACAGCCTTGGGGGGGGGCATTCTTTTTTTCAGATAGGAATCTCTGACTTCGTACAGAGGTGCATGCAGCCTAGTTCTACAGATGGCAAAGGTGGATGAACAAAGAGCTGTGTGATAACACATGAAGTTACATTTGTTCTCTTTGAGGATTTCAATAATTAGTGATCATTTCAGAAAAGCAGCAGCAGCAGCAGCAGCAGATGTTCCCTGGGAGGCAGTTGACTACACTGACACAGAGACTTCTTCTTCATTGTGTATTTCATTACTATGTTGCCCAGAATGTAATATTATTTGTTCTATCTTATAACATAAAGAGGAGCTTTACCTCAACCATGACCCCTAATGCTTGGGTGAAATGGGACAGAAACTTGTTCAGTGAGGCAAACACTGATGTGAAATAGAAAATTTAAGAAAGGTGGTCCTGGGGAACACTCACTGCCTCCTGTAAATCTGGGTATACCATAGAAGTGAAAACACTGTAGAGCATAAACCACTGGGAGAACTATCAAATGGCTGCCATTTTTCCCTAATATTATACATATCATTTAAATTATCAAATCAGAAATTCCACAAAGCTTCCTTTAATTCTCTTTAGTTTTCAAATAGTGATTTACTCTCCAGCTTGTTGTATTAAATTTCACTGTGGCAATACTTCATTTTTAAGGAAAATAATAATCCAATAAAATAATTCTTCCAGAACATTTAACATAAAGATAAATGAAGAACTGAATTAAGAAAACATACCAATAAATGATTCCTAAATTACAAACTATAATTCAAAATATCAAGTAAAGATCAAAAGTGAGGATAAGAAAATATCCAAAAGAAATCCTTTATTTACAAGTAAACAGGAAAAGACTCAAGGGCATCTTTAAGCACTTAGACCTGGATTTAAAATGGAATTTTCCTGGAGGCTGAAAAGAATATGCCATTTGTAGTAATAACCCCAGAGCTGATGAAGTCTGAAAGCTAATTGTGTTCTTTTTCTCCGTCCATGCTAGCTAAACAATCGAAAGCTTCAACGTCTAGCAGAAGATGGATTATTCAATAAATGGCTTGGAAGCAGCAGAACACTGGATTGGCAAAACAGACAGATGAATGCCTGTGTCACTCTATGACTCTAGAGGGCATTTAAAAAATGCCAAATGTAAAAAAAGAAGAAGGAAAATGAAAAGAAAAAGAAAGAGAAATTCTGCTTGTATATGTAGCCAACATGGCACTTACAGTTGAAGAAAATGGGAGAGAATTTGAACCCAATTAGATCACACAGATAATTCAGAAGTTTCAGGAGATACGAACTGATTGAAAGCAGTCATGTAACATGAAGGGCACTACTGAATTGTCCACAAGATTCACGTCCCAGAATGACAATCAGAACCAAAGTCCTGAAATGCAGCTTTTGCCATTTCAGATCACCAACCTTGGTGGCAGAGAATGAAATTTGGGATGGGTAAAGTATGGAGAAATGAATTTCCCAGAGAGTTGCTAAGGTTTATCTATTTAAAAACAAAAAGAAATAGCAACTTCTTAGAGAAGATATTATTGGCATAGTAACTTTAAAAGTGAGACCTTGGTGACTTGAGTTTTCTAATTTCATTATTCTGTCTTTCCTTTTCACTGGAAAAAATATTCATTGCCTCTTTTCTAATCAAGGACTGCTTTATAAGCTTTCTTCTTTATCACAAGATAGTTAGATGTAGACTCTGCTCTGATAAACTCACAGAACAAACCAAGGTCACCGCTATGCATCATTATATTTTATTTACTAATATGACTGTATCTCATATCATATGATGGTTAAAAAGGGGAGAGGTTCTCTTTCCTAAAAATATGTCTTATAGATTTTACTATTTTGCTTGCAATTACTACCAAATATGCATTCTTTCCCTCCTCTGGAGGATAACCTACCTCCATATGGGTAAAATAGCTCAAAATAAATGATTATTAAACCTGTGAATCTTCCAAGTAGCCCTTCTTTCAGCATTGGGTACATTTGAAAAGAAATAAACCAGTTTTGATAAGATTAAGATGGGAGAAATGTTAGAAATTTTCACAATAAAAGCTGCTGATAATCTTTGGAGTGAAGAAAACCTTGTTAAGTAGGGGTGCATTAATGATGATGCTACAAAAAGACCCATGAAAAATGCTCAACAAAAATGAGATGCCCCACTGCTGGGAATTTCTAGTGCTGCCATTGATTTAACTGTTACTTAGACTTTTCCAAAATATCTTACATTAATGAGGCCCATAATTTTTTAACTGAAATATTGAATTTCCAACCAAATCTAGCCTTTCCCTTTCAATGTACATGGAGAATTCCTTCATACTGTTAATACCCAAGTCTGGCCGGGGAGTAGTGGCACATGCCTTTAATTCCAGCACTTAGAAGGCAGAGGCAGGCAGATTTCTGAGTTCGAGGCCAGCCTGGTCTACAGAGTGATATCCAGGACAGCCAAGGGTACACAGAGAAACCCTGTTTCAAAAATCAAAAAAAAAAAAAAATAATAATATATATATATATACATATATATATATACCCAAGTTTGACTATATAATAAAACCCATTCCTGCTGTAGAATGGAGGTAGAACTTCAGTCAAGGCAAGAGATGAAGATTAGAGAAAGTTTTCTGACTCCATCTTCTTTGTTTACTAATTCACTGTTGGTTACCAATATTATACTTTTTCCTTTGGGTGTATATAAACATACTACAAGTCCAAATAAACTAGTTTGACATCTCTCCTATCTTTAGTTTACTCTTTGTCATTGATTCTAACAAAATAGACAGGGTATTAACTAGAGAGGCTAGATTATTCCATTAGCTTATATTATTCTTGATTTCTGGACAATTTCTATCACTTAATTTTGTGTGTTCATTATCTTATACACAAAGAGATTACATGTGCATAGTTGTATAGAAAACAGCTCATGGTTTTGTATATGCTGTTTTTCCTCTTTTTCCTGACAGTTTTTTTTGTTGTTGTTGTTGCTTTCTTAACATTTTCTTTTTAATCATTTCTTGTTTTAGCTCTCATAATAATTCATATAGTTATTAAAAATCTATATTATTGTGGATGAGTAAAATGTGAAACAACAAAGTAATAGCTATTAGCTTTGAAAATTACTCCTTCTAACTTTTGATATAGTCTATGCAAATGAACAAAAGAGAGACAATGGACAGATCTTATACTTTGGACTTAAAGTTTTCATTTCAAATGAATTTTCAATTCTCCATTCCCTGATAAAAAGTATCAAAAGTATATAATACATCTTAATTTATAAGATCATTATGAATTTCCAGTAAGGAACTGTTTGTGAAAAATCACTTTACAGACTCAAAGGAATCATACTGCACTTACCACAATGAGGTCTACACACACACACACACACACACACACACACACACACACACACATTGTTAAGAGAATTATAATGCTTTGAAAAACTACCATAGAGAGAAACAAGAATGATTACATAGATGATATATAATAACATAATAGATGAAATTACAGAAAAGAATGCCTTACTAAATTATAAGAAATTGTTTATGCAATTCCGAGAGTGAATTTATCTCTAACTCTTTAGTTTCCAGCATTGATCATAGAGAAAACATTCAGTAGTTTGAATTTAAGAGGAGAAAAAAGTGTGAGTGAAAGCAGAAATTGATGGAAGCTGGCAGCCAGAAAAACAGAATACCTTAAGCACTGAACTGTTTTCAAATTTGGGGAACAAAATTTGTACCAGGAAGTACATTTCAAGGTCATACTTATTGATATAGAAGAGTCATTTTATAGCTATGGCAAAATGACCTTACCTTCAGAAGTTAAATTACATTAGAATTGGAATAAGTTTAGTCTGTCCAAAAGAGAACAGACTCCATCATTTGTTGATATCTACATACATTAGCTGAGTGGAAAGGCTAAGAAGCACAAACAAATAAGACTGGCCTACTGTTCTGTAATTCAAGGGGATGAAATATGCAGACACTGCAATTGTCAGAGGAGAAGAATCAGAGACAAAGACAGAGAGACAGAGATAGAAACAAAAACAGAGAAACAGAGACAGAGAGAGAAAAAACATATTCCTGGGTACATGAAGTTGATTCCTTAAACTAGCCTATACAGAACATAGGCAGAAATGCACTTAGAATGCTTAAAGTCTGGCAAGGTGGAAAGGATACTGGGTCAATTTTCATCCTTTTACTTCTATCAAAGTAAAACATAGAATAAATTTGAAATTTGATCAATAAAAGCTTAGTTAAAATAAAATACAAAACTTAAATTAAAAAGTATAATGAATTGAGGTAGACTAAAGGGTTAAACTGCTCAGGGGTAGGTTGAATGAAAGCTCTTCCCAGTCAGAAATTCACATGCACTTTGTAAAGCTCTTTTCCAGGAAGGACCAAAATCTATCTACCCACTTAAATCCACTCAGATCAGAAAGACCATTCTGTAATTAGAAATGAAGCTTTTAGGGAAACATATTCAAGAGGACATAAGGGACTGAAGAGCCAATTATCTTGTTCTTTGCATAGGTGACTTCTTATGATTTATGTAAAGTTAAGAAAAATCAAAAATATGTTTCATCTAACCAGGAGATCTAAAATTTACTTTCAATAAATATATGAATATATTATCTTTAAGATTTTTTTTTTTTTTTAAGTTTTTCGAGACAGGGTTTCTCTGTGTAGCCCTGGCTGTCTTGGAGCTCACTCTGTAGACCAGGCTGGCCTCGAACTCAGAAATCTGCCTGCCTCTGCCTCCCAAGTGCTAGGATTAAAGGCGTGCGCCACCACTGCCAGGCATCTTCCAGTTTTTTAAATGACCAGGATTATTATTATTTCAGGGGCTTTACCTCTTTTGTTATGCTAATACTTGAGATATGTGAATTCAAGGTATTTTTAGTATAAATATCAGCTCCTTTTGCTCATCCATCATATGTGGACAATAACATTACTAATATCATGTTATGGTTTTAAAGACCAAATAAAACAAATACACATATATGTTCAGTATATATATTATTATATTTGATAACTATTTAATAATTATTTGTCACTAATAGCATATTATAAATAATTTACAAGATAATTTGAAATAGCTTTGCCTTTTTGCCATGTGCTTTGGTGCATACATGTTCATATATTTACATGTATACATATACAAAATGTAGTTGTCCCCTAAATCCATGGGGAATATGTTCAGAGGCTCCTTTTATTATTATTTCTTCTTTTTACAAAAGTAACTCTTTCTTTTTTAAAGTAGTAAATAGACAATGTCTTAGTTGGGGTTTCATTGGTATGAAGTGATACCATGACAAAAACAATTCTTACAAAGGCAAACATTGAATTATGGCTGGCTTACAGTTCCAGAGGCTTAGACCATTATTATCATTGCAGGAAGTGTGGCAGCCTGCAGACATTCAGAGTGTTGGAGGAGCCAAGAATTCTACATTTTGTTCGAAAAGCAAAAGGAAGGAAACTGGATTCCACATGGAGTGGTGCTTGAGCAAAGGAGATCTCAAAACCCACCCCCACAATGACATACTTCCTCCAACAAGGCCATACATCCTAATAGTGCCACTCCCTATGGGTCAAACATTCAAACACATGAATCTATGGGGGCCAAACCTATTTGAACTACTGTGGGCAATAAGTAGATTTTACCATTATTATATTAAATTAATTAAACTCTCCTTGGTGATATGAGATAGTAGGCATCTACTTTGTACCTGGCATACTGGTCTAACCCACTATTAATTAAACATGGTCTTGAGGATCTACATGTTCCAGCATACACTTTCAGTTCCTGTGTGTGCAAATACAGCATTCTGCCAGTAGTAAATAGTTTCAGTCTCCAAGTTTAGTTAACCAAAGTCCACTGCAGTCAGCAAACATTAAAAGGAAAATTTCAGAAATAAATAATACATGTTTTAAATTGTATAGCATTCTGTATGCATGATGATGAAATCACACATTCTTTTACTTCATCTTGCTTGGAACATAAATTATCCATTTGTTTTACAAAAAGGATACCTGAAACTACAAACAGTACTGAGCTCTTTAAGTTTGTTTTTTAATATTACATACATGTATACCTATGGTTAAACTTAATTTATAACTGAAACACTGCAAACTACTAACAATAAAAATAGAACAGAAGTTATGGAACGGTACTCTTTTTCTCAAATATAGTAATTCAGTTCTCCTACTTGTGATGGTGTGGTATAATGAGAGAGGTGTTATGTGGTATTAGTTCACTGTCCAAGAGGTGATTGGATATGATACTTGCAACAGCTCCACAGTCAATCTGACAGCAAGAGCAATTATGATACTCACAGGATATAACAAATAGAGCATGGGTTCACTGGGCAAAGGGACTTGCTCTGTAGGATGAAGAAGAGCAGTGTGTGCTTTCATAAGACATCCGAGAATTGCATGGAATGTAAAATTCATCAAACACTTGACTTGTGGAACCTTTCACTTACTATTTTCAGATAATCTTTGACCTTATTCATGGACATAAGCAAGACATTCATAATAATAAAAAAATAAAGTGATGGTCTTAAGTGGTCTACATATTCAGACTTTGGTGAGAAAACAGAATAAGTAAAGCCCACTTCACAGTTAACTAAGAGCCATTCAGAGCCCTGTTCATTATTTCTTGCCATACCACAAAAAGAACAACTTCAGTATGCCTAGCTAGAACTGCCACAGTTCCTCCTGAGCCTAGTTCCAATTCCACAACCATTACTGCTTCTAGTCAGGTTCCCACTCCTTTCCTGCTTGCTTCAGCTCAAGAGAAAATACAGAAAATTTCATGTCCTGAGGCATTGTTCCAATGCTGTTGCATTTATAGAAAATGGAAAGAAGAGTTCAAAGTAGATTAGCAAATCATGCAACACCGTCATCCACTGTCACTGGACTTCACTGCATCTAATGTTATGTTAACAGAAAGCTCTACTATAGGTCAAACTAGAAATCCCATCCAATCATGGTTGTGTCCCTGTAGAACTTTTTCACTTTCTGTTTGCTTCTTATAGCCTTCCAGAGCACTGTCTTTTCCTAGATTTTCTCTTGTGTAGGGAGAGATTAAAATAGCATTTTCATCTTCTTTATTAGATATTTTCTTTATTTACATTTCAAATGCTACCCCTTTTCTTGGTTTCCCCTCCCAAAAAAACTCCTATCCCCTACTCCCTCTTCCTGCTCATCAACACATCCACTACTGCTTCCTGGCCCTGGCATTCCCCTAAACTGGGGCATACAGCTTTCACACAAACAAGGACCTCTCCTCCCATTGAAGACCTACAAGACCATTCCCTGCTTCATATGTGGCTGGAGTCATGGGTCCTTCCATGTGTACTCTTGGGTTTGTGGTTTAGTCCCTGAGAGCTCTAGGGGTATTGGTTGGTTCACATTGTGGTTCCTCCTATAGGGCTGTAAACCCCTTCAGCTACTTGGGTCCTTTCTCTAGTTCCTCCATTGGGAATCCTGTGCTCAGTCCAATGATTAGCTGAGAGCATCCACATCTGTATTTGTCAGGAACTGGTAGAGAACCTCAGGACAGAGCTATATCAGGCTTCTGTCAGCAAGCACTTGCTGGCATCCACAATAGTGCCTGGGTTTGGTGACTGTATATGGGATGGATCCCCAGGTAGGGCAGTCTCTAGATGGCCTTTCCTTTAGTCTCTACTCCACACTTTGTCTCTGTAACTCCTCCAATGGATAATTTTTTCCTCTTCTAAGAAGAACAGAAGTATCCACACTTTGATCTTCCTTCTTCTTAAGTTTCATGTGGTCTAGGAATTGTATCTTGGATATTCCAAGCTTCTGGGCTAATATTCATTTATCAGTGAGTACATACCTTGTGTGTACTTTTGTGATTGGGTTACCTCACTCAGGATGATATTTTCTAGTTCTATCCATTTGCCTATGAATTTCATGAATTCATTGTTGTTAATAGCTGAGTAGTATTCCATTGTATAGATGTACCACATTTTCTGTATCCATTCCTCTGTTGAGGGACAGCTGTGTTGTTTCCTGCTTCTGGCTATTATAAATAAAGCTGCTATGAACATAGTGGGGTATGTGTCCTTATTACATGTTGGAGCATCTTCTGGGTATATGGCCAGGAGTGGCATTGCTGGGTCCTCAGATAGTACTATGTCCAATTTTCTGAGAAACCACCAAACTAATTTCCAGAGTTGTGGCACCAGCTTGCAATCCCTCCGTCAATGGAGGAGTGTTCCTCTTTCTCCACAACCTCTCCAGCATCTGCTGTCACCTGAGTTTTTGATCTTAGCCATTCTGACTGGTGTGAGGTGGAAACTCAGGGTTGTTTTGATTTGCATTTCCCTTATGACTAAGGATTTTGAACATTTCTTCAGGTGCTTCTCAGCTATTTGGTATTCCTCAGTTGAGAATTCTTTGTTTAGCTCTGTACCCCATTTTTAATAGGGTTATTTGGTTCTCTGGAGTCTAATTTCTTAAGTTCTTTGTGTATATTGGATATTAGCCCTCTACTGGACATAGGGTTGGTAAGGATCTTTTTCCAATTTTTGGTTGCTGTTTTGTTCTATTGACAGTGTCCTTTGTCTTACAGAAAACTTTGCAATTTTATGAGGTCCCATTTGTCAATTCTTGATCTTAGAGCATAAGCTATTGGTGTTCTGTTCAAGAAATTTTCTCCTGTGCCCATGTGCTCAAAGTCTTCCCCACTTTCTTTTCTATTAGTTTCAGTGTATCTGGTTTTATGTGGAGGTCCTTGATCCACTTGGACTTGAGCTTTGTCCAAGGAGATAAGAATGGATTGATTTGCATTCTTGTATGTGCTAACCACCAGTTTAGCAAGCACCATTTGTTGAAAATGCTCTCTTTTTTCCACTGGATAGTTTTAGCTCCTTTATCAAAGATCAAGTGGCCACATGCGTGTAGGTTTGTTTCTGGGTCTTCAATTCTATTCCATTGATCTCTCTTCCTGTCTCTGTACCAATACCATGAAGTTTTTATCACAATTGCTCTGTAGTACAGCTTGAGGTCAGGGATGGTGATTCCACCAGAAGTTCTTTTATTCTTGAGAATAGTTTTCACTAACCTTGGTTTTTTGTTATTCCAGATGAATTTGCAAATTGCTATTTCTAACACTGTGAAGAATTGAGTTGGAATTTTGATGGGGATTGCATTGAATATGTAGATTGCTTTTAGCAAGATGGCCATTTTTACTCTATTAATCCTGCCAATCCATGAGCATAAGAGATCTTTCCATCTTCTGAGATCCTCTTTGATTTCTTTCTTCAGAGACTTGAAGTTCTTGTCATACAGATCTTTCATTTGCTTAGTTAGAGTCACACCAAGGTATTTTATATTATTTGGGACTATTGTAAAGGGTGTTGTTTCCCTAATTTCTTTCTCAGCCGGTTTATCCTTTGTGTAGAGGAAGGCCACTGAGTTACTTTCATATCCAGCTAATTTGCTGAAGTTGTTTATCAGGTTTAGGAGTTCTCTGGTGGAATTTTTGGGGTCACTTAAGTATACTATCATATCATCTGCAAATACTGATAATTTGACTTCTTCCATTCTACTATGTATTCCTTTGATTTCCTTTTGTTGTCTAATTGCTCTGGCTAAGACTTCAAGTACTATAAGGAATAGGGAGGGAGGGAGTAGGAAGCCTTGTCTAGTCCCTGATTTTAGTAGGATTACATCAAGTTTCTCTCCATTTAGTTCGATGTTGGCTACTGAGTTGCTGCATATTTCTTTTACTATGTTTAGGTATGAGCCTTGAATTCCTGATCTTTCCAAGACTTTTATCATGAAGGGGTGTTGGATTTTTTCAAATGCTTTCTCAGCGTGTAATGAAATGATCCTATCTTTTTTTTTCCTTTGAGTTTTTTTATATAGTGGATTACGTTGATGGATTTCCATATATTGAACCATCCCTATATCCCTGGGGTGAAGCCTACATTATCATGTTGGATGATCACTTTGATATGTTCTTGGATTCAGTCTGTGAGCACTTTATTGAGTATTTTTGCATCAATATTCATAAGGGAAATTGGTCTGAGTTCTCTTTCTTTGTTGGGTCTTTGTGTAGTTTAGGTATCAGAGTAATTGTGGCTTCATAGAACAAGTTGGGTAAAGTTCTTTCTGTTTCTATTTTATTGGATAGTTTGAGGAGTATTGGTATTAGGTCTTCTTTGAAGGTCTAATAGAACTTGGCCCTAAACCCATCTAGTCCTGTGCTCTTTTTGGTTGGGACACTATTAATGATTGTTTCTATTACTATAGGGGATATGGGACTGCTCAGATTGTTTATCTGATCTTTATTTAACTTTAGTACCTATTATCTGTCTAGAAAATCATACAGTTCATCCAGATTTTCCAGTTTTGTTGAGTATAGGCTTTTGTAGGAGGATCTGATGATTTTTTGGTTTTCCTCAGTTTCTGTTGTTTTATCTCCCTTTTCATATCTGATTTTACTAATTTGGGGATTGTCTCTTTGCCCTCTGGTTAGTCTGGCTAAGGGTTTATCTATCTTGTTGATTTTCTCAAAGAACCAGCTCTTGGTTTTGTTGATTCTTTATATAGTTCTTTTTGTTTCCACTTGGTTGATTTCAGCCCTGAGTTTGATTATTTCCTACTGACCTTTTAGGTGTATTTGCTTCTTTTTGTTCTAGAGCTTTCAGGTGTGCTGTTAAAGTGCTAGTGTATGCTCTCTCCAGTTTCTTTTTGAAGGCACTCAGAGCTACAAGTTTTCCTCTTAGGACTGCTTTCACTGTGTTCCAGAAGCTTGGGTATGTTGTGGCTTCATTTTCATTAAATTCTAAAAAGTCTTCAATTTCTTTCTTTATTTCTTCCTTGACCAAGTTATCACTGAGTAGAGCGTTGTTCAGCTTCTATTTGTATGTGGGCTTTCTGTTTGTTTGTTTCTTTGTTTTTGGTTTGTTGTTGTTGTTGTTGTTGTTTTGCTATTGAAGACCAGCCTTAGTCCATAGTGATCTGATAGGAAGCATGGGATTATTTCAGTCTTCTTATATCTGTTGAGGTCTCATTTGTGACTAATTATATGATCAATTTTGGAGAAGGTACTGTGAGGTGCTGAGAAGAAGGTATATTCTTTTGACTTAGGATGAAATGTTCTATAGATATCTTTTAAGCCATTTGGTCCAAAACTTCTGTTAGTTTCACTGTGTCCATGTTTTGTTTGGGTTTCCCTGATCTATCCATTGATGAGGGTAGGGTACTGCAGTTCCCCCACAATTATTGTGTAAAGTGCAATGTGTGCTTTTAGTTTTAGTAGAGTTTCTTTTATCAATGTTAGTGCCCTTGCATTTGGAGCATAGATGTTCAGAATTGAGAGTTCTTGATAGATTTTTCCGTTGATGAGTAAGAAGTGTCCTTTCTTATCTTTTTTGATGACTTTGGGTTGAAAGTCGATTTTATTCAATATTAGAATGGCTACTCCTGCTTGTTTCTTGGGATCATTTGCTTGGAAAATTGTCTTCCAGTCCTTTACTCTGAGGTAGAGTTTGTCTTTGACACTGAGGTGCATTTCCTGTTTGCAGCATAATGTTGGGTCCTGTTTATATCCAGTCTGTTTTTCTATGTCTTTTTATTGGGGGAATTGAGACCACAGATGTTAAGAGAGATTAAGGAATAGTGATTGTTGATCCCTGTTATTATTGATGTTATTTTTATGTTTGTGTGGTTATTTTCTATTGGGTTTGTCGAAAGAAGATTACTTTCTTCCTTTTTCTAGGATGTAGTTTCCCTCCTTGTGTTGGCATTTTCTATATATTATCCAATGCAGGACTGGATTTGTAGAAAGATATTGTGTAAATTTGGTTTTGTCATGGAATATCTTGATTTCTCCATCTATTGATAATTGAGAGTTTTCCTGGGTATAGTAGCCTGGGCTGGCATTTGTGTTCTCTTATGGTCTGCCCAGAGTCTTCTAGCTTTCATAGTCGCTGGTGAGAAGTCTGGTGTAATTCTGATAGGCCTGTCTTTATATGTTACTTGACCTTTTTCCCTTACTGCTTTCATTTTTTTTCTTTGTTTAGTGCATTTGGTGTTTTGATTACTATGTGACAGGAGAAATTTCTTTTCTGGTCCAATCTATTTGGAGTTCTGTAGGCTTCTTGTATGTTCATGGGCATCTCCTCCTCTAGGTTAGGGCAGTTTTCTTTTATAATTTTGTTGAAGATATTTACTGGTCCTTTAAGTTGGGAATCTTCACTCTCTTCCATGCCTATTATCCTTAGGTTTGGTCTTTTCATTTTTTCCTAAGTTTCCTGGATATTTTGGGTTAGGAGCTTTTTGATTTTTTCATTTTCTTTCATTGTTTTGTCAATGTTTTCTATGTTATCTTCTGCACCTGAGATTCTGTCTTCTATCTCTTGTATTCTGTTCATGATGCTTGCATCTATAACTCCTGATCTCTTTCCTAGGTATTCTATCTCCAGAGTTGTCTCCCTTTGTGATTGTTTTATTTCTATTTCCATTTTTAGATCCTGGATGGTTTTGTTCAGTTCTTTCACCTGTTTGGTTGTATTTTCTGTAATTCTTTAAGGGATTTTTGTGTTTCCTCTTCAAGTTCTTCTACCTCTTTTCCTGTGTTCTCTTGTATTTCTTTAAGAGAGTTATTTATACCCTTCTTAAATTCCTCTATCATCATCATGAGATGTGATTTTAAATCAGAGTCTTGCTTTTCTAGTGTGCTGTGGTAACCAGGGTTCACTCTGGTGAGAGAACTTGATTCTGATGTTGCCAAGTAGCCTTGGTTTCTTTTGCTTATGTTCTTGTCCTTGCCTTTTGCAATCTGGTTATCTCTGGTGTTAGCTGGTCTTGCTGTTTCTGACTTTTGCTTGTCCCTTCTACAAGCCTGAGTGTCAGGACTCCTGGGAGACCAGTTATCTCTGGGAGGAATTTGGGTATGGCGAGCTGTGGTACAGGGTCTGCTCTGGGGAACAGACAGAAACCAGAGGATTCTTTCCCCAGCTGATCATTGGTTCCTGTGTCTTGATGGCTCTGTGAGGGTCCCTCTTGGGACAGGAATTTGAAGAGAAGTGGTGGTCTTACCTATGTTTGCAGGTGTGTAGGCACTCCTGGGAGACCAGCTATCTCCTGGTGGTATTTGTATATGTAGCTCTGTGGCACAGGATCAGCTCTGGGAGCAGACAGACCACAAATCGGAAGACTCCTGTTCCAGGCCTCCCCTTGGGTCTTATATCCTGAGGGTTCCAGGCTGGCTCCTCTGAGCAGCAGTAGTGGTCTTACCTGCACTCAAAGACCTGTCCAAACTCCTTGATTAAAATATTTTATTAGGCAAAGTATTTTTGCTTTGTCTGTGGAGTAATTCTCTTTCCCAATGACCCTGAAAAGTGGCTCCATTCACAAATAACTGGCTAAGTCCTCTGAGAAAATGAAGGAATTAAATAAATGAATTAAAGTGCAAAATAGGAGAACTATCTACATCCTCTTCGATGTGAAGGATGAAAGAAAATGTGGCATGTTTACACATTACTTTGGAGACATCCAAGAAAATACAAACCACAAAAAGTCCACTGTCAGAAAGATTTTGCCTTATATATCAAGAATGTTCTTACTAGCTACTTGCTTTTAGTTTAGATGGTTTCCACAGCAAAACTTACAGTAATTCTTATCCTTGTTCCTCTGTTTGCCATTTGTAATTTTCTCCCTAGATAGATGCCTTTAAGATTTTTCTCTTTGTCTTTAATATTCCCGTCCCTCTCCTCCCTCTCCTTCTCCCTCTCCCCCTGCTTCTCTCTTTCCTCTGTTGTGTATCTTGACTTATATCTTGTTTAGTATACTCTTGGCTTTTAAAGCTGTAATTTGGAGTCTGTCATCAATTTTAAAAAATTTATACCATTATTCCTTAAAATATTTCTTCTATATATTATTTTATAATTATGTTACATATTATATATATACAATTATTTTATAATTTTCCATTACACAAGTTTTATGATTTAGCATTATACCACATTTATTAATCTATTGTATCTTTCCTCTTTCTTTTTCCACCTCTCTCTTTCTCCATCCTTCCCCCTCCCCCACCCTTCTTTCTCTTTGAATTCCAGTTTGTATAATTTCTGCTGATTTATCTTCAAGGCCACTGATTCTTTCTTTAGCTTCTTCAAGTCTACAAATAGCCTTAGATTTTACTTCTGATTAGCATTTCCCCCCAGCAATTCTACCTCCTTCTTTCTTCTAATTTCTATCTCTGCTAAAGTTGTATATCTGCTCTCATATGCTGCCAAACTTTTCCATTAGAGCTTTGAAACAACTATTCATCGTTCCTCATGTTATTAGCTGCAACCCTTATCCCCTCCTGGGATATTTTTGTGTATTATTACTTGATGATTTTTCTCCTATCATCTCATTTGGCACAGCCTTTCTTTGCTGAAAGCTGTTATCATATAGGATAACAGATAGTGGGATAATGTTTTTTTGGCTTAAAGATGAATCTGATTATGCTTCCTTCTCTTAGGTCTTTAACATGAGATTTGTATTTCATTTGGTTAGGAAATGGTATACACTCAATTTGTTATAACTGTGACTAGCCACAGTAACCTGCATATCTCTGGAGATCTCTTATGCTTTAATAGTTGAAAGGCTTGGCAACTGTAATTTTACTAATACTAATTTGGCCTCAAAAAGAAACTGTCTCTTGAATCCATTGTTGACAAATTCTAGTTATCTTTACCTAATACCTGTTAGGGTCTTGGTTGAGGTCAACCAAGAAGAGTATTCGTTCATGTCCTAATCAAATCTGATCTCAGTAACATGTCTGAGTCTCTAGGGAACATCCAAGCCCTCTCCCTACTGAAGTGCTGACCTCCATTCATATTCCTACCTTGGTCCCCATAGTGCAAGCATTGCTTCCCTTGTATCCATCATCTCCATCTCTGAACATGCTCCATGAAAGATATCTTACCATGCCCTAAGAAAACAAATTTTGGCATTCTTTTATGATTCTCACTTTATTTCACTGGGACAGCAGATCCTGTTTCTGTTAATCTTCCCACTGGATACCTGGAAATGCTATTGGAAGAAATGTCTGCTACAAGATATACCCCACTACCCACAACATTCACTGTGTCCATATACTCACGCTTCCTTCCACTTATCCTTTAGTAACTCATTCAAAATTTAGCAAGAATCTTTTTACCAGTGCATGTGTCCTCTGGTGATTTCTACCCATGCACACAAAAGATGACATCCGCTCTTTGTAGGTAATTCTGTCTTTCCAGGTTTTGTGGTACCTGGTTGCCCTATAATCTTGGTGGTTCAGCCCATTATTCAGAAGTCTTGAACATACATTTTGTCTCATGTATATATTTTTTTCCTCTCTGTAATGGTAGAAAAAACATCACTTCCCACAGAGATTTGCAACTCTGAGATTAAGTCAGAAGAGAAATGGTTCACAGTGGAATTCCCCAATACACTAAAACTGTGAATGTAAGGTTTCCCTCTGAGGATGACAGAGGTGATGTGGCTGGGTGGGAAGAAGGAATGTTTGATTCATTGTAATTCCCATGTCTTCAAGTAGTTTTGGAGGAATGGGGGAGGGGATGCCCTTGTCTAAAATTGAAAACTAATATAGTCTTAGAAAATGTTCCACTAAAGGAAAGGTTTTCTCCTATGGGAGAAAGTTGTATCTGTGGTTCAATAAAAAGCAGGTTTATGTTCTATTGCCCAATGCTGGCAACTGCATCTAAACAGTTTTTAACAAAAGGCTGTACAGAAGTATTTGCTGTATACAGAGTTACACTTTTGAAATTAATAAGTTTACTTAGATTAGAAGCAAGGGGTTCCTCCTGGGTCTCAGGACAGGGAAGGGCATGGACACCAGGCAGGATTCAAATAAAAATGCCACTCATTATGGGGACACAAGCAAAGCACAAGGAGGAAACCAGTTACTGAGAAGAAAGAACATCAGAGAAAGGTTGTGCCAGAACTAATTATCTTTCATATCCAGACCTATGGGTTTTCTTCCTGCATTATGATTTTCTTCCATTACATCCTGTTTCTGTGAAGTTTGGGTACATTTCAGAGCTGGAGTTACAACACCATCCACATGTGGCACAACAGTTAAAGCTTGTTGTCTTAATAAAAGAAAGATTGACTTGATACACTGCAGATGAACTGCAGAAACATTAAGATGAAAGAATTCACATTTCTCCAAAGTAAAGCCTCTCAAAATATTACAACCCCTTTCTACTTTTATCTCAGACATGGGTTTAGAGAAATGGACTGTTTTAAAAAGCAATAAAGAATTATTAAAAATCACAAGTATCTTATACTTCCAAACATCAGTGAAGCATTTTCAATTCTGTTTATTCTTAGAGGAACCAAATGTCCAACTGAAGCACTGTTAGCAGAGATGAGACACACTCTGCTTATTAACCAGCTTCCTATGCAGACTTTTGGAAAGAATGGTAGCTGATTTTAAGGTTAAAAATTCAGATTTTTTTGTATAATGGATGATTTTTCATCGGGCCTATTCTGAGAAATACTCGACCTAGGAATTGCAGAGTCAAGAAATGATGGGTTCAAGAAATCTCTTGTAAATCTGATGGTGAGAAGTTAAAAATTTAACAGATTCAATTTTTATCTAATTTATAGTATGAAGTGAAAAATAATACAAGCACAAAGAACTATGACTTGGGAAAATTTTTGATTTGAGGTCATTTCAAAATCCTCCCAAGTACTGTATGAATACTACAAAAAATTATGCCCAGAAATGTTTTTAAAGACTCTCTGTGTGTGTGTGTGTGTGTGTGTGTGTGTGTGTGTGTGTGTGTGTGTGTGTTTGTATCTGTATTGTCCCATGAGTTGCCATGTAAAGTCAGAGAAAGACCAATGGAAGTCACTTTTCTACTTCTACCATGTGGGATTGAACTCGGGGCTGCAGGCTTGGCAGCAGGCACATTACCTGCTGAGCTATCTTTCTGGTCATCATCTCAGGAAGTTTTAATCTATATCTAATGTATGTCTTGCCTACATTGATTTCCATTTTTTCCTGATGTTTTTGATGTATGAATTGGTATTGGAAGTCAAAAAATGAAATACTTTCAAATCAATACCACGTGCCTGGTTACTTGCCATTTTCTGAGTGTTCCATCAATTATTTCATGTACAATTTGGTGATGAGGGTCATGCTCTGATCTCCTACATGAACACTTAAGAAAACCACTTTTATTATCTTCGCTCTTATGTGTATACAGAATCTTCCACCTCTTTCTGGAGGCCTTTGCTAATCTTTGAATACTTCTTCAGAGATTATTGTTCCTGGACAATATTTATGTCTCCATTGGTGTGATTCATACAGCATTGAAATGAATCCCTGCCAACAAAAGTAATGCTGTGAAATTGGGCTGTTCTATAGAGAAAAAAACACAAGTTGGGGCCTTAGTAATATTTTAAAATACATTCAATAAGCAGAGAAAAGGAATTCCAAAGCATGGCCCGTAATTTCTGTTTTAAATGAATTTATAGAAAAGATTGCTTTTCTTGGCCCTTGGTATTGCTTGTGTGAGGGTAGTTTTACTATGTTTAGCTTTTTAATGTTCAGTGAGCCAGATACTCTGTGAAGCCTAAAATCCCAATGCCAAAGTACACTGTGGTATCTTGACTTCGAGTCTCTCAAGTACCATTTGGAATGCAGTTCTACGAAGTATAACTATTATAGCAAAATCAAACAGTCTATGAGGGCTTAGTAAACTCTGTAGACTGAGTTAAACTATGGATGGTAACAACTTACACATGATCAAATTCATAACACAGAAGCAAGACTACTGCCAAAACAGAACTCCACATTACTAAAGCAGGAAAAAAAGGGGACAGGGTAATAGCAAAAACCAACAAACAAAAAATTTTAAGTGTCTGAATTGAATAAAACCATACAGGATCTAAAAATGGAAATAGAAATAATAAAGAGATCACAGAGGGAGCCAGGCACATGCCTTTAATCCCAGCACTTGGGAGGCATAGGCAGGTGGATTTCTGAGTTCGAGGCCAGCCTGGTCTACAGAATGAGTTCCAGGACAGTCAGAGCTACACAGAGAAACCCTGTCTTGAAAAAAAAGGAAAAAGAAAAAGAAAGAAATCCCAAAGGGAGACAACTCTGGAGATAGAATATCTACGAAAGAGACCAGGAGTTATAGATGCAAGCATCACAAAAAGAATGAGCTTTCAGTATTATTTACTCATCTTATACTTAAAAGTTCACCATAAGTTTTCAGGGGCACTTGATAATAAATGACATTATTAAATGCTTTCTCCATCAAGTTGCAGAGATTGAAAGCCAAGACTACCACAGAAAACCTTAGGACCAGTCCATATTTTCTTTGGAAGTACCCGCCATGAGAAGCAAACATGCTGATGATTTCATTCGAAGATGTTTGTTTGTTTGTTTGTTTGTTTTTTAACAATAAGAGCTCTTGCCCTTTGATAGCGATTTCATAGATTAAAAGGGAACAGACAAATCATAAGGATCAAAATTTGGCTACAGCTAAAAATACAACATTTTTAAAGGGGAAAAAAACTCTACAAGAAAATACTACTAGTAGAAAACTCCAGCAAGTTAATATGCTTTCCCTAAGATTTTCCCATTTTGTTCTGGTAAGACTGTGTGTAAGAAAATATTTTAATATATAGAATCAATTCAAGAGGACCCCTTTACATTTTGTATGTTCTTAGTGTTTACATTGTTAAGAAAAACATATGCAATTATTTTTTGGTCATAATCACTTGAAATTCAACTCCCACTTGAAGTTGCCCTAAAAAGAAACAGCAAACACATTACCATATCTAAAAATGTGAGAGTTTTCTAAGACAACAATTTAGTGACTGGTTTGGATGCTGGGACAGTCATGTGACCTGTGATTGATTCAATGGCTGCTGATCACTCCCTATTCTTTCAGATCCATTTTCCCCCTAAACTCATATTCGTTTATACCCTCAGCTATTCTTATACCATTGTTGATTATCTGAGAAAAAAATTCTTTTCAACTACTCTAAAATAATCTATGTTTCTGCAACAATGAGCATAATTGACAATTAGGACACATTATTCACAGCTAAAATATCTTTTGTAAAGAGGAGATGCACAATGTGGGGAAGAAAGAATGAGGAGGCTAAAGGGAGACAGTACTTCAGAGTCCTTGAGAAGCACAGGGAAATAGGCTTGGGTCATCAGGCCTGGGGTGCCAGGCTGATGAAGCAATTTCAATAAATCATAAAATTTATAAATGCAATTGTCAAGTAGGTTCTATGAAAGCAGGACTGTCAAGTATCCTACTCATATTAGATGTCCAGAGACTAACATACCGTTAGCCACTTAATAAATATTCCATTGAATTTTCTAAAACAGAAATATTACCTGGGAGTCAAGAATCATAGTCAAATTAATCAAATCTCTAAAACTACAAGTTCTCACTTCAGTTCATGGGTGGCAAAGCATAGAAGGAAGCTTATTTTGTTTTTTTGGCTTTTTTTATTTTGCCTTTTAATTTGTGTTTTCCAAAATGTTTTAGTAATGGTATCTCTCCTGAGTCTCTTCTACCTTAGGGAGTGAACATGAGTGATAAACAATAAATAAGGAGTTTAACTTTCTTAATTTGCCTAGATTGTATGCTGATACAACACTGCAGCAGTGTACCTCAGATGGACAGGGATATAGTAGGGAAATAAGGTTAGTCTGGCAAAGAATCCATTAATTTTACTTCAGTCATAAAATCCCAAACCTGACTATCTCTGAGTAACTGGAAGGAATAACAAATGCAAGCAGTTCTGCAGTGCTAGTACAAAATGGATCATTCCTTCCATGGTTCCTTTTGGCCTCTCCTCACTGGGTGGCCACCCATACAAAGAGATTTAGATGAAATAGCATGAATCACTTCACTCTGGGTCAGAAGGAGAGTAGCCACATCCATACAGAATCAGTAGGGGTAAAGAAACAATTGAGAAATGTTTATTTTTTAAAAGCAGGATACATTTAGTATATGAGCTTTGGACAATATTTTTAAAACCACCTATGACAGAAGCAATTTTAGAGAATCCACTGACACATCCCACCAGAGCAGATCCCAGTTCCTGGATTCAGTACTGACAGCCTACATAGGTGGGCTTTTGGTTTGGCATTTGAAAAAGAAAAAAAAAGAAAGAAAGAAATTCTAGATTTTCAGTGCTCTACAAATAGCCAGGAATTGCTTCCAGCTTTGAATAAACACTAAACAACATTTCTGCCCAAGAGAACAGGGAACATCAATTAAAGACATCTGGTGAGTGACACACTTGTCCCAATGTAGAACAACCAAAAGAATCCTGAGACAGAGGGCAATTTCATCAAGAAAATAAAGAATCTAATTGAGCAGATGACATCTCAAATCTCTTCCAGTGGATTTAGGCTATCCAAATTTGGGAGTTTTAGGTAAAAATAATAAAAGATACTTTAGAATTCAGCATATTATAGGACTGGTTAATGAATTATTAAAATTTATCCAGTTCATTCATCATATAAGATCTATTTAAAAAAAAAATCATGCGTTCAGAGATGAGCAGGAGACCTATGATAAGGAGCCGTTCTTTTAAGTTAGAACTTTATTTTCACACAACTTTGGAACCAAGTATAGAGAATCAAATCTCTGTTAAGTTCATGCACCTGTGAACCTCTCATGTATGTTGACATTTTAAATCATACTTTCATTAATTCTTTGAAAACTTCATATAATGTTTTGTGATCATATTCATCCTGCCTCCCCAGCTTTTCCCTTCTCTATACCCATCCAACATTCTCTCTCTCTCCCTTTCCTCCTCCCTGCTTCTCCCTCTTCCTTCCCCTGTGCTTACTACCTCCACTATCCCCTGCACCTCCATTGAGTCCAAGTGGATACATCCACTGGCAGAGTAAGGCACTTCAGAAAGCAATGTCCTTGTAACATTGTGATAGGTGTTAAGATAAAGATACAAGCAATAAGCAAAAGTAAACAATGTTTTGGAGAAAAATTAAAATGAGCCTCTATCTAGCTCTGTGAAGAGTTGCTTGGAAACTCCAAACTACCACAAGGAGTTCTGGAATATAAATTAGAAAAGAAGGAAATTGTGATCTTTCTAGTGTCAATGGTTGTGGGAGGAGGTGACCAGGAGGAGGGCAGTGTCTGGCATGTAAAGTGAATAAGTAAAAATTAATTAATTAATTTAAAAAACAATATCAAACTATTATAGGCTAAATAAATGTTTGTGCCTTGCCTAAATTCAGATGTTACATCTCCAGTTCTCAATGTAAAGATCTTCATCAGCTTTAGGGGTGAGAGGTGTTTGGGAATATGGACCTAGTTAGAAAAGATTCCAGAGAGCTTTCTGTCTGCTCTGTGAGGTTCAGTGAGGATGCAGCTAACTACAAGACATTAGGAAGCCAGGAGGTAATCCCCCATCATACTGAATTGGGAGTACCTGACTCTTAAATTTTTGAAAAAAAGTACATTTGTATTTAAGTCATGAATCTGGTATTTTATGATATAAGTCAGCCTGACTTATTTATAAATGAGCATGAGACCTAAACTCAACAGTGATGTTAAACAGGAATCTGTTTAACTACCCCTTGTATGCCTTTATCTTTTACATTAAATAGAGACTGTCTAAGTATTACAAACTAAATTGGTACTCTTCTCAGAAAGGAACTTACTAATAAGGTGACTGCCTAAAAATAGTCTTAACGCATTCTTCTCTTGTATGCCTTATGCAATGGTCAGTCAACTTTAGATTTGAATCATATAGGAGACACATATGTATATGTGCTTGTCAAAGCGATATCCGGAGAGCTCTACACGAAGAAGAAGGGAAGCCTTCCTGATCACTCCAGGGCCTGGGGTCCAGAATTGAATAAAAAGAGGAATGGGGGAGGAGCCAGTTGGATGCCAACATTCAGGCTTCTGTTTCCTGACTATAGATGCCTTGTGTCCAACCCCATTCCATCACACTTCCCTTGCCATATTCAGCTAGAACCTCAAACTATGAGACAACCTAAGCTCTTTCTTTCATTAGTCGCTTCTTTCCAGTTTGTCACTGAAGTGAAAAATAATGCGCCTTGATTCACAGTGACAGACACAGGATCTATTCAGCAAATGTGACTGATACGCCTCCATTCACATTGACGGATACAGGCTCTTCACACACAGTAACATGTGGACAAGCCCAGAAACAGTCTTCCCACTTAATGTTTTGTTTTTGTTTTTTAATTTCCAAATGTAATAATGCCAAAACAAAGGGTTGACAGTTCTTAAATTATTTGAATGTTCTTTAATAAAACGGAAACAGCAACTTCTGAGGGTGCAGTGCAGGATTCTATTCTGACAAAGACTTAATGAGTAGAGGTGATGTGCCGCCAGGCCATGTTTGAAATTCAGAAGTGGCAAATTCTTACTAGTAAATCAGCCACCTCATTTTCAGATAAGGAGTCAGGCCCTGCTCGGAGTTACTCAGTAGTGTGGACAAAACGCAAGAGCTCTCTCTGCATCAGTGGCTTTTGAGGAAGCAAGGAAACAGAGGAAATGAGAACCCTGCCACTTCTGAATCTAGGCAACTCAAGCTCTCATGATCTGGGAAGCTTCGGCCTTTCCCGAGAGGAAAAGAAACCATGTGCAAAACAAAGGCAAACAGGGAACCTTCTAGAGTCATTCAGCACTCTTGCTCCCTTAAAGTCACATCACGGAGAATGGAGAATTGTTTATCTTTAGAATAATTTTCCCAAGAATGGAGAAGAGCTAAATAGTATGTTTTAATTATCTAAAATGCTCTCCCCTTTGCCTATATATATATATTTTCAAATCACATCCCCCTGACACTCAACCAAAGGAAGTATCATATTGATATGATATGATGCAAATCATATATGATTTATAATAAGAAAATTCAATAACAGGCGAGTTCTTAGTTTGGTAATTTGTATGCAGGTCACACCTACTATAATGAGCAACTATGCACATTGATAAAAAGAATTCCAGGCACAATGCTCTGGCCTTTTATGTTATGCAAATTCCATATAACCAAACAACAACGACTAAAACAAATGAATGTGAACACTCCACCAATTTGTTGAATTTGTTTAGTTGGTTATTAAACTTGAGATTCAAAAAAATGACTGGTTGCATACTTCTCAGTATAGCCTCTTTTTTTCTGTTAATGCTGTAATGCATACTAACTTGTCCTTTCTACACACTCATCCCCAGTTCTGTAGGAAGAGTGAAAGATGGCCTTGGGCCTTAGCAGTAGGATCTCAGGACAAAACACAAAGCATTTCCACACCAAAGAAATGTGTTTGCATTTGTGGTTTTCCTGATGCCTTCAAATGAGTGTTCCTACGTCACAAGCACATCTGTTTGGATGCTTCTTCCCCTTGGGTAAATGAACAAAGGGACATATTGTTAGAACTTGCCTGATGGAAATTAAAGCTGCTTTCATTCTTGCCTGGCACAGCTTTTCTCTGACTGCTCTCCTTATTTCATGTTGCTTATTCCCTTGTAAGATGATAGAAAACTCAAATTTGTTATGAGTCTGGTACCTTACAGGTACTGGGTAATTGGAACAAATGCTTAAAGCTCCTTAGAGTACCGTGAAGGACAACTTAAAGATGATAGAAAGGAAGATTAAAACGGGCAGTTAGAGACCTAAGTCAGAGTGAGGAGCTAATGGAGTTTCAGAATCTGTTTGGCTGATAAGTACCTTTATCACACTTGCTTTCAATACATACCTTTGGATCGATCTAGAGAGATTGATAGTCAAGACATAAATATCTCCTAGTTTAACTTTAACTATGTATTTGTTTCATGCACTTAAATATCAGGGTGTTCAGCATCATGCAGTGAAGCTTATATGAATGAGTAAAAAGGCATCTACATCGCAAAAGACCCATCCAGTGTCAACTAGGCCACATGGATGAATGAATCTTCCTTTGTTCACAATCTGCGTATGATGAGAGGACTGAAAGCTAACCAAAGGCTTAATCCCAAACCTAACTGCAACACCACGACATTAAATCCAAGAAAGCTATAAACGTTGCATGTACACGTTTTACAAAATAAGTGAAGATGAAAGGTACTTACACTTTTGCTCCGAGAAAGTACATCACAAGTGTTCCTCTCCATGGTGCGGTTTTCAGTAGTTGGGATGCCACTAGCTGCTTCCAACTACTCTCCCTGCAACTCTTCTCCACTCAGAGGCAACTGAAATGCTGTAGGAAAAGGCAAGGAAATGTTTAATCAAGTATATGATTAACATGTGCACTTCGAAATGCTGCCACGGACTGGGACAGTGATTCTTAAATAATTCATCAGAACAGGCGGAGATGTTGATGTGTTTAAAGCAATAAAAGTGGACAGGAGGAACGTTTTCAAAACAGCTTTTGTTTAACGCAAGTTACAGATCCCAGCACCATCTGCTTTCTGTTAAATATCTAAGCTTACTTTTTTAGCAGTTGAAATAAATAGGTGTGGTAGACACAGTCTAAGGATCCTCATACGAACGGAAGAGGCAACTGAACCATGGTCTGTGCTAATTCTTGCTGGGAAACTGGGGACTCTCCAATTTTCCACTAAGGGGCCAGGCACATAACCTGCCCCACCAGTGGGAAAACACTAAAGACTACAGGACGGCTGTGAGCATGATGTCACAGCTTCCTCTTCTTGTTGTGTTACCAGTAAATGTACATAAAAGTCAATGGCGTTATCCCAGTGGCTATGCAGCCACACTCCAGAGGTTCAAAGAAGGTGAAAAGCATGCTTGAGAGAGGGTGAGAGCCTCTTACCTAGTTAAACTATAACTGTTATTCCAGAGACTCTCCCAGAGTAGCTGTCACTTTCATAGCACCAATGGCCTTGTTTCCTAACCTCTACTTTCCTAGACACTGGAAAGGAGACTTTACAGGGAAGGTTGAATTAAGTAAATTTCTGCTATTCATTTACGTCTATACATGGTTTCATTACTCACAGGATAGAGTTGTATGTGGGATGACATGCTTTGGGGAGACTTACTCTAGAGAAAAGAGGATGAGGCCAACAAGCTTGGCCAAAGCATTGACTAATAGTGTAGGCTGACATTGTAGGTGTGGAGGGCTACAGGCAACAGTGTGTTTACTCTATCAATTGAATGCAGTCTAAGTTCTTTAGGGAAAATGAGGTGCCTATCTGACATTTAGAAGAAAGAGTAGCAACAGTTAAGGGCTGAAAGAATTAGGTTCACAAAACAATTTTGAAAATACTAAGTCCAAGTTGTTATGAATTATAAATGAAAACACCACAGGAAGACCAACAGTGGACCCCTGGGAGCTCCCAGAGACTGAGTCACGAACCAAAGAGCACACACAGGCTGGTGCGAGGCCCCCACCACACATGTAGCAGAGGACTGCCTTGTCTGCACTCAGTGGGAGAGAATGAGCCTAATCCTACAGAGACTTGATGCCCCAGGGAACTGGAAATAGTAGAGATGGGGCTGCCCTCTCAGAGGTGAAGGGGAGAAGGGATGGGGAAATTTCTCTAGGGGGAATAGGATGGCAGCATTTGGGATGTAAATTAATTAATTTAAAATGAAAATTAAGTAATCTAAAACAGTTGTCTGCACCAAAAATAAACAAACAAAAACCAAATCAAAACAAACAAACAAAAAAATCTAAACATGAGTTCAAAGCATGAGAGACAATAGAGAATCCAACATGGCTGTGGACCTCAGCAAAGGGATAGCCATGCAGCATAGGAGTCCAACTCCCACTAACACCATTGGATAGGGACCTTCACCATGCTCTCTAGCAGCCCACAGTGGCACTCTCTCAAGGCTAAAGAAACTTGTTTCAATCACATATGAGCCACTCTCTTCAGAGTTCTAAAAATCAAAATGAGATATTTTTAGGGAGGCCAGGGCACCCCTTGACAGCAAGGTGCAAATAGAAAGAGAGAATGGATACTATTATTGCTAAGAATACTCCTAGATGTGGAGACCCACTGCTACCAAGGTGGAAAAAAAAAAAAAAAAAAAAGGTTTTCTAGCTTGAAGGAAATGTCTGCCTAAAGGTAAAAGAAAAACACAGTGTGAGCTTCTAGGGGAAAAAATAATTATTTCTTTTAGGCTTTATGGGCTTTTGTGGTCACTGTTTTGAAGAGAGGAAGTTTTAAATAGAGAGACTAGCCTACACAGGAAAAATACTTAGATCATAAGCTTCCAGGAACTGAGTCACCTTCATGATTAGATACGATGCTCAGCATCTTATATGGTCTCTAAAAATGTGCAAATATATTATTCATTTCATTTGAGAAATGGATAGAGATCGTTTTTAACTATGATCTAAATGCCCATGACTAGAGAGAGAAAAAAATGACATCTAGATAACTGCTGTGGGAAGCTGATGCTCTGCTGGGGAGAAACTCATTGAAAATATTTAATTATTCATCTGGTATGTAATGAGTACCCTTAGGGTACCATGAAGAAGTGCTCATAGTGAGCTAGTTAATCAATGATTTCAAACCAACAAATCAGTAAAGTCAGACAAACAATGGATTTGACCTGGAAAGGCTTGCTGAATTAATCAAGTAGTTTAAGACATTTGACTTGAAAGCCTTTAATCCCATCATTAAGAGATTCTTCCCTACAGGAATTCAAAACTTAAAGAAGTATGTGTAAACAGATGGACTTAATTAGAAAGACCAGACTCTCCATCTATATAGCTAGAGGGCAGCCTGGCCTCCATAAAAAAGTATGGACCTGGGAGCCGAATAGGTGTATCTCTGTATAGCTCTAGGCAATCTGACACATCTTAGCAGAGAGACACTGATGAATACCTGGTCTTCTTCGAGTGTTGATGAAGAGATGTGCTTAGAGCAATATCTAGCAAAACACTTGGCCTGTAAGATGGGGCTCACTTTTGTCTTCACCATCTGCATCTTTCTCTGAGTACCAAAGGCCAAGGAATAATCATATAACTGATTCTTATTTATTGTCTACAAGAGCCTAAAACCCTACAAATAAAACAAGCCTAGGCAAATTTTAACTAAGTATTGGTGAATCATTTACCTGGAACTCAGGAGATGGTGCATGACTATCAGGATCATTTTAAGAGAGTTTAGTAAAGGCTGTAAGGAAGACGGGGGCAGGGTAGAGGAACCCACAATGACAGTGCAGTCCTGGGAGCAGGCAATGGCAGAGTTATCTACAAGGAGCAAGCAGAGATGGATGTCTGCATCTACAAAAAGAAAACCATGCAGAACTGGCTTCCTTGAGAAGGCAGGTTACTTTCTGGCACAGCCCGGAGGAAAGAGGTGAAGAGAAGCACGTGATCTTATACCACCCTCCTCTGATCACCTGCCAGGACTCCCTACTAGCCAAATGCAACTGAGCAAGAGGGCAAAGAAGATGCGGATACATTTTTCATCTGTCAGTCTTCTGGGACAGAAAGCTCTGAAAGCCAGACAGGGAAAGGGAAAGAGCTGCAGGCAAAATAGAAGACCTGCCACACAACTATGGTACGCATTCTAGCAAGAGGGTTATATTCTCCTGCTGCCTCATTTGCTCCAGGAAAAATATCTACCATTTATCTCCATAATGCCAAAAAGTAGATATTGCTAATGTATTGTACTATTCAAAAATAAGGGTATCTGTTCCAGAGAGAACTCATTGTTCAGACCCAAACTTGATCACTGTGGTCATCATACCACTCTGATGTTGCTATCATGGACCAATGCCTTTTAATTATCAACAGAAAGTAATTAGCACAAATATCAGATTTGTGCCCATATCAAAGAATGTTTGAGAAGGCAAAAGGAATTTTGTTTGTTTGGTTTTTTTTATTCCCAGAGAGGCAGTTATCTGAGTCCCTACAAATTTCTCCCTTAGCAAAGATAAGGTAAGACAATACAATGTGTTTCTCTCTCTAGGCAAGACACACAAATGGAAAACTGGAGGCAACACTGGCCCATGTGTTGTCATTATGACAGAAGCTTCCATATAAAAGTCCATATAGCTACTATCAGAACATTTCTGAAGAGTTTTCTCCAAACATAATCCACCCCATTTAAACAGAAAAAGTCGTGAAGTCTAATGACAGTCAAATCTAAGCATTCAGTAAGGTTCCAGTTGACCTCAAATATCAGGAAAGCTATTAGGTACATGTTAGGCACTTATGATGAATTGCCTTTTCTTCTCCTTTTCTGGAACCAGAACTTTTTTCCTTTCCTAGAGTAATAGAATGACTGTTAGATCATAACACTACTCCAAGACATTAAAATAAAACACCACTGAGTTCCAACTTGCCACTCACTAAAATAAATTTGTCATATAGCACAAAACCTTCTTCATTTAGGGCATTGGTTCTCAACATGTGAGTCACAGCTCCTTTGAGGGGTTGAAGGACCCCTTTGATGGTTAGGGGGGAGTCTCTGCAACATGAAGAACTATATTAAAAGATCACAGCACTAGGAAGGCTGAGAGCCATCGTTTTAGGGAGAAAGGAGTATCCTAACATATTGCCTTTGGATAATTAAGAAGTTCTCAATTAGATCTGTCTTTAGTTTAGAGTCTTTTTTTTTTATTATTAGATAGTAGATGTTTCTAATGGTACATTAAAATGAAATTAAATTGCTTCAGTTTTCCCTAGCATTCTCTCAAAGGGCTGGGAGAAGGGAGAATGTGACCAACTCCAGGGTGTTACGCACATGATCAGCAACTACCCTCCCCACCCCAGCTATGGCCTAGTCCTCTTGAGTAGATTCTAATATAATGGAAAAATAGTGGATACAGAATATAATTGTTATAAAAGCCAATGTTCTTGTGCAGTTTAAACAGGCTCAATGTATTTAGGCTTAGCCAGAAAAATATATATGAAGATAAATTAAGAAGAGGCAATGAGCCTAAGAACTAAATACTCCAAATGTTAACTACAAGGGGGCAAGACAAAAATTTCATGGAGAATTTAACTGATGGCCTTAGTGAGTTAAGTGCATATCAGTTTTCCCTCTCCATACAGAAGATGGACACTATTTGTCCATTTGGCCTTTGCTTAGACAAAGGAAGATATTACCTGGATTCCCTCACATCTTCTAAACCTCTGTGTTAAGAGAAGATCCAGATGCATTTTTGTCCAGACCCAAAGAGAACACCAGTAGGTTCCTGAATTTTACAGCTTCTCTCATTTTTCCAGCTGTCATGGGCTGATATCTCTCAATTGAGCTCTTGCTTGAACTCTAGAAAATGAAATCTAGAGAGCTCAAGATACACAGAAACTCATTCAGGAATCAATAACATGAAGCATCAGCCTAAGATCACAGAGCTGCTTAAGACAGAACAGAAAGGAGGCTGAAGGGCATCTCCCCCCACCACACGCCCATAAAAGTGTCTTGGAGCTGAATATTCTGCCCTGTTCACTTTTTTCCTGAAAGCTAATTTCATGGCTGTAACAATGTCTCATGGTTTTCCAGAAGAGTTTTAACTACTCGGTTTTAAGGCAGACAGGAAGCTGACCGGCAAAAGAGGATGAACTTGAGACATCCAGTTTCAGTTTGCACTCTGTAGGGACTTTACCCTGCAGGGACATCTCAAAGGCCAAGTAGAAAGGTCAAATGGTCTGGTCAACACGTGTTTAATCTGTCTTATCCTTCCTACTTTTAACATCGTTGCTTGGATGTAGTTAGACTTCTCTAATCTCTCCATGTTTGTTTCTAACTCAGAGCCTCAGATTCATGTTTTTAAATTGTTCATCCTTCTGAACTCTTTTTTTCTTCATCATCCTGCAAAAGCCCCACCCATCTATCAATTTCCCCATGTCTCCAAATCACACAGGCCTCTACTGTGAACTACAAAAACAAACAAACAAACAAACAAAAACAAAGACAAGTTGCACAGATTTCCACTTTGCTCCTTAAGATTTCTAAATGTAATCATTGTTTCTTCAATTTAAAACTGAATTAGGTTCCAACTACACATTGCATGATTATCAATCCAAGTTCATTAAGGCTGAGAGCATTTCACCATCACTGTTCCACCTTCTCCATGGTGGAGACATAATGTTGATTACTTATCAACAATATAAAGAAACAGAGGGGGAAAATAAAACTATAAACCAGTGGTTCTCAACTTAGATAACCCTTTGGGTGTCAAAAGAGCCTTTCACATGTCTCACCTAAGACTATCAGAAAGCAAAGACATTTACATTACAAATTCATAAAGTATAAAAATTTCAGTTAGGAAGTAGCAATGAAATAACTTTATGGTTTGGAGCCACCACAATATGAGGAACTATATTAAAGGGTCGCAGCATTAGAAAGGTTGAGAACCACTACTATAAGCTCATTTCAGAAAATGAGCATTTCAACCAGTAAATATATATTTTGCAAAATTAGAAACAAAGTTATAACTACAGAAACTGCATTATCTCGTTATCAAAGAAATTAAAATCTCTAAATTTATATTTGCTTTCTTTGTAAGTTAGCAAAGTTATTTTTCATAAAATCCTGGGTGGGTATATATGTTATTAAAAGGTATATATGTGATTAAATATGTTTTACATTTCTCTGATATGACTTCCAAATGAAATAAAGCTCTTGGAAGAATTATGCTAATAAAATCCAAAAGCTTTAATGTGGTGACATACTTTTATACAATAATTCTGGAAGTAAATTTAATTGTGAGAAGGGATTCATATGCAGAAGCAATCTTGGAAGTTCTAATAGTAATAATGAAAATGTGGAAATAATTTAGATATCCAATTATAGGAGACTGGCTAATTAAAATATGCAACCTTTCCTAATGCATAAAATAGATGCACATTAATTTAATTACATGAGAACTGTGTGTGTCACAATGTTAACTAAAAATAATTGGGAGAGGTTGTGGCTATAGGTAAAGCTCAGTCTAGCTTGTATTAGGTACTAGGATTCATTCCCAACACACACAGACACACACAGACACACACACACACACACACACACACAGAGAGAGAGAGAGAGAGAGAGACAGACAGACAGACAGACAGACACAGACAGACAGACACAGACACAGAGAAAGAGAAAGAGAGACATAGACAGAGACACAGATATAGACACAGACTCAGAAAAGCAGACACAGAGACAGAGAAGGGAGGGAGTAAAGGAGAGAGCAAAGAAATGGATAAGAAGAAAATTCATTATTAAAGTTGCTTCTACAATACTATCCTGAAACTATGCACAGGAGACGAGCTGGAATGAGATATAGCAAAAATCAGTACATTTGTATAGGCACCATATTATGGTTCATTCCATTGTGGCTTCTGAATTTCTTTGCTTTCTCAAATTATCAACACTTGGGAAAAGGCACTTAAAAGTTAGGTAGTTGGAAAATGTTTGTGTGAGCCACTAACCGCCCCTTCTTCCTTTAGTGGTGACTTCTGCTTCTGTCTATGGTTATCCTGGGCACTTCTCACATGGCTCTTTGAAGCACTGGAGTGAATATAAAAACAAGTCAGTAACCACCACTTGCTACTTCAGAATATAATGACAGTGCTGATGTTTGCTTATAGGATGATGCTGGGGGAGGCTGTTAGACTGTTTGCTTCTTCATTTTTCTCTAGAATTCCCACATTTGCTGTTTTCTGTGGAGTGCTAGAATTCATCTTTTAGGGCCGGGAATGGCTTAGTTCAAAAGAGATGGTCCAAATTAAGTCCCGCTTCACAGACGCTGTTCTCTCGGTCCTCTGCTGGGTATCAACCAAAAGACAATTTCCCCTTCTGTTAAATCTTGTGATACTACCGTCTACCAAAAGAATTCCCTCGTCATTACACTTACAAAACCAGTTATGATGGTTCCTCCAAACTAGTTTCTGAGCATGCCCAACACATGGCACCTTGAAGACAGAGGCAAATACAAACAGCACACTATATTAGCAATCAGCCCGATTAGGTTTTTTGGGGCCCATAGGAGTTCAA
The DNA here is from genome assembly GCF_008632895.1 of Mastomys coucha. NCBI lineage: Eukaryota > Metazoa > Chordata > Mammalia > Rodentia > Muridae > Mastomys > Mastomys coucha. The sequence goes on along the minus strand of NW_022196914.1, from coordinate 69,256,130 downwards.
TTTACAAAGTAGTTTTCCTACCTAGATCCTGCAGAGTTACAGCAGGTACATCAGGGATGATAGGATTAGGTAGCTTTCTGAATATTTCTAACTTTCCGTCTCATGTTACATTTTTCTCCCCATGTATAGTAATAGGAAAACTACTCACCCCATGAACCTCATCCTTCTACCTTATGCTCCCTCCCCCACGGCCGCTATCCTCTTTCTCTTTACATTTAAGTGCTTTGAAAGGATTCGGTATTTCCATTATCCTTTCCTGTCCCAACCTCTTCCCCTTAATCTAATGCAAACTAGTTTCCCTCCTTCTGTACTTTCTCTGAAGACCCTAGAACTCCCAGAAACTACAGATGTTCTGAATAGAAGGTGCAGCAGCATGGTTGTTTCTCTTGAAACCTTCTCCTCTGTCTCTGTGATATCACTTCTCTGGCTCTCTGGCTGCTTGCTTGACTTCTTTCTTTTTAAAAGTTTTATTAGCATACATTGATTAGCATAAAATGGCTTTCCTGCAGAGACCATACCAGCTGTCAGAAGTCCAGATCTATGTTGTTTAGCCCAATCGGTATCAAAGAAGCCAATAATTAGGCATATATAAATGTATACATGGAGAGAGACAGAGAGACAGAGAGAGAGAAGAAAGAGATAGCTCAAGTTGGGGATGTCTATAGAGTGCCTACCTTTGGAGTTCAAGAAACCCCATGGAGGAGAGGGAGGAAGAATTGTAGGAGCCAGAAGGATTGAGGTCATCAGGAAAACACAGCCCATGATCTCCAACTAGGCAGAGCTCACTGGGGCTTACAGGGAATAAAGCAGCAATCAGAGAGCCAGCATAGATCTGGGCTAGGCCCTCTGTATGCATGCTGCACTTGGTTAGCTTGAGATATTTGTGGGACTCCTAACAGTGGGAGTTGCAGGGTGTCTCTGACTCTTTTGGCTGCTCCTGGAACCCTTTTCCTCTTACTGGGTTGCCTCATTCAACCTAAATATGTGTGTTTGTACCTAATCTTATATATGTGTGTGGTACCTTCTTATGCTGTGATCACTGGGTATCCTTGGGAAACCTGCTTTTTTCTTTCTTTCTTTTTTTTTTTTTTTAAAGAGAAACAGAGAAGGGGTGGATATGGGGGAGAGTGAAGGTTGTGGGGACTGGGAGGAGTGAAGAAAGGGGGAAATTGTACTCAGTGTTTATTGAAAATAAAACATAAATAAATACAAAAAGAGTTTTTATTATGACATTGATGTGTGTGTGTGTGTAAGAGTTCCACATGTAAGAGGTTTTATTGGGAGAGAGAGATGGGGAGATGGTGGCGGAAAGAGAAGGGGAAAGAGAGAGGGAGGGGTGTTCCATATATATATAGGTGGTGACAAGGTCATAGGTAAAGGTGGGAGGTGAGCCCAATGCATTCTGGGAATATGGTGGCTGTTGCCTTGGCAACAGGTCTGTGAGGCCCGCCTTATGTGGCTTCCCAGGTTTCAGAGGCCCTGATGCCAACAATGACTGCCAAGTCAAAGTTTACCAAGAAAAGCGATGGAATTTAGAATCCTGGAGCCTGTAGAAATAGCTCATCAGTAGAGATCAGTTGCTAGTCTTTCAGAGGCCCTGGGTTCAGTTCCCGGAATTCATAATATAGCTCAAGACCAAATGTAACTGCAGTCCAAGAGCATCCAACATCTCTTCTACCCTCCACAGGCACTGCACATACATGTTACATGGACATACAGGCAGACAAAATACTCATACATGTAAAATAAAAGAAAATAATAGGTTCTTGTTTAAAATTCAGATTCCTGACTATGCACTGGTGTGTCAGAACCTCTAAGAGCGGTATCCAAGAAGTTCTGGACATAATCATGATGAGTACAGTAAACGAAACTGTTGGCCAATACTTGAGAAATCTTGTCTACAGTATATTCATGGAAAACCTGTCTATTTTCTCTGTTCCACTCATTGTCATATGCTTAATAATTTCCATGAATATATTTCATATCCTGACTGCTTCTGAGTTTTAAATTTAGACACCTGAGTTCTGTCAGGCACCTGACTTAAAATGACCTCAATCCTCTCAAAGACACTATGTCCATTTATGAATTGAACAGTTTTTCTTAATTCTCAAACATATCTCTCTTGCTGTTTGAGTGCTCTCTCTCCCTCTGTCTTCCCTCTCCCTCTTCCCTCCCCTTTCCTCCTTCCATCCCTCCCCTACTCCTCCTCTGTCACCCTGTCTCTCCCTCAGCTGAGAATGCTCTGACACACCCTCTAATACTCTGAGCTCTTCGCATTCCTTTCCCATTTTTATCACCACTCAACTTATGATCATGTCTTACTCGAAATGTTTCTCAGCTCTCTTATCTCTTTACAAATCTATCACTACTATGTTCTAGACATTTATCTACACTATTTCAGCCAACTTCTAACAAAACTTGGAGCTAACACTATCTCTTTCAAGTTCATCTTTAAAATCTTTTTCATTTTTTATTGGTTATTTTTTATTTACATTTCAAATGCTATCCTACCTTCCCAGTTTCCCCTCCACAAATTCCCATCCCCTCCCCATCTCCTGCCTCTATGAGGGTACTCCTCCTTTAAAGTCTTACACCCATATGATAATGTACAAGTCAGTCACCTCTTCCACATGATAGGTAGGGACATGTGCTTTTGGTTACAGATCCTCCACTTGCCTTCTGAATAGCATGGCTCTCGTTCACTTGAAATACTGAGATAACTGCAATAGTGGTTTATTTTTAAATTACATGTACATATCTGTTTGTCTATCAACATATATATATATATATATGTGAATATGAATTCATATACACACATATATGAATACTTTGGAGTATGTGTGTGTCTGATAACTATTTGTTGGCATTGCTTATCATCTTTCACTATTCAAATCCCAGGGACTGAACTCAGGCTATCCAACTCAGCAGCAAGTGTTTCAACCCTGTGAGCCATGTCAGTGACCCCACTTAAAGTTTCTTTCACATTCTGTACATTTTTTTTAAGTTTTATTGCATTATGATGAGAAAAGTTACATGATTTCAATTTATCTGAATTTGTTAACATTTAAAAATATATTTTAAGTATATAGAATTAAATCACATTCTTGTTTCCCTCTTGTACCCCAACTCCTCCCAGAGACCCCCTTCAATACCTACAATATCTTTTTTGTCATATTCCTTAAAATTTATAAAACATTATAACAATAAAACTGAGTATTATAAAAGTTGTTTGATATAAAACAACAATCAATTTAAGTCTTATGTAAATGCTTGTCTACAGCAATACTGAACATACATATGTTTTTCTCTATATAAATTTTAAATAGCTCCAAACATATTAACTGTATATTTTAAAATAATACATCACTACTAGTATTTTCTTAAATGAACATAAATATATAAAGTCTTTTGTTTCTTTGTTTTGTATTTAGTAGAGCTTAAAATCTTGGCTCTTACTGTGATACAAGCCCAAAATAAGAACAATTTTTAGACACTGGAGTTCATTGTAATAAGGCTGTACTTCAATGACCCTCACATCACCAAAGGATTTTACCTCCATTGTAGCTAAGCTGAGAGTTGATAGTTCTGCTCCACCAAGGAATGAATTGTAGGCACAATTTTTGGATACAAACGTCCTGCTATGGTCAAAGCTATTTGACTTGAGTGAGTGACTTTATTCTCAGCCCACAGAGAACAGGTTACATTCATTTAAGAAATAGTGTGTGTATTAAGATGGTTTATTCATAAAGTCATTCACCAACTGTTTCCATGAACAATGGTTCTGCTTGGAGGGTGGCACAGACATTAGGTGAGGGTAAGAATCTGGTTCATTAGCTGTGATAATTTGGAAAAGCATTCATCTCAGAGAAAGAGTAACTTATAAAGTCCTCTTCTTCAAACTTGATACAAGAGTTACAAAATCAAGCAAAGCATTCAGTCTCACTCTTTGTTGTTCTCTTACAAACTCCCTCCCAATTTAATTGTCTACATTTCTTTTGGGTATATAAATAATTTTGAAATATGTAAGCTGTTCTGAAAACCATAGTATACTGTAAAAACATGAAATAAACAATACTACTAATACAGAGGCTGAGATAGGAGAAGCAAGATTTCAAGACCGTTATGTTGTACACAGCAAAACACTGTCACATACAAACAAGCTGAAAATGTATATGGATTATACAATATTGGACCTATTTCTCCAATTACCAAATTAGAGAGATCATTGGATGACAATCAACAAATTTCTAATTCCTCATATTTCTGGATTTCAATCGATTAGAATATGTTGGTAATATTAATTTTCATATTAAGATATTAAGAAAAATAATTCCTGTTGTTTTTGTTGTAAGAGGTGGAATTAGGTTTGTGTGGATTTGTTACAAGATTACTTTCTTGCTTCTTCTAGGGTGTAGTTTTGCTCCTTATGTTGATGTTTTCTATCTATTATCCTGTGTAAGGCTAGATTTGTGGAAAGATATTGTGTAAATTTTGTCATGGAATATCTTGTTTTCTCCATCTATGGAAATTGAGAGTTTTGCTGGGTATAGTAGCATGAGCTAGCATTTGTGTTCTTGTAGGGTCTGTATGACACCTGCCCAAGATCTTCTAGCTTTCATAGTCTCTAGTGAGAAGTCTGATGTAATTCTGATAGCTCTGCCTTTATTTGTTACTTGACCGATTTCCCTGACTGCTTTTAAAATTCTTTCTTTGGTTAGTGCACTTGGTGTTTTTATTATTATGTGACGGGAGGAATTTCTTTTCTGGTCCAGTCTATTTGGAGTTCTGTAGGCTTCTTGTATGTTCATGGGCATCTCTTTCTTTAGGTTAGGGAAGTTTTCTTCTATAATTTTGTTGAAGATATTTACTGGCCTATGACCTTGGGAGTCTTCACTCTCTTCTATACCTATTATCCTTAGGTTTGGTTTTCTCATTGCATCCTGAATTTCCTGGATGTTTTGGGTTAGGAACTTTTTGCCTTTTGCATTTTCTTTGACTGTTGTGTCAATATTTTCTATGGTGTCTTCTGCCCCTGAGATTCTTTCTTCTATCTCTTGTATTCTGTTGGTGATGCTTGCATCTACGACTCCTGATTTCTTTCCTAGATGATTTTCTATCTCCAGGGTTGTCTCACTTTCTGAGTTTTTCATTGTTTCTATTTTCATTTTTAGATTCTGGATGGTTTTGTTCATTTCCTTCACCTGTTTGATTGTGTTTTCCTGTAGTTCTTTAAGAGATTTTTGTGTTTCCTCTTGAAGGGCTTCTAGCTGTTTACCTGTGTTCTCTTATATTTCTTTGAGGGTGCTATTTATTTCTTCCTTAAAGTCCTGTATCATCATCATGATAAGTGATTTTATATCTGAATCTTGCTTTTCCAGTGTGATGGTGTGTCCAGGACTTACTATAGAGTACTGGGTTCTGATGATGCCAAGTAACCTTGGTTTGTGTTGCTTATATTCTTATGCTTGCCCTGTACCATCTGGTTATCTCTAGTGCTACCTGCCCCTGCTAAATCTCACTGGAGCCTGTCTTTCCTGTGATCCTGGTTGTGTCAGAACTCCTCAGAGTCAAACTGTCTCTGTGATCCTGTGATTTTGGGATCCTGTAATCTGGGCTTGTTAGAGCACCTGGGAGTGGAGCTTCCTCTGGGTGTTGTGGGACTTGCTGCTGAGCTCGCGCCCGCCCAAGGTCTGTTCAAGGTACCAGCCCAGAGAGACTGGAAGGAAGGAACCCCAGCCACTGGGCTGGTGGAGTTCCTGTGTGCCTGGTCCCGTTGGTCCCAGTTACTCCAGGTGTTGGGACAGATGTTGTGTCCTCCTCACCTCTGATCCTGGGCATGTTAGTGCACCTGGAAGTGGAGCTTTCTCTGGGTGTTGTGGGACTGGCTGCGGAGCTCTCTGTACATTTTTTATACCTCCATTTTCTTCTGGTATATTCTTCTCTTCCTCATATCCATATCTGTATATCTCCTTTATTTGATGATATCTGCTTCAGGACTCAATTCAGGTGTCATCTTTTCTTTGAAGGTTCCTGGTTCTCTCTATGTAGCAGTCTATTGCCATCCAGTCCCTGTTCCCTTTCTTCCATCACACCTCCTGAGTGCTCTTGACAACGAATTTACCATTTTACATTGAAAGAGCCTATTTCCCTGTTTATTTATTGTCACTCTTACCCTGGATTTCACTTTCCCCTTGGAAACAAAGCATTTCACACTTACATAGACAATCAGTACATAAAACACACACAACAAGCCTTTACTGAATTCTGCTTAATTGAGCTGCTTTCCTTCAATGATGCACATTTTGCCTTATAATTTAAAAGCATGAATCTTTTTCTTTGTAGTTTATGCCCACATTCCTCTGTCTTCTCCCCAAACAATAACAGAAATCCTTCTTACAAATTCATTCACTGGACATTTATTAGGCACTTTTGGTATGTATACAATGAGCTGTACCAGTGTCCCAGAACACAAAGATGAATGTGACAGACTCTGCTTGAGGATCCAGAGGTGGGAGCGACAGCAAACGGCATAATACATCAAGTTCTCTGACAGCTCAGAGAAGCCGGCATGAGACCCCCAGGAAGCTGCAAGTGACTCACCCATCTAATGGCTGCAAAGCCTTTTCTGCCATCCTGCTCTTGTGAACACTTTATGCTAAGTGATTCAAGGGCCATTTCCTATATTGATATACCCCAAGTGTAAGGGACAGAACAGAAACGTGAAAACAGACAGTTCCTTCTATCTCCTTTGGGCATCTGGTGAGACTTCTGTTCCTACAGTAGAGCTGGCTCCACAACTCCAAAGTCAGAAAATGTGCTGTAAATAGCTATTCAAAGGACAATGGCAAACAGTCACACTTTCTTACGAGAATGTAAGCTTTTGATTTCAGAAGAGATTTGTTAGAAAATAATTGACATTTCAGAAAATAAAAGTACATCATTTGGCTCCCGAGGTAGCCTAATTCCTTATTCCCAAGGGTATGGAAATGCCAAAGTACCACTCTTTTCAATACTAACTTTGGCCACTGTTTCAAAGAAAAAGTCCTGCTGAGTCATTTAGCAGCAAATCAATTACATTCCCTTCCAGGGTTCCATGGTTTATGGTCTCCCCCAGCACACACCTGAAATAATTGTGCTATCTAAAATACAATTTTTTACCCTAAACACAAGGCTGGGGACAATCTTGTTCTTCTATCACAGGGCAGGGCCTACTGTTTCATATTACTTTGCCTTGCATTAGCTTCCTGCTACACAGAAAACTAACAACAAAAACTTGCTTTCAACAGCTCTCCTAGAAACACTCCATGCCACTGCCTCCTTACAGTACCTTTCCATCCCGGGCAGTAGAATGTGCTCAGAGACGTTCTGTCCTATGAATCATATGCAGTCTGATATAGAGTCTGATCACCTGAGGCCCAGTATGGAAGAAACAGCTGGGATATATCATCAGCAGACTGTTGTAACAGATACATAGAGTTGTTAATAAAAATTCTTGAGAGGAAAAACAAGAAGCTATCAAGATGTTCCCCATAATATCTCTGGCTCATGCTGCTTAATGTCCATCACAAAAGTTTGTTTCATAGAGGCATTGTGTTTTGTAGGATTTCCTGTCTTATTTCGGGTTGAAGAAGCCTGTCCATCTGAGTCCTTTTGAATTTGAGAAGTTGCACAATGGCATGGCGACATACAGTCACTTACACTGGGCTGGGTGGTCCCTGCTTTATAATCACAGTTAGCACTTTGTTTTTTTTTTTAAATATTTTCTTCATTTACATGTCATATGATTTCTCCTTTCCCAGTTTCCCCTCCAAAAAACAAACAAACAAACAAACAAACAAAAACAACAAGAACAAACCCCTGTTGCCTCCCTCCTCCCCATGCTTGCCACCCCACCCTCTCCCACTTATTGGCCCTGGCATTCCCCTACACTGGGGCACAGAACCTTCACAGGGCCAAGGGCCTCTCCTCCTATTGATGATTGATGTTGCAATCCTCTACTATACACATGCTGCCAGAACAATCAGTCCCACCATGTATAGTCCTTGGTTGGTAGTTGAGTCCCTGGGAGCTCTGGGGGTACTACTTAGTTCATATTGTTGTTCATCCTAAGGGGCTGCAAACCCTTCAGCTCCTTTGGTCCTTTCTCAAACAGTTCAGGTGGAGGACATGGGCCTTTCTCTCTCTGCACCTGATCCAAGAGAATCCTTAGATGATAGATTTTGTTTCCTAGGTAGATGGACAGATTGGTAGATAAAGTTGAGAGAGAGAGAAAGAGAGAGAGAAAGAGAGAGAGAGAGAGAGAGAGAGAGAGAGAGAGAGAGAGCAAACAGAAGCTTCTTTCCTAGATCCCAGATTCACATTGCAGAGATACAGGAGTAAAATTATCACTCCAATACTTCGTAGTCAGGCTTTTTTCAAAGTCCATCTTGTAATCAGCAGTCTCCAAGTTCTCCTGTTGTTTCTGCTTCTCTAGCACCAATGGATGTAATTTTTAGGTTCCTGAAATACTTGCATTGCGAGCAGGTCCCTTAAGGAAAGGGCTGATAGGATTGCCTTTAATACTGATAATGCTGCTGGTATAGATTATCTGAGACACAAGGAGAAAAAAACAAATCAGAGTTGGAGTTGAGAATACCAGAGGCAAAATGAGTTAACAGAGCACCACGCAGTTCTTATTTGAGACATAAAGTTGACCTAAGGAGACTTCAGCAGGAAAACCTCATCTGAGCACTGGGTGACTCCAAAAACTCTCAAGCTCTCATCTCCCCCTGATTAGCCATCCTAGCTGAAGAAGTCATTACTCGCAGACTCCATAAACAACAGAAAAGTGGGGCATTAAAAAGATGAAGAAATTTATTGTTAATTAAAAGAAGCATAAACAAGGAGAAAAAAAACACAACCAGGAAACCAAAGACTAGAAGAAGCAACCCAAACATATCAGTTCTCTGCCTCTCGGGAAGCAACAACCCCATTAGCATGGTTACAAGAAAATATGCCCATGGTGGAAGTATCATTAGCATCAAGAAAGACTGGAAACTATGCAGGCTGTTAATGTTAGCTGGAACCAAGAGGCAAATTTTAATCAGTTGGGGAAAAGCTGATTTAGAAATATTAAACATAAAACCACTCTCCCCAAAAAAGTTTAACAAGGGATTTGAATTTACTTTTCTTTCTGAAAGGTTGACTATCTTACCAAGCTTGTCATTAAAGACAAAAAAACAGCAAAATTAAGCTCTGTAAAAGGAGAAATTATATTACTCCTCTGGTGACTTTCAATATACTCTTTTTCCTCTTATATTCAGAGTATATGTGGTAGATAGAGTCAAGCCAGTTCCTTCCAATGAACACTCTCTTCTTGATCCTTTCATTCTCATGAACAGATTCTGAAGAAAGGACTCATTTAGATGAGAGCTATTGACTTGGAGAAAAGGTAGAAAAGGGCAAAAAAGAAATCGATTCATGGGACATTATGAGTTTGAGGACTGGTTACAGCTGGATTCAAGGTCTGTCTGGGTCACTTACTGATTCTGGGTCATGATTGGAGGTTAACTTTCCTGAGTCAACTTCAAGGTTAACCTCAATGTGAATGTTAAATCTCTACTTCAGGGTTTCACTTAGATGCTGGGATCCTGTGTAACCACATACTGAACTCAGCAGTATCACTATGCTCAAAAGACTATGATGCTTAAGCCTCAAGCTTATCCTGAGCCAAGGGCTTCGATGGATTCTAACAATGAACAGGAACTGTGGGCTCTAACAACACAAACCATGATTCATATCAATCCTTTGCATTTAGAAACAGAAGCTTGCTATACAACCTAGTGGTAGCAAAGATGAGAATCCTTAAATTGTAGTTAACCTCTCAGTTTAGATAAGTAAGTGCTGAATATTCTACACACTCAGACTTTATTAAGACAGCAAAATTGGTCATTAAAAATGCACTCCTCCTAGGATTATTATTCTGCTTTTGTATTACCACAAAGTAAGAGTCGTCATTCTAGTTCTTGACTCACCCCAGAACAGAGCAAGATTTTCTTTAACGAGAATACTTTTTAAATTAAAACAGAATTTCATCACTTCCCTCTCTCCCTTTCATCCTTCCAGACCCTCCTGTGTTTCCTCCCTCCAACTCTTCCCACCTTCACCCCTCCCACACTCTCTCAAGTTGATAGCCTTTTTCAGAACAAGGTTTTCTTAATCTTTAGCTTCTGGGTTCAGGCCTGAGCTTTTTGCACTGCTATCAATGGGGCCAGATGAACTTTAAGTCTGAAGGTTAGAAATCATTTCCACTCTGATTCTTATTTCTTTAGGGACTTGTTGAATAGCCTCAAAATGAGTCCTATCACTTTTTTTTTTCCAGCAAGAAGTTAATTGTAATTCCCACTCCTAAGTGGCAACAGCCAACACCAAGCAACTACCAAGTTTCTTAAAAGGCTCTGAGTGCAGACAAAAGGCCAGACACAGGGAAGAAATTTCACTCAGATTCAGTAGGACTGCTGCAATCACCCCATCGTTGTTCAGAGCTCGGATGCTCTAACTGGAGGCTATGCCAAATCACTTCAACGCTTGTGGTACCCATTTGGCACCTGCAATTAGCCTTTGTTCCCTCTTTGTTCATGATGGAAATGGGGGGAATGGCTATAAAATTGCATGTCAAATAAAAAAAGAGAGAGACAAAAATCTCCCTAAAGACTATTTTGCTAATAGATTATATTCTTAATGAAAATAAAAAATAGTACCTTTTAAACCAGTGGCTTATTAGTTCAATACTTCAAAAGAGCAATGGCAACTGGAAAGCTGGACTTTCATTTGTTTTTAAATCTCCTTAATTCACTGAAAAAACTGTAAGCTAAAAATGTAAGTTGCCAAATGAAATCAAATTTAATGTCAGAATTTTAAGTGGCAGGAAGACAGAAAGTTGGAGAGAAAAGGTTCTTTAAGTTCCAATTCACTTCAGATTCTGTCACCATGAGGATGGTGTGACACACACTAAAGACCCTGTGCTGGTCACAGTACTACACATAATAACCCAACAAGATTCAGCAGCCAGTCCTATTGCAAAGGCAGCAGAGTTCTGTAAGACAATGCTGACTCCTCTCCTATGACAAATGACTAGGGCAGGGAGATGAGACCAGCTTCAAGAACAGTAAAAGCACAGGCAGAAGAGTCAGAGACCAAATCATTGCAAAAGCATTTAGTTGGCAAATGGCACACGGATGAATCTACTTCATTCCCAAAGCCACAAAACAGTGATTTTGTCATTTTGATGAAAAGCATTCACTGTGTGCCAGCTCATGCTCCAGTCACTTAAAGGGTAGCAATTCTATTCCCACAAAATTCTGTAAAAATAGATACCATTTTAAATACCAAATTTTGAGAAGGAACAGAGGCACAGAAACCAGAAACTCATTGAAAAGGAGGAAAGTATCTCTGATATATACCTAGAATTTGAATTGGCAGGATACCCCCAGAAAGGTCATCTTGTAATGAATGATTCCTGGGAGAAATGCTGGTTGGGAGCTTCTTTCTCCACTATTGGTGGAAATCGTGTCTCCAAAGCCAGGAGACTGCTTATAAGAAATACAACATTTCTTCCCCCCACCCCCCGGTATCTTAGTTATACTGAATGGATGTTGCTCTCTCAGACAAGGGTCAGTAGACTATGTCAAGCTTCCAATGTAAGGTAGAAATTTAAGTCTACCTATCTATCAAATCTCATTGTATATAACATGACAAACAAAATCATGGGGAAAACATGGAAAAGTTGCCCTTTGGGAAGTTTCTGTAAAAGAGTTAACAAAATCCAGAATGTGAAAGGAATTTAATATTAGGGAAATCTATACTCTAAATGAAATGAAAAACATGCATACTCTCATAATAGTGAGAGTATCTCATTAAATCATGTGGGGAAGATCTCAATACTGAGTCCTGATTTAATCTGAGGGTCCTACATTAGGTATCGTATAATCCTATATATTATATTATAACAAATATATAATAATCCTACATAATATACATATATATGTATAATCCTATATTGGGATTCCTCATATAGCTTGTATCTTCCTTATTAGCAAATCATTGCACATTCCCACCAAAGGCCAGGGCAGTAGAGATGCCCATATCACCACCACCTTCAGTTAATAATGTTTTTAATGGCCCAGATGTAAAGTCAATAAATGACAATCATGTGTACTGGAAATGAGGACAAAGTCTATTGTTGGAACATGACAAGATGAAAAACAGCAATGTTAAAGTTGAAAAACTAAGTAAAAATATGTTAAGAAAATGAGCTCAGCAGGCTGTACTTATGTGAAATATATGCATATATCTGTATACATGTAACAATAACTGAAGAAGAGGCCATAAATGTAAGGGCATGTTGGAGAAGTTTCAAGGGCAGAAATGATAAAAATACAGTAGTCAAATAAGAAATGCTAAAAAAAATTTAAATCTTAAGTTTTAAAAAAGGGAGGTAGTTGGTTACAAAGCAATGTTTTCCTATACACAAACAATTTGAGGTGAAATATTAACCCACACTTACCTGTGTGCACACAATTTGAACAATCACACATACACACATGCACATATACACATTTACATATGCCAACACTCATACACACACACACACATACACACACACACACATTCAAAGGTCTAGGGTAGAAGACTAGTTTTAGTTTATCTGCATGATGCTGTAGAAACACTATGACCCTGAGTTGTAGCACACCAAAGGGTACAAAGGAAAATAACTGATCTCCTGATGCAGTGGTACAAGGGACAAAAGGAGCTTCCACAAGGTTTGTTTTTTTTTAGTAAAATTGCAGCTAAACAAGTTGAAAATTGCCAGCTTGAATGAAGCCAAGCTGAAGAAAACAGACGCAGGAGAAATATTCTGCTGATGAAGAGACCATTTAGAAGCAAAAGGACAGTGAACTTTTCAAACCACTGGAGCACCACCCCAAACTGTCTTCAAGGCTTTGATCATGACATGGAAGAAGGGCCACTTGCAAGATGGATGGACCCAAGTCCTATGTGTGCTTTGAATGAACTCAGGCAAAATGAGGCTGAGGCCACCAGACTGTAATTTCTGAAAAGACCTCCAGTTGGACTTCCATAGACCCGAGGGCATTAGAGACCAGCATTCAGATGCTTAATGGAATCGAAACAAAATTCATAGCAAAATAAAAACAAAAAAGAATCTGTTTCTGAAGTGGAAGACAAGCAAGTTGCAGATAGAAATTATCTATGTATTTATAGGTAAATTCTTGTTATGGGCAAATGCATACGAAGGCAGAGAGAACAGGAAGATGAACCTGTTTGTTCTTCACCACATCCTGCAATAATTACAATGATTTATCAACCATGCACTATTTACTCTCACAACTGGACTTCTAGTATTACCTTTCCTTGCCTGCCTATTAATAAAGACACTGTATAAACAAACAAGCCAGCACGCTTGTATGATTTCCAGAAGACCAAAATAATGCAGGGGGAAAGTGCTACAAAAAAGTAACTGATCTCGGCATTCGGCTAAAAGAAAATGAAATTTAACATATCAGAAAAGAAGGTGTGTGGTGTGTGTGTGTGTGTGTGTGTGTGTGTGTGTGTGTGTGTATGTGTGTGAGAGAGAATTTGCTATTTAATAGAGATAATAATTTATCAGTATATATATCACAGTTTAATCAATCATTGTATTTGCCCAATATGACAATCATTAAAAACAAAACAAAACCTCAAAAATACCTTCCTAATACCACTTCAAATTAAATTTCCTGTCTTCAAGACTTTTAAGTGTATAAATGAAGCCACAGAAGTACTTTAAGAAAATAACAGATATTTTTTAAAATTAATTATTTTCTTTATTTACATCCCAAATATTCCCTCCTTCCCAGTACCCCCTCTTAGAATTCTTTACCCCACTCCCCCTCCCCTTAGCCTCTGATACCTGTTGGGCATCTTCCTTCCCTAGGGCATCAAGTCTCTACAGGATTAGTTGCATTCTCTCCCACTGAGGCCAGACAAGGCAGTCCTCTGCTACATATGTGGCTCTGACCAACCTGATTTTGTATGTGCTCTTTGGTTGGTAGTTTAGTCTCTGGGAGCTCCTAGGGGTCCAGGTTAGTTGACACTGTTGGTCTTCCTAAGGGGTTGCCATCCCCTTTAGCTCCTTCAGTCCTTCCTCTAACTCTTCCATAGGGGTCCCTGACTTCAGTCAAATGGTTGGCTCTAAGTATCTGCATCTGTCTCAGTCAGCTGCTGGTAGAGCCTTTCCAAGGACAGCTATGATAGGCCCTGTCTGCAAGCACAACGTAACATCAGGAAAAGCATCAGAGTTTGGTGCCTGCCCATAGAATGTATCCCAAGTTGGAGCAGTCACTGGACAGCCATTCCCTTCATCTCTGTTCCATTTTTGTCCTTGCATTTCTTTTACGCAGGAAGAGAATTCTCAACATAGGAATCTCAAATGGTTGAGAAACATTTAAGGAAATGTTCAGCATCCTTAGTCATTAGGGAAATGCAAATCAAAATGACCCTGAGATTCCACCTTATACCACTCACAGTGGCTAAAATCAAAAACTCAAGCACATGCTGGCAAGGATGTGGAGAAATAGGAATACTCCTCCATTGCTGATGGGATTGCAAACTGATAATTAATCTTGTGGTTACTCAGAAAATTGGAAATAGTTCTATCTGAAGACCCAATTATACAGCTCCTATGCAAAAGATGTTCCACCATACCATATGGACACATGCTCCACTATGTTCATAGCAGCCTTATTCATAATAGCCAGAAACTAGAACAAAAGAATGGATATAGAAAATGTGGCTCATTGACACAATGGAATACTATTTAGTTATTAAAAACAAAGACTTCTGTACCCCATTTTTAATAGGGTTATTTGTTTCTCTGGAGTCTAACTTCTTGAGTTCTTTGTATATATTGGATATTAGCCCTCTATCAGATATAGGATTGGTAAAGATCTTTTCCCAATTTGTTGGTTGCCCTTTTGTCCTATAAAGAATTCTCAACTGAGGAATACCAAATGGCTCAGAAGCACCTAAAGAAATGTTCAACATTCTTAACTATCAGGGAAGTGCAAATCAAAATAATCCTGAGATTCTACCTCACACCAGTCAGAGTGGCTAAGATCAAAAACTCAGGTGACATCAGATGCTGGCGAGGATGTGGAGAAAAAAAAAACACTCCTCCATTGCTAGTGGGATTTCAAGCTGGTACAACCACTCTGGAAATTAGTTTGGCAGTTCCTCAGAAAATTGGACATAGTACTGCCAGAGGACTCAGCTATGGCACTCCTGGGCATATACCCAGAAGATGCTTCAACATGCAATAAGGACACATGCTCCACTATGTTCATAGTAGCCTTATTTATAATACCAGAAACTGGAAACAAACCAGATGTCCCTCAACAGAGGAATGGATATAGAAAATGTGGTATATTTACACAATGGAGTACTACTCAGCTATTAAAAACAATGAATTTATGAAATTCTTGGGGAAATGGACGGATCTGGAGGATATCATCCTGAGTGAGGTAACCCAATCACAAAAGAACAAACACGGTATGTACTCTCTGATAAGTGGCTATTAGCCCAGAAGATTGGAATACCCAAAACACAATCCACAAACCACAAGAAACTCAAGAAGAAGGAAGACCAAAGTGTGGATACTTCGATCCTTCTTAGAAGGGGGAACAAAATACCCATGGAAGGAGTTGCAGAGACAAACTATAGAGCAGAGACTTTGAAGGAAGGACAATCCAGAGACTGCTCCACCTGGGAATTCTTCCCATATTCAATCACCAAACCCAGACACTATTGTGGATGCCAGCTAATTCTGGCTGACAGTAGCCTGATATAGCTGTCTCCTGAGAGGCTCTGACAGTGCCTGAATAACACAGAAGTAGAGGCTCACAGCTTTTCATTGGACTGAGCACAGGGACCCCAATGAAAGAGCTAAAGAAAGGACCCAAGGAGCTGAAGGGTTTGCAGCCCCTTAGGATAAACAACAAGATGAACTAACTAGTACCCTCAGAGCTCCCAGGGACTAAATTACCAACCAAAGAGTACACATTGTGGGACTCATGGTTCCAACTGCATATGTAGCAGAGGATGGCCTAGTCGGTCATCAATAGGAGGAGAGGCCCTTGATCCTGTGAAGGTTCTATGCCCCAGTATATGGAATGACAGGGCCAGGAAGAGGGAGAGGGTAGGTTAGTGAACAACCGAGGGTAGAGGGAAAAGGTTTTTTTTTTTTTCTTTTTTCCTGAGGGGAAACCAGGAAAGGAGATATCATTTGAAATGTAAATAAAGAAAATATCTACTAAAAAAAAGGACTTCATAAATTTTGCATGAAAACTCCATTTATCAAAATTTTTGAGGGTACAGGGGCCGGAAAGGTGACTCGTTGGTTAAAAGCATTTGCTGCACTTGTTGCTCTTGTGTGGGACCTGGGTTTAGTTCCTAACACCCACATGATAGTTAACAACTATCTGTTACTCCAGTTCCAGGGGTCTGTGCTCTTTTCTACTTCATGAACACCGAAAAGAACATGGTTTACACACTATATGCAAGAGAAACACCTATACGTATAAACATAATTCACATACTACTGCTACTACTACAACTACTACTACTACTACTTATTATTATTATTATTATTATTGTTATTATTATTATTATTTGGTCTTGAGAGACAGGGTCTCTCTGTGTAGCCCTAGCTGTCCTGGAACTTACTCTGCAGACCAGGCTTGCCTCAAACTCAAAGAGATCTACCAGCTTCTGCCTCCCTCCCGAGTTCTAGGATTAAAGGTGGGCACCATCACTGCCTAGCCACATAAGTTTTCTAAAGCTTAAAAAGAAACCACTGAGGGTATTTTTTTTACCAATTGGCAAAAGTGCTCTAACATCTTACACAATTACAGCATGAAAAACTCAAAATCAGTTAGAAAAATGAAAATGTCCCAAGAAGCTGAGAGGTGGGAGAAGGTCATGCATAAGAAAATTAAGGAAAAGATACAAAACTAAAAAGTCAAATGTATGAAAATTTCAGTATCACTACTAAACAAATAAGTAAAAATAAATAAGGCTGCTTTCTTTCGTCTGTCGGGTCACATATTAAAATGATAATACACAATATTAGAGCATTCATTCTCTGCCAGTGGGAGTATAATCGGGACAATATTTCTAGACAGGTCTTTGGCAGAAATATTAGAAGCGTGATAAACACACTGACCCTTTGAATCAGCATGACAGAAGAACACACAGATGGAGGCAGAGATGACAAATGACAATGGACACAGGGCCCGTAAAAGGAAAAACACGTGAACCAACGCAATACTGGGAGGTGGAAGATTACCAAGTTAATACTGCCGTAAGATGTCATAGAATAGAGAGGGTGTTTCAAAGAAGGATAAAAACACATAGAATTAAGATGTGCATACTAGTAAGGCTGAGTGAAGACTGTAGGTCTAAGGACATGAGCCCATTTCTGCAGTGTATCTACACATACACAGACAACAATCTGTCTGGGTATGCCAGTGCATACATGTATTCTAAGTGCTCTGGAGGCTGAGACAAAAGAACCACAAATCAGAAGCCAGTCTGGGCTCCATACAGACTTCCAATGTAGCCTGGATTGTATAGTAAGATGTGTTTCAAAACACCCTGGAGCTGGAGATGTGGCTCTATGTAGGGTGCCTGGGGAGTCTGTTCAAGGCTTCTAGGATGATCCCCATTGCTATATAAAAAATAAAACTGAAGATCATAGGATGAACATGAACTGTGATTTAACTATATTTACCTCTGAAATTATGGGTGGGTTCTTTCCCTTTATTTCTATGACTGCTAGGATAAATTTTTCTAAAGTGACCACATACTATTTAAGTCACAAAAATTTTTGTTATTAAAATTTTTAAGTAGGTATAGCTACAGCTTTGAGTATAGTTTGTAGATAAAAATCAAAGTTGACTGGCACATGTCAAAACTCATCAAATGGAATATAGCCAACATGTAATATTTATACAGCAATTATCCCTTAGTGAGGCTGTTAAAATTAGTATACTGTAACACATCAATAAAATAAAAAATACGAATTTGATAAAAACATGATTGTGGAATTTCTTAACTGTGGTTGGCTTAATGTTCTGGTATGAAAGACACTGCAGACTATTCATGGCTTGTCTGGGGACAGCATGCTTCAGACTACTAGCCTTCGCTGTGTAGTAGAATCCAAAATTTAAGCGTAATTATAGAAATTAAAATTTAAACTCACTGGTTAGTTTTCCTGTATTTTAGCAAATTTAATGGAAGGAAAACAAGTCTAAAGCAATGCATGATTAACATATTTGTTAAAACATAGTTATTAAATTTGCCAGTTATTGCTCTTGAAGGAGCATTTGTTTACCTCTCTAACATGTCAGATTTCATTGACTGAATTAATAATACATAAACACTCTTAACCAGCTTTTTTTCCCAGTAAATCTAAAGACTAGAACAACCTGTTTGGTTGTGGGTAAGTGCTATGAAGCCTCAAGGTGGTTAGGTTCTCCCTCTTTAATCCGTAGCATTATTCTCAAGCTTGACCCAACCCTGTTCCAGAGAACAATCTTATTTCCAGACAGGGATTTCTTAATGAAAGGAAGAATGAGAGGAGACCAACATTGTTGCCAGACATGGTGTTAGAAGATAATATCTATTACTTAGTCCTTATAAGTATATGATGTAAGCAGTGCTTGCCTCAGTCTACAAAAGGCAGAGCTAACCCTAGGGTAACCTAAATGATTGTCCTTAATATCTCAAAGAGAGATGAGATACCACACCTTTTCCAAAAGGCTGCTGATTTTGTTGCCTTTTACAATTGTGGGTGAGTTAGCATGGTGGTTAACCATAGGCCTCTGAGACAGAATGCCTAGACTGAACTCACTGCTCATATTCTTAATCTCATCATGACTCAGTTTTCCACCATAAGTAAAGAAAGTGGTAGCTTCAACTTTGTATTTGTAAGAAGTGAAGTTGTAGAGCGCATGAAAGGTCCTGGGCATTCCTTGACATATAGTAAGTCTTATTAAATATTATAGGGGTAGATGGATCTTAGTCACTTTGTGTTCTGGACTTAACTCTGGAATTTGTCATATCCCCCCCACTATTAGCTGCACCCTCTCAGCTCCACAGATGGCAGAGCCGATCACCTTGGAGGCTGAGGTTGCTATCAGGCCAGGTCTTCAGAAGCCAGATGCATGCTTTGTACCCAACATGCAACCAACTGTCAGATGCTCTGTTTTACTTTGCCCTGCCAGCCTGTGGGGTGCCACTCCCAAGCCTTGCAGGACCTTCCACAGTGACAGCTTGCTCTGCTGGGCAACCTACCACTTCTCACTCCTCAGTACATTCTGCTGTGCTTTCAAACTGGCAAAATGCCCCTTTGTCTCTAGTATCCACACCTGTTTCCTCCTTGGAGCAGATCCCCTTTTTCATATTCTGGCACTGTAATATTTGAAATAGGTCCATCCTGACCTGCCTTTTATCTATGGAGGCACTGTTGGCATTCCCTGAGATGATAAAAGGAAAGTTTCCAAAGGCAGAGAATGTGACCCCCTCCTGTCATCAGGCATCCTGAAACCCTCCATGGAAAGGTAGTTCATAGTAGCAATCATAAATGCCCTTCAGTTTAAAAGCTAGACAAACAACACAATATTCAATCCATGCCATTGAAACAGGTCCAATCTTGGCATCATCCAGTATAAAGAAAATCACATCCAGCTATTTCTTAAGGCAAATGCTGACCTCTGCATCCTGACCCTCTCAGCTTTTTTTTTTCCCTGCCAAAACTAGCACTTGAACAGATTCTTCTTGGGAGAAAAAGATTTGCAGTATAACATGTGATTTGAAATCACTTGCATATCAGTCCTAGGTTTGCCATCTTTAATCTTATGCTAATAAGTGCTTAACTGCCTCAGAAATAAAAATCCTTCCAGATTACCTTAAATGCTGCAGGAGTCTCCCTTATGGAAACTGTTCCCTAGCACAGCACTAAGCAGAAAAAAAAATTCTGAGACTTTAGAGAACACATCCTTCAAGCTTCTCAATTGTTATAGAAAAAAAAAAAATTGAATGAGTTATTTGATGATATATAGCATATACTCAAATTTCCTGTTCCTGATCTGAAATTTCTGACTATCTATTCACCTCATTTTTCTTTCTGAGGATGAGTACTTGCATGGGTACATGGTGCCCCATGTGGAAGGCACAAGTTGACATCAGGTATCTTCTTCATCCTTTCTACCTTACCTTTTGAGACAGGATGCCTTAGTGAGCCTGGAGCTCATTAATTCAGTTAAGCAGGCTAGCCAGTGAGATGCAGGGATCTGCAAGTCTCTTTCCCTCCAGCACTGGGATTACAGTATAGGTAGGTATTGCCCTGCCCAGATTTTTACATGGCCACTGGAGATCTGAACTCAGGCCCTCACCCTGATGTGGCAGCCACTGGACCCAGAGAACCATCTATCCACCACTACTAAAAATCAATGCTTTATACATACAGGACATATACCTTTAAGTCAAACATTTAAAAACATTTTGTGTGAACAGTTTACAAGGTGGTAGCTGGAATTCAAATTTTAGTTTTTAAAAGGGGGAAAAATGCCAAATTAAATGGAAAGAAACTAAGTGATTCCTCTAAAGTGAGGAACAAGTTAAGGTTGTCCAATCTCTCTATAATTATTCAATATAGAACCTGAAATTCTAGCTAGAGCAATAAGACAACTAAAGGAGCTTGAAGAGATGCAAATTGGAAAGCATTATTTGCAGATGGCATGATAGTATATATAAGTGACACCAAAAATTCTGCCAGGGAACTCCTACAGCTGATAGACACCTTCAGCAATGTGGCTGAATATAAAATTAACTCAAAACACTCAGTAACCCTCTTATATACAAATAATAAACAGGCTGAGGTAGAAATCATAGAAACAACACTCTTCACAATAGCCACAAATAACATAAGGAATTTTGAGGTAACTCTAGCCAAGTAAATGAAAGATCTGTATAACAAGAACTTCAAGTCCCTAAAGAAAGAAATTGAAGAAGATATCAGAAGATGGAAAGATCTCCCATGCTTCTGGGTGGGTAGGATAAACACAGTAAAAATAGCTATCTTACCCAAAGCAATCTACAGATCCAATGTCATTCCCATCAAAATTCCAATACAATTATTTGCTGACCTTGGAAGAATAATTTTCAATGTCATATGAAAAAACAAAAAAATCCAGAATAGCTAAAACAATCCTGTACAAAAAAGAACTTCTAGAAGTATCACCATCCCTGGTTTCAAGTTCTACTACAGAGCTATAGTAATAAAACCCACATGGTATTGGCAGAAAAAAGGACATATTTATCAATGTAATAGAATTGAAAACCCAGATGAAAATCCACATACCTATGGACACCTGAGTTTTGATAAAGACACCAGAAATATACAACAGAAAAAAAAGCAAATGGAGCTGGTCTAAATAGAAGTTGGCATGTAGATGAATGCAAATAGAACCAAACTTATAACCCTTCATAAAACTCAAGTCCAAGTAAATCAAAGACCTCAACATAACACCAGGTACACTGAAGCTAATAGAAGAGAAATTAGGGAACACATTGACACAGGAGACAACTTCCCGAATAGAATGCTAATATCACAGATACTGAGAGCATCAGCTAATAAATGGGACTTTATGAAACTGAAAATCTTCTTTCTGTAAGGCAAAGGACACCATCTATCAGACAAAACGGTAGCCTACAGAATGGGAAAAGATTTTCACCAAATCCATGTCTGACAGAGGGCTAATTTCCAAAATATATAAAGAACTCAAGAAACTAAACATCAACATACCAAAAATGCAACGAAAATGGGGTACAGAACTAAACAGAGAATTCCCAACAGAGGAATCTCAAATGGCCAAGACATACTTAAAGAAATGTTTAAAATCCTTTGCCACCAGGGAAATGCAAATCAAACAAGATTCCATCTTACACAGCAGGAAGGACCAAGCGAGGGGAAGGATAGAGGAAAGAGAGTCCTGGAAGAGAGTACCTGTCAGAATGGCTAGGATCAAAAATGCATGTGATAGCTCATGCTGGAGAGGATGTGGAGCAAAGATACCCTCCTCCATTACTGGTGAGACTGCAAACTTTTACAGCCACTTTGGAAATCACTATGGCGATTCCCAGAAAAATTGGGAATCCATTTACTTCAAGAACTACCTCTACTACTCTTGGGCATATACCCAAAGAATGCCCCATCCTATCACGTAGATACTTGCTTAACTATGTTCATGGAAGCTTTATTGATAACAGCCAAAAACTGGAAACAAACTTTATGTCCTTCAACTGAAGAATAGATAAAGAAAATGAGGTATATTTACACAATGGAGTATTACTTTGATGTTAAAAAAATATAACATCATGAAATTTGCAGGCAAATGAGGAGAACTAGAAAAAAATCATCCTGATTGAAGTAACCCAGGCCCAGAAGGACAAATATGGTATGTGCTCACTTATAAATGGATAATAGCTGTAAAGCAAAGGATAGTCATACTGCAACCCACAGACCCAGAGAGGCTAAGTAACAAGGGGGCTCAAGGTGGGGAAAGCATGACTCTTCCTGGGAAGGGAAAATGGAATAGGCATTGAGGAAGGTCTTGTGAAGGGTGGGAATAGAAAGAGGAGGGATCAGGTGAGGGGACAATGGAGGGAGAGAGAACTGGAATTGGGGAGGCATCATGGGGATGAGCTAGAAACCTAGTGTAATAGAAACTCCCAGGAATCTACGAAGGTCATAGCTAAGACTCAACCTAAGAGCTGGTGAAAATCAGGGATATAGAGCCTGAACTCCCCATCTCCTGTAACCAGGCAAGACTTCCAGTGGGAAGACTGGGACATAAAACCTAGCCACAAAGCCTTTTGACCTGTCCTGAATTTGTCTTTTCTCCAAGTTGTGCTGGGGTAAATTGTGGAAGTGGCCAACCAATGACTGGTCTAGCTTGAGACCTATGACAAGAGAGGGAGCCCACCCCTCACACTACCTAGAGCGAACAGAGACCTAGAGTAGAACTGAACAAAACCAGTTTACAAGAAAAAAGAAAAAAAAAAGGCTGATGCAGAAACTCACAGCCAAACAGGTGGAGCTAGGGGGAATTCTTTGGAAGAGGGAGAGGAAGGATTGTAGGAGCCAGGGGTCAAGAACACTACAAGCGTTTCTTCTCATGTGATTCCTAACTGTGAACAGGGGCCATCTCTGACTCTTCTGCCAACTTTGGGGACCTTTTACCTCCTACTTGGTTGCCTTGTCCAGCCTTAATATGAGGGGAGATGCCTAGTATTACTGTAACTTGACATCCATGTTGGGTTGATATCCCTGGGGTAGCCTACCATTTCTGTATGAAAACAGAAAGTGAGTGGATTGGGGAGGAGTCTGGAGGGGATGATGGAGGGAAACCGCGGTTGGGATCCAATATTTGAGAGAAGAAATTTTTAAAAAGAAAAAATTACAGAAAAAATTTAATTGTGTCTAGTGTTCTTAAAAGAAATAGCCTAGGGCTGGAGAGATAGCTTAGTGGATAAGAGCACTGACTGCTCTTCCAGAGGTCCTGAGTTCAATTCCCAGCACCCACATGGTGGCTCACAACCATCCGTAATGGGATCTGATGCCCTCTTCTGGTGTGTCTGAAGACAGTGACAGTGTATGCATATACATAAAATAAATAAATAAATCTTTAAAAAAGAAAAAGAGCTAGCCTAGTGGATATTATAAATTCCTAGTGGGGTACATGTGACACCCCACTAAAGGACCATAGAATGGTTTATTTGTGGCACATCTTATGTTCTATTTAAAATAGTGCCTCAACCTTGAATCCTTATTTGCTATAAATTTGAATGAAATTTTGGCTCTTAAAAAAAAAATCAGGCAAAAATTTTCCACAGACTTTTCTGAAACTAAAAGTACACAGATGTGCAACAATGATACTAGATTGGCAGATTCTAATACTGGATATGTATTATAACCTACTATATTATAAATTAATTATAATTATAAATATCATATTATAATATAACATTTTATTTTTTGACCTAAAAACAGTGTCATGGTAAAAGCTGAAAAACCATTTGGGTTAGAAAGACAAAGCTTCTTTTTGCTTATTTGTTCATTTGTTTGTTTGTTTGTAGCATCTCTAAGGGATACAGTACCTATATAACAAACTATTACAAGAAGAGAAAAGACGGCAACACAATTCTTTTTAAACACAATCTTAATCAGAGAGTAACAGTCAGAGAGTAACACTGATGCTAGAAATAATTTCATCACCATCTATAATTAGAAGTAAGAAACTGTGGCACAACTAAAAAGTTCACAAGTAATCAAGAAAATATAAACAAGAAATCCATGGATCTACACAGTATTTTGGGAGGCAATAAAAAGTGCCACTGGGGATGTGGCTGAGGGAGAAACACATTTGCTGTGAAAGCATGAGAACCCGAGCTCAGAGCCCACATATAATCTGGGCATGGAAGCGCATGTCTACAACCTCAGTGCTAGGGAGATAAAGACAGACAGACTCCAGAAGTTCTCTGGCCAGGAAATCTAGCTGGAATGGAAAGCTCTAGGTCAAGAGAAAAACCCTGTCTCAAACAGGAAGGTGAGGAGTACTACATGCATGAAACTGTGCACATGCGCAAACACACAGGTCTTAACACAAATGTGCAAAGGGTGGTAGTACAGAGAAAGAATGGGGACATAGTCATTTCTCTTAAGAACAGCATGGGAGCAAATAGGCATAATGTCTCTACAGGAGCTCACAGACCAGAGAAGCACACAATAGAAAGAGTGAATCAGAAAATGGAGTAAGAAATAAAAGAACAAAAAGAATAATTACCTGGAGCAGAGCAGAGGGGTTGTTATAGGCAATGCCGGAAAGCCACCTGAAGTCGCTAAGTGGAAAAGGAAATACAGGACTTTGAGTAGCTTTGGGTGTTTGGGTATGATTCAGAGAGAACTACTGAAGATTCTTGGCAAGACAAGGGCAGTTCAGTGGGCCGCTGGGTCTGTGGCCTTAGTGCTGCCAGAATCTGTGTTGACGTCTGTAGCCCATGCTACCACTAAAGGCCATGCAGATGTCTGTGGTCTGGGCTGCAGTCTGGAGCCATATTCATGCCTGTGGGCAAGTTGACAATGATGAGGGATATGTTGAGGTAAATGGCCTGTACTGCCATCTGAGGTCAAGGTGATGTCCAGGCCCATGCTTCTGCTAAAGGCCATGTCTGGGCCCATGCTCCCACTGCAGCTTGGGTCTGTATTGATGTCCATGGCCCATGTTGCACTTGAAGGCCATTTGGATGTCTGTGGTTTGTGCTGAAGCCTGAATTCTTGATGTCCATAGGTAGTACTGAGGCTGGGGGCCATATTGACTTGAGTAGCCCGTGCTGCCACTTGTTGTCTGTAGCCTCCTGACTGTCTCTGGGGGTCTTCTCTGGGTCCATGCTCCTACTGTAACCAGAAGCCATGTTTGTGATCTGTACTGTCCCCAGAAACCATATGGTAGCCAATGCTCCTGCTGACTGTAAAGAGCAAGGAAGCTGCTTTTGCAGTGATACAGGGACTGCAGGTGCATAGATAAGAAAAGGGGATATGGATGGCTTCTGTGACCCCTTAAACACCCTCAAAGTAGCAGTCTAAATAGGAAGATATCAAAGAGAGCTCTTAAATTTGTGTTAAGGATTCTGAAGTTAGCTCTCTATAATTGATGGCTTCCTAGGGGTTCAGGAGGAGAACCACTTAGTTCTATTGAAGGGTCTGGCCACTGAGAGTTTAACCATACTCCAGTGGGTATATAGATAACACAAACTGGACTTGTTTTTTTTTTATTATAATTTTTATTTTTTTTACTTTTTGAGATAAGTAAGGGGAAGTCACAAGGGTAGGGAGGGCAAATATGGAATGAGTGGGAAGCATGATCAGTGTACATGATGCAAAATTCCCAGAGCAGACCTTGGGTGCAAACTCTGCAGCCAGTCATATAATACCCAGAGGAAACTCCACTCCCAGGCACTCTAAAACAGCCAGGATCACAGGATCAGAGGTGAGGAGGACACAACATGTGTCCCAGTAATGGGAGTAACTGGGACCAGTGGGACCCAGCCACACAGAAAGTCCACCACTCCAGTGACACGGGTTCCTTCCAGTCTGTCTGGGCCTGTGCCCTGAGCAGACCTTGGGTGCAAACTCTCCAGTGAGTCCTGTGATACCCAGAGAAAGCTCTATTCCCAGACACTCTAATGGGCCCAGGATCGCAGGATCCCAGAATCATAGAATCATCCAGACAGCTTGTCTCTGAGGAGTTCTAACCCAACCAGGATCACAGGAAGGACAGGCTTCAGTCAGACATAGTAAGGGCAGGTAGCACTAGATACAACCAGATGGCAAAGGGCAAGTGCAAGAACATAAGCAACAGAAACCAAGGTTTCTTGGCACCATCAGAACCCAATTCTCCCCCCATAGCAAGTCCTAGACACACCATCACACTGGAAAAGCAAGACTCAGATCTAAAATCACTTCTCATAATGATGATACAGGACTTTAAGAAAGACATAAATAGCACCCTCAAAGAAATACAGGAGAACACAGGTAAACAGCTAGAAGCAATTCCCTTAAAGAACTACAGGAAAACACAATCAAACAGGTGAAGGAAATGAGCAAAAACATCCAGAATCTAAAAATGGAAATAGAAACAATGAAGAAATCAGAAAGAGAGACAACCCTAGAGATATAAAACCTAGGAAAGAAATCAGGAGTCATAGATGCAAGCATCACCAACAGAATACAAGAGATAGAAGAGAGAGTCTCAGGGGCAGAAGACACCATAGAAAACACTGACACAACAGTCAAAGGAAATGCAAAAAGCAGAAAGCTCCTAACCCAAAACATCCAGGAAATCCAGGATGCAATGAGAAGACCAAACCTAAGGATAATAGGTATAGAAGAGAGTGAAGACTCCCAATGTAATGGGCCGGTAAATATCTTCAACAAAATTGTAGAAGAAAACTTCCCTAACCTAAAGAAAGAAATGCTCATGAACATACAGGAAGCCTACAGAACTCCAAATAGACTAGACCAGAAAAGAAATGTCTTGAATTTTAAAAAATATATATTATATTGAAAACGAAAAGGGAGAACATTTTTTGAATACACAGCAGTGGAGGATGAATAAAGGGGAATGGCACTATTGTCTTTCTTTGGTTGATTTATTGCATAGGTTTTTATTTCTCAGTGCAACTGGAAAGACCATGGATCCCTGTCATCATTTGTAAACCTTGGACAACTACAGAGGCCTTCAGACTTTCAGTACAAAATAGGAATAGATGTTCTCTTGATATATATGGACATCACACTGTTTTTATAGTTATGGTAGATGTGTACAGAAAGAGACTGACATACAGCACACACTCAATAAACATCAGTTCCCTCCGAGCAAGATCAATACCCTACAAATGTTCGACAATACCACCTTAGTACAAGTAGCTTTGCAAGTACATGAATATACTGAACTGGAACCCCAAATTTAAACTGAAGAAGTCTTAGAGACCTTCTGCTGAAGCTAGACTTAGATTAAGAAAAACATGTGGCAAATATGGGCAGTGTACACTGGGTAAATGCGGTGAATAATAACCACGACGCAGTGAAAATTTAGCTGTCTTAAAAATTCAATTGTCAATAAAACTAGTCCATAACTTTTGAAT
This sequence comes from Mastomys coucha, assembly GCF_008632895.1. Lineage (NCBI taxonomy): Eukaryota > Metazoa > Chordata > Mammalia > Rodentia > Muridae > Mastomys > Mastomys coucha. The sequence goes on along the minus strand of NW_022196914.1, from coordinate 69,228,329 downwards.
TCAGCCTCACTCAAATATTTGGTACATATACAGAATCCAGGGGATTCTTAACTAGAATGGAACATAAATGCTATCTAGTCCAATTCCAATATATTCCTTGTTTTGCTCTGAAACAGTGTGAGCTAGTCCTTCACTGGTTGCGTTTCTCTTGTCATGAAGGCCTTTATAGTCATTCCTACCCAAATGCTCCATTAAGTTTACTATGTAGGACTTTATTGCTCGTCTGCATTCAAACTCTCTACTTTTCCGTATTCCTATCAGAAACTAATGCCAAAGCCTAGAAAACACATGGTCAATTAATCATAAGCAGACCCCACTACTCAGTACCAAGTTTTGATGCTAGTTATTTTTTCAATGTTGTAGAGAAAAGACTCACAGGCAAAAACTTGAAGAAGGAAACATTTATTTTGGATGACAGTTTGAGTTTGAGGGCATCATGACTCCTGACTAGAATGCAACAGTCACATCATGTCCACAATCAGGAACAAGAGATGAATGCTGGTGACTTTCTCATACTTCCTTTTCCTGTTCATTTTTGGCCCCTGACTAGGACATGGTGCTCCCCACATTTAGAACTGGTCTTCTCTCCCTCAGTCTAATCCCTACTATAAACATCCTTGCACACACACACACGCATGCACACACACACACACACACAAAGGTACACTTCATTAATCTCCTTGGTATTGTTTAATCCAATGTAGTTAATTATTAAAATTAACTGTCACACACAGCTGTTGCAAATGATGTACACACCCTCTCCGTGGAACAGAAACTGGTCTTTCAAGAGCACATATGTTCTGTAAGGGTTAGAAATGAGCACCAAATTACAACCTGATGCTAAACCCCTACCAAAATTTATATAACATCCTCTACCACCAGCCTTAGGTCTCTTCTCTCACTAAACCCTACAGGCAACCATGAGAGGACAGTGGTGCAAACTACAGAACTCTAGCATGAACCTTCACTATTGATCTAAGTACAGTCTACAGGATCACAAGCTGCTTCAAGCCTTCGCAAGCCACTACCCTGTCCAGGGTACTTCCCACATGCATGTGTTGCCAGCAAGGGCAAGGAGTGCCAGAGAAGCCAGATGGCATCTGTGGGAAGCCCACCTTGCAGAAACTGAGCTTCTTTCTAATCATGAGCTTGGAAATATAAAGGAAAAGGCAATGCCTCTGTGCTCATAAACTAAAACTGTATTTCTGGGCTCTTCAGCTTCCCATCCACTTGACTTAATGCATTAGCTGGCCAGAGACTTATATTTTTAATGATTATATCTGGAAAAGAAATCTGCCAGAGAGCACTGCCAAGGGCATCCTGTAGGAAAGCCTGCTTTGCCCAAGGACTGTATTTTTTCTTGGTGTTGGTGATATGGCTGCATATATTGCTCCTACCACTGAGCATGCCTACCATCTTATTAACAGGAAGTTCCTAAGGACAGATAGCTTCCCATTTTCTCAGAGACAAGCATGTCATATTATTGAAACACTGAGGATTCTACTGTCATTGTTTTCACTGAGAGGAGTGATGGGGCTTTTGGGGAAAGCTTCCTGTTGGTAATTCTGGCATTCATCTAAAAATAAAAATAAAAATAAGACAGAAAAGCAAAAACTTGGCAACCATTTAACTCAGCAAACTGCCTACTGTTGTACGGCACTAGATGATACTGAGGAAGAACTGAGAATGTCATTGGATGGTGAAATGTCACCATTATCTCATGGCAAGATTCTGTGGGCTTCTTTTTTTCTTCTTCTTCTTCTTCTTCTTTTTTTTTTTTTAATTATCTTGAGGCAAATGAAGTGTTTGCTTTATGTGGTGAAATTCCCCGCAATAATTATGTTAGTGGGAAATTTAATAAAAGCCACCATAACGTGATCAGAAGCCTTGCTAAGCAAGTAAATTACTTATTTGTAAGTAATTACTTTGCTTCTTCTACAGCTATGAGGTAAAACATGCTGAACACAAGGGGAAACTCAGAGTGGCTCAAAGATTCCCCCTGGATGTGAACTGCAAGCTCAAGTCGTGCTGGTGCATAATAGCTTGGCATTCACAGATGTCATAGCGGTCTGTAAATCTGGAGGGGCATGATTCTGCCATTTTCCTTAACTACTTCACAAGGATACTCAATCTGATGTTAACTCAAAAAACACAACAACAGTCTCAGTAAAATTGCACTTGTAACTATTTCTTTTAAAGCTATTGTGTGAGATTTTAAGATATTGTTCAGGGTTGGCAGAGAAAATAAGAAGGAAGAAAGTTATGTGAGCCCTCAATATTTCGGGTCTATCTTAAAGGAGATAACTATTTAGAAAAACCACTCCTCATGTTAAAAAAAAAGTTTCTTACAAAATTATAAAAACAAAATGTAAGTTTTGAGACACTGTGCAGCAAAACTCTTAACAAACCATCTTATTGCTGAAACAGAGAAAAATAGTTAGATCCCATTTGGGAAACTGGTTAAGCTTTCTAGTTTTTCTTTAACATAAAATTTGTGCATTCCTTTAAAAAAATCTTTCAGATTGTTTTGTTTTACATGTATGAGTATTTGCCTTAATGTGTGTCTGTGTGCCATGTGCACACTGTTCTCAGTTCACAGAGTTTTTATATGTGTGTGTGTGTGTGTTTTATTAGATATTTTCTTTATTTAAATTTCAAATTTTATCCCCTTTCCTCATTTCCCCTCCAAAAACCCCCTATCCCATCCCCTCTTCCCCTGTACACCAACCCACCCATTCCTGCTTTCCTGTTCCAGCATTCCCCTACTCTGGGGCATTGAGCCTTCGTAAGACCAAGGGCCTCTTCTCCCATTGCTCAACAAGGTCATCCTCTGCTACATATTTGACTGGAGTTGTGGGTCCCTCCATGTGTACTCTTTGGTTGGTGGTTTAGTCTCTGGGTGTTCTGGGGTTACTGGTTGGTTAATATTGCTGTTCCTCCTATGGGGCTGCATGCAAACTCCTTCAGCTCCTTGGATCCTTTCTCTAGCTCCTCCATTGAGGACCCTGTGCTCATTCCAATGGTTGGCTGAGAGCATCCACCTCTGTATTTGTCAAGCACTGGCAGAGCCTCTCAGGAGACAGCTATATCCAGGCTCCTGTCAGCCAGCACTTGCTGGCATCCACAATAGTGCCTGGGTTTGGTGACTGTATATGTGTAGCTGTTTGAGTCTCTGAATTGTCCTTCCTTCATTCTCTTTCTCCACACTTTGTCTCTGTTTCACCTCCCATGGGTATTTTGTTCCCCCTTCTAAGAAGGACCAAAGTATCCACACTTTGGTCTTCCTTCTTCTTGTACTTCATGTGGTCTGTGAGTTGTATCTTGGGTATTCCAAGCTTCTGGGCTAATATCCACTTATCAGTGACTGCATTCCATGTGTGTTCTTTTGTGATTGGGCTACCTTATTCAGGATTATATTTTCTAGTTCTATCCATTTGCCTAGGCATTTCATGAATTCATTGTTTTTAATAGCTGAGTAGTACTCCATTGTATAAATGTACTACATTTTCTGTATTCACTCCTCTGTTGAGAGATATCTGGGTTCTTTCCAGCTTCTGGCTATTATAAATAAGGCTGCTATGAACATAGTAGAGCATGTGTCCTTATTACATGTTGGAATATCTTCTGGGTATATGCCCAGGAGTGATATTGCTGGGTCCTCTGGTAGTACTATGTCCAATTTTCTGAGGAACTGCCAAACTGATTTCCAGAGTGGTTGTACCAGCTTGCAATCCCACCAGCAATAGAGGAGTGTTCCTCTTTCTCCACATACTTGCCAACATTCTTTTAACTCTGGGATCAATTGACTTTCAGACAGCATCCTGTTGGTGTTTTTGGAGAATTCAGAATGATAGAGAGGATAGCTAATCCTCTATTCCCCAACCATTACTTGTAGATAGAAGATATAAACATACAGTTTTAAGACCCACTTAGCTGTTATAAATTTTAAAATGGTATATTTATACATATACATAGATATACTTCAATATTTTTTCTTTCAAGGAATACACTCACAATATGTAATCATACTGAAGTGTAACTGTTTGAGACTATAGCAAATTAGGTTGACTGGCATCCTTCCCACTTTATCTGGGTACCAAAATTCATAATTGCCTGTTGTCAGTGGTGAGGGTACACAGACAGAACTCCACAGTGCCACTCAGCCTTGAGAAGTTTCTCAAGACTTTTACAGATCTTTGCTCAGGCTGAACCAGAATACACGACTTAGATACAGAAAAGAACTTCAAGATTACTAGTATTTGAACCAGAGTTGGAGATTTTATTTAAAACATTTTCATTTAGGCTTAAGCATCAGAGTTAAGAAGGGAAAAAGAAAGGGGACATTCTGGATGAAGATACACACAAGAACATTTGAGTGATCTCTGACAGAGTTCCCTACTGGTGTGGACATGGACATCTCAAAGAAGAGTCACAATTACTTGTCTTAGTACTAGCTGTATGTACCATTTTGGTGACATCTGAAGATGCCTTGGACAGAATTATGATCTGATAAGGTCAAAGCAGAAGCCACTAGGATTGTACAATGGGTTTAATACAATGCCTTTCCCTGAAGTTTTTGGTGAAACTCCTAAACAATTCCAGGTTTATTTCTGGGAAGGGCAAAAGACCTTAGGCTGTTGATTATGGTGGAATTTTTGCTTACCTGCTGGCCAGAAGCCTCGGTATCCACTCCCCCAGGATCTTCCCCCACCCTTCAACCCCAGGCTTCCATGTTCAAAGGTTTCTCTTTTCCCCATGTCTCAAATTTTCCCCTGCCTTTTTATATAGCCTCACTATGAGCAGCATTAAAAATCCTCTCCATGTTTTTGTTACAACCAAATACATTGCTCGTTAGCAGCTGAGGAGGGGGCACAGCACAGGCTTGGATGATTAGAGCACTGTCTGAACAGCCTGCAACCAATTAGCACAGTGAAGGGCACATGACCCAGGAGAGATCAATCAGTGTCTTTTCAAAGGTTTATAAGTAGAGCTTCTAAAACAGTCAAAGCCCCTGTTCTTTTCTGAGCGCTACCTATCAACTGTAAGCAAAGGGGCTACACACTTAAAGGGTCTGTTATTTTTAAGGCAACCAACTTTAAGCAAAGAGGCTACCACTACTCAGTTAAAGGGTCTGCTATTTGGAAGGCCACCAACTGTAAGCAATATGTAGACCTGGTTTCCAGTGGAAGTGCTTTTCCTAGCTTCATGGCAAAAGACTACTCAACAGTAATGCTAATATGGAGGGCAAGTGGGCAGAGGGAGAAAGAAGTGAGGGGCACAGGGGCCATTCTAAAGGAGATCGGACTTAAAAGAAGACCCCCCCCCAAAGAATTCACTGTAGGAAATAATGCTCACTCCAAGATGTGTGAGAGCACAAAGCCATGTCTTGGTGTAACTATCACTGTAGGATCTGCTACTCTCAGCATGATTTATTATATGTCAATATTGACCTGACGTTTTTACAAATGAAAGTAATCTTGCCCCCAGATTTTAATTCTGGGGGTAGGGCAACCGCAATGCCTTGGTCGTGACCAAAGGAAGGGGAGTCCTGTGATTCAGAGATTTGCAGAGCGTCTGACTCATCTGGTGACTGGGGATAGTTATGGCAGCATTTAACATTAGCCCTTTTCATCTCAGTTGGAAGTGCTGTTAAGGGGCATCTGATTCCTGGTACATACACAATAAGAATACACAAGGCAAAGAAAAACAAATGGGCAAAATAGAAAATCCCATTAGGCTGACCATATGGGGAGCCTTGGAGCAAAGGTTAAGATTACTTGCAATGCACAAGAACAGAAAGGCAAGTAAGTGGGGAAAAATGTTATACTTTCTTTCTACAAGTTGTATGGCTTCCAAGAAATTAATTCAATATATAGATCTACTCTTCAACCTACCTCTCAACAAATTTTAATTACAAAAGTGAACCAAGGAGCTGTTAGTATTGCTTTTGCAGTGGAGTTTCTTTTTAAAAAGGAAATGAAGTATGTTTAAATTGTAAATATTGCTAATCGGTTAAAATATGATACCCCCCCAAATCATTTTACTCCCAAGTTTGAAGGGATATTTCTGTTACCTAGGTCTTTCAATGTGCTCTTTGTACAGCTCAAAGTAGCAGCATTAAGAATTTGTTAGAATACCAAGTGGAGACTCCAACCTTTCTCCACAGTGTCATAACCATTGCGAGCTTATGCCTAGGGAGCTGCTCCTTGACTATCTTCTAAGGCTGAAGCCTAAGAGACACAAAGATGTCTCAGATCTGATCTATTCATATTACAGATTTCTCTCTTTTATTTGGGATGGCTTAGGTTTCTGTCACTTGCAACTAGCTGAGTTTTATTTAATAGACACATTCCAAGTGATCAAAGATCTTTAATGGATTAAGTGGATTTCACAATCATATATTTAATAATTAAAAATGCAATATATATTTTCAGTATAATATAGATATTTATTACATTTAATGTCATGCCTAGGAGAAAGAGGTTTCTCAAGAAGATGGCAAGGTAAATATTGTGTTACTAGTGTCTTAGTTAGGGTTACTAGTACTGTGATGAGGCACTATAATCAAAAGCAGCTTGGGGAGGAAAGGGTTTATTCAGTTTATACTTCCACATCATCTTTCATTGTCAAAGGAAGTCAAAACAGAAATTCAAGCAGAGCAGCAACCTGGAGACAAGAGTTAATGCAGAGGCCACAGAGGTGTGCTGCTTGTTGGCTTGCTCCTCATGGCTTGTTCACGAGGCTTCTTATAGAACCCAGGACCATGAGTCCAGGGAAGGCACCACCCCCAATGTGCTGGGCCCTCCCCCACCAATCACTAATTAGGAAAACACCTTACAGGCTTTACTACAGCCATATCTTTTGAAGAGGTTTTCTCTCTCGAGGCTCCCTCCTCTGATGACTCTCTAGCTTCTGTCCAGTTGACATAAAACTAGTCAGCACAACAAGAAATAAGGACCGAAGAGAAAACTGGTTCCTTGAAAGGATAACACTTATTCCTTCAGAGTTATCACTCCAAGGGCAACGATTCGGAAGCACCCACATAGCTTACTAGTCATGTTTATCAATCATTTCAATGCCATTGTAATAGCCATAAAGCATTCTGTTCTCTTGTTGGAAAAATCTTCAGCAATGAGAAGTGCTGATGATTGAGTGTTGTCAGCATTACTGAACCTTGACTTCAACTCTTTTAGGGATGACAGTGTAGGAGACTTGGGCTCCCACACCTCAGCATCAGGACTGTGTCCCTGGATCCAGTAAGAGAGAACCATTGCAGAGTTTGGTGTCAATATATAGTTATTTTGACCTTGGGAACCTACCAGTATTTTTTTTATTGCAACCCTCAGACCTTCCACAATCCTTTTCAGGGCTCCAATTTCAAGAGAAGGAGGAGAAAAAGTAAATCAAATTCAACAAATAATCATTGAGCTTCTACTTTCAACCACATACTTTAAAATCATTCTCTGACTAAATTTCCACAGATAGCACAATAAGTTACACCTTTTATGTCCTTTCCTCTGCAGTGAACATCTATTATTTCTGTCTTCCAGGTGCTTATGTTTACCTTTGCCTGGCAATACCATACCTACCTATTCTATCAGGGGTGGCAGGGGTACTCTTTTCTTCATTTCATCCTGGGCTTAATGATAGTGATTTTTCTCTCTCCCTTTTGTTCACATAGGTTGACAGATGACTCAAGACAGCCCCCAAATCCATCAGTAGGATTATTACATACTAAATTGAAAGGGACAAAAGGCTCTTTCTCTTTCCCTTCAAGATGCTTGAAAGAGGTACTGAACATCAGTAATAGTGTTGATACTTGCCAGCTTTAGTTGTTTTCTTGCCTCATAAATCCACTTGTAGATAATGTAGATGGGAACAACACAGAGAGGAAAATAGATCTGAGCATGACTGAACCCTCAGGTCACATAAGCACAACAGTGCTGGCATACTCAGATGACACGCACAACACTGATTGCATCCTCAAGTCACACAAACACAAATGTCTGGGGTTCTTCCTCTGATTCTAGAATCTACATTTCTTGCAGAAATCTTTCTTGGGATAATAGGCTCCAGTCATTGGAACTAGCAATTTCTGATTAATAAATTGGATTCTAGATGATCAAGAAGTCTTCAAGGATTAAATAAATTTCATAATTTACATGTTTAATAATTGAAAAAAGAGAGCACCGAAGGCATTTACATGGTCCAATGTATTTCTCAGGTAAGCACAGCTGTGTATCTCAATTAACAAGAAGCCTAAGAGAAAGTAGGTTTTAAGGAGATAGCTAAGTGAAAAGCACCCAGAATCTTTCTCCTTCCTTACAATTGTATGAAATATTTTGTCTCCTGTAACTAGCCTAAAACTCCACTGGAGTCTGTTAAGGGCATAAAAATTCCAAGGGGACGATATGGACAATAACTTTTAGTTTGTTTCTGTTTCCTGCTCCCTTCCAGAGAGAAATAAGGATAAGTTATATTTAGTAAAAGTAATAATACTTGTTCATCAGATGAAAAAATTACTTCAATATTGCATAAAGGAAAAAGGAAAAGAAGGAAGGAAGGAAGGAAGGAAGGAAGGAAGGAAGGAAGGAAAGAAGGAAGGATATAAATCACTCATTAGGTGCAATGGGCAGGGTGTGACCAGACTCACTGGAAGTAAGCTTGCCTGCTGTGTGTGCACTTTTGGCTAAATCCTCAGTATCACAAAAGAAAAATGAGAAAGCATTAATAAAGGAAACCTAAGCAACAGACAAGTAGAACATATTTATAAATTTGATATATTTTCCACATATATATCAGAATGTACAAAGGCAATAAATAGCAAAACATATTGAATCATACTTCATAAAATAAGTTTCCATATTTAGCATCACTCTTCAGAGAAACAAAAATAAAAACTATTATGAGATGCTAACACACACTCATCAGATCAACTAAGATATCATATATCAGAACAAATGCTGAAACACCAGGGTTCTCATTCATGACTTGTGGAAATGAAAGTTAACACTAGCACTTTGAAACCCTTTGCCAGCAATTATTGAAGCTGAAGTATGAGCCAACAATCACAGTTCTAGCTACAGTGACTAAAAACATTATGACTAAATGTGAGTCTTGAGAACTACAGCAATTCATACAGAAAACAGAAAACTGAAAATTGATCAAATACACATGATAAACAGAATGATATATCCATTCAATGGAATATTTTAACTGTAGTCTTAAATATTTGTAATATATTACATATTATACATGGTATACTATATTATATAATATATAATACCTTATATTATATATGAGCTATATATAATATATTATACAATATAACATATACCATATATCACATATATTATAATTTATGTTTATATATATGTATGTATGTGCACACATGCAAGAATAGAGAAAACCTAACAAAATTAGTAACATATGGTTCAATCCAATAAGCTATATACAGTGAACATTTCCATTTCCAAAAGGTGAAAGAAGAGGCAAAATCAAGCTATGGTAGAAGTCAGAAACAAGGTTACCTCCCGATGGAGATAACTGGACTAGGGAGAGACAATAAAAAGAGACTATTTTTAAATTTCATCTTAAAACTAAAATGATCTAGGTGGTAATTGCACAAATATGGGTGGACATGGGTAAAAATTCATGGAGTTGTACACGGAACATTCGTGTTCGTTTTTACCATGTCTTGTCATTTAGAAAATCATCCTTCCAAACTCAAAATGAGAAAAGTAAAGGGACTGGAATTTGCTTGAGTTAAGTGCTCGAGTGTCTGAGGAATGCCATCACAAAGTCTGGATTTCTGCCTAGAAACATACAACAGAGAGTCTACAAAACACTTGAGTATTTAAGGGTTGTCTGGGGACCAGAGAAGATGAAGTAATAAGCAGAAGATTTAACACACTGGTAAATTGCCTTTCTTGATCAATAAAATCACAACTGCTGATTTACAGGTTCCGTTAAAACTAAGGGATAATAAAGCCTCTCTCAGCCTTACATGTCCTCTCTACAAGCTACACTAGTGGGTTTGAGTGCTGTATTATTGCATTACTATTTAATTGTAGAAATACATCCACCTCTTCCCAAAGCATCCTTGAATAATTATATTTTCTCTTATTTTCAAATTACCTTAGAAAACCGCACAAATGACAGAGCATTAATAAAATAGCACACAGCAGGCTTATTGTTTTTAGCTAATGATTAAAGCACAGTAAACATGACAAAAAGCATGTCTAGGGGAATATACAGAGTCACAAATTCCACCTAATCTCTCTCCAAGGCTCTGGCATGCTGACCTTGTCAACCCAATTAGATGGTTCCCCATTTCCAAAGCACCATAAAAGCAGTAAACATATCATTATAAAAGACAGGCAAGGGTTAGCTTCCCAAAGACTTGGTCATTCAAAAAAAGAATGATGGTTTTTGTCAATTTGTTTTGAGCAGTGAGACGTTTGCTACTGGAATATTCTGTTTTGTGCTCTTTTGTTGATGTAATCTGATGACTATTGTTGAACAGAGTGGGATCCTGGGAAGGTACCTTGGAGTCGTCTAGCTCAGCTTCCTCATTCATAGAGAGAGAAAACTGTGTACTCAAATGTTTTATGTACTCATTGTTAGTACAATATTTAGGATATGCCTATGTGTCTTTATGATCTAATTCAGAATCAATCTGTGAGCTTTAATCCCTAAAGGAATTTCACAGAGGCAGTTTTAGTTTATAAATTGCAATGACCCTTCCATTTCAACGGCAAGTTCACTGAAGTGTTGGCCTGGTCCTGATCAGGTTGCAGACCAATTGCCCTATCCAGCCTGCCAAAATAATGGAGATCTAAACTAAAGCAGAGGCTTAAAAAATGGTGAAAAAAGACATTTTAAAAACTGCGAGTAGGACCCACAGCATAAATTGAAAGAAAACAACCTCATAAAGCAGGTAACATGCTTTTTCTTCTCTGCAGAAGCCAGAGGGGAATAGAAAGGCTTGAAACTGAAGAAGAACTCCTAGCACTGTAGAAATCAGAATTAGGGAAAGAGAAAGAAGAACATGAACAAAGTGCATTTGCATATATGCACTCAATGATGAACCTTCAGACTTTTTTGCAATATATATTGATTTTAAAAGAAATAAAACAGAGAATCAAATATATATCTAAGTAGTGGATGTGGCTAAGGCCTAAGATGGCTGGCTAGGAGCATATTGTGACCATCTTCAATCTCATTTCCTGCCTGCTCTCATTCAAGTTTTCCAAATTAATCTTTATGGTGGTTAGAATATTCTTCAAACAATACATGGTTTATCCTTCAATACAGCTCATTGCCTGCTTTATTGGCTTCTCTAGAAGCAGACAGTAAGACAAAAGCCTCTTGTGAAGGTGAGTATAACAACCAACAGCTCCTGGGGAAAGTCAGGGAGCAGAAAGAAAGAAAGGAATGTGGTCCAGAAAAAGATTCAGGGTCAAAGTAAGCCACAGTGGAAGACTTACTTGCTACTGAGGAAGTAACAAGTAAGTAACTGAGTACAGACACTGTAACTTATTTCTCTCCAACGTGTGGTTTGCAAAACTCTGTGGTCTCTGTGCTACTGGTCCATGATGAACCAAAGAGCTAAATACAAAACAATCAATCAAACAAACAAACAAAAAGACTTTATATATTTATGCTTATTAAAAAAAATACTAGTAGTGATGCATTATTTTAAGATATATAGTTAATATGTTTGGAGTTATTTAAAATTTATATTGAGAAAGACATATGTATTTTCAGTATTGCTGTAGACAAGCATCTACATAAGACTGTTAAATTGATTGTTGTTTTATATCAAACAATTTTTATAATACTCATTTTTATTGTTATAATATTTTATAGATTTTAAAGAATATGACAAAAAATAGGTATTGTAGGTATTGAAGGGGGGATCTCTGGGAGGAGTTGGGGTACAAAAGGGAAACAAGAATGTGATTTAATTCTATTTACTTAAAATATGTTTTTAAATGTTAACAAATTCAGATAAATTGAAATCATATATCTTTTCTCATCATAATGCAATAAAACTTAAATCAAAAAAAAAGAAAAGAAAAAAAAAAGAGTTGATGAGTTAACTGATAACTGAGGGAGAGCTGGATGAGCTTACGAAGGATGCATATGAATGCAAATGGATGTCACAAAATTTCCAGCCTTCAGAGGGATCTTCCACAGAACTTTGCTGACAGCTTTCCCACTGTGTCTCCGTCCTGGCCTGTCCTACCTTGCGTTTAACTATTGCTATGTTAAAGAATCTCCAAAAGCAACCTAGAAAGGGTTTTATTTCCTCTTACATACCCAGATGGCAGTCCATCCCCAGAGTGACTGTCTTCCTGAGGGCAGGAAGTCAATGTAGGAACTTGGAGGCAAAAGATGAAGCAGAGACCATGGAGGAAAAGTGGTCACTGGTGTGCTCCTACAGTTTACTTAGCCTTCCTTCTTAAACAACCTAGGACCACCTGCCCGGGGTGGCTCCACCCACAGTGGGCTAAGACCTTACCATCAATTATTAACCATGGAAATGCCCACAGACATGACCATAGGCTATTCTGATGGAGTCTCTTCCTTAACTGAGAGTCTAGTTTGTATCAAATCACCAAGACAGATGTAAGGCCTCACAACAGTGACACAATTTGATAATTAATTCCTAGATTCCTTGCATGCTCAAACAGACACATGGGTTATGATCACAACAAATGAAACTATTCCTAGTGGAAAATAATAAACGTATCCAGAAGAGATGGGCTAATAAGGTAATAAGCATAGTCTAGTTGGATTACTGGCTATATTTCACATATTTAACATGACAGGTATTCATTTGATAAGCTGTGAACTCACACCAAAAAAATAAATTAATAAAATGCTTCAGTTTTTGTTAATATATCTAATTTGTAAGCCTTCTTAGGTTCAAAATACTAGCTTCAACATCTCAACTATTTTTCCCAGATAAACCTCACAATCTTCTGTCATATAGAAACTTTCCTAGTGAAACCAAGACTCTTCTTTCTTCTGTCTTCTCTCTGGGTAAAGCTACACTGCATATCCCTAAGAACATGGGGGCTGAAGCTCACTTCTCAGCCCCCATTTGTCTAAGCTAATGTCTACCACTGAGAAGTAAGAGGAAAGCAATGGGGGTGTGCCTCCTTAAGTTTTTTAAAGGAAGGAATTACATAATTATGAACTATAAAGCTACAGCTATTTGTATAATTATCCCTGGAAAGGCAGATTGTGGGTTTTCCTCTGCTCTACCTGCTTCTAGGGCAGTGGTTCTCAAACTATGGGTCACGACCCTTTTAGCAAACATCTATCTCTAAAAATATTTCCATTATGATTCTGTTATTTGTGGATAACAGAAGCAAAATTATAGTCACCAAGTACCAGCAAAAATAGTTCTCTCATTGGGAGCAACTATAACTGAGGGACTGTATTGCAAGGCTGCAGCATTAGGAAGGTTGAGAGCTACTTCTCTAGGGTAGCATGTAGACTTAAGACGATATGCTTGCTGTTCTCAGACAAGCAAGGCATCCAAAAACTACTGGCTTGGTATGAACATAGTCTCGGATTTGGACTGTCAACCACAAGGCTGACTGCATTTTTTTCTAGCTTACAGTCACTTGGTGGTATTGGGCTGGTGGTTGGATGGATCTGGAAGTCCAAGGTAGTCTCTTTCACATGCCTATGGTCTTGGTGGGGATGGATGAAGACAGGCCTTTTCTGAGCCTCTATCTCTCTTAGTGCAGTATTGTAACCTGCCTAGCAGGCTCCCCAGCATAATTAATGATCAGACTTCTCTCACTAGTCTATCTCTCTCCTGAGGGAATATTCTAAGAGATCTCAGTGAGGTCTATTAGACTTACCAGTCTGCTTTTAGAGTTAAAACTGCTCACTCTGTTCACCAAGCATTAGTCTGAGTGGGAGAAGAAAACAGCAAATTCTGTCCAAGCTTCTCGAGAGACCCTAAGATATCTAATGAAGCTGGCTCAGAGTCAAGCTGAGAAAAATGGTGCTTGAGTGAATGAATGAATGAGTGAGTGAATGGTGAACTGATATACTTAGCACTTATAAGAGAGCTTTTGTACATTCATATTTTCTTTTTCTCTCACACACAAACACTTCTGCCTCTGTGAACTACTGAAGTTGTCCTTCTCTGAAACATGGGGACTAGTATATCTCAGAAAATCTAACAGTGAGACTATGGGATGGCACAGTGGGTAAGGATGCATATTCTGTGAACAGGAAGACATGAGTTGAAACACCTAGATCCTCTGTGAAGAAATACTGTGACTCCTAAAACCTCAGAGACAGAGGACAGAGACAGGTGGGTTCTGGGAACTCACTAAATAAACAAATCCCGTGACTCCTATAACCTCAGAGACAGAGGGCAGAGACAGGTGGGTTCTGGGAACTCACTAAACAACCAGTCCTGTCTCAAGACAGTAAGGCAGGAGCAATAGAAAAGGATGCCCATTGTGCAACCAAACCCACCGCATGCATGTGCCATGGACACACACACACACACACACACAAAGGAAAGGACAACACAAGTACAGGTAAAATGATTGCTAGAAAAGAAAATTGTTTTTATAATTATTTCAATTTTTTTTTTCAGTTTTATCAATGGAGCTTGTGTCTTTTACATCCGTCATTCTGTGAGCTCATTTGAGCATTCTCTCTCTGAAAGGCTGTGGGCTGATGAAATCAGGGGCACTAGAGACACTGAGCTGGGCCAGCAATGTGACAGCCGTTCTCCTCACTGCATAATTCTCACTGCAGAACCCCTCTGCAGGAATTGAGCACCACCTTCTCTGTAATGTACACAATAAGCTCGTACTGACCACTGCCAGTGTTCGTTACATCAAATATCCTGAGAATCCTAGTGCTTCTGTTTTACAGATGGAAAGTCTGAGGCACAGAGAGACTGAAACACCTTGCGGTCATGGTCCAGCAGCCCAGCCTTGCCATTTGTGCTCTCTGCTGCTGCACTGCAGGCTCATTTGTCTTTTGTTTTGTTTTATGACTCTATCTCACACAGTAGCTCATACTAGCCTAGGACTCACCACGTAGACTAGACTGATCTCACATTTGCAGAAATCTTCCTGCCTCTGCCTCCTGCCTGCCAAACTGTACACGTGAACCACCACTAGCGGCTTAAGTTTTTGCTTGGAACCTACAACAAAATAAGGTGTTGCAGTCATGATGGCTTGCTGGCAAAACACTGACTGTCTGTGATACTGAGTTGTGGTTGTACACATTATGTTAACTGTTATTTGAGTTATGTTGGAATGATAAAAAATAATGGTGTCTTTAAATTGTGCTAAAATAGCACTTTCTTTACATACATGCCATAGCTGCTGACAGCTACAGTAAACATACCAGTCCCCAGTTGTAGACTATAAAAACAAACTTATCGGCTGCAGACAGACTGGAGCTAAAAATACTGCAGCAACAATGAAGCAAGTCCGAGAATCACAGCCGCTCAAGTAAATAAAATAGGACGCCCCCAGAAAACCTGGCAGACAGACCTGGCTAAAGGAAATCTACCACCAAAATATTGTGAGCACAATGCAGTGGGCCTCAAGTCCACTCTAAGTTGAACATTGTCATTTTAGAGCCAGTTACTCAACTGAAATGTATATTCCTTTCTTTTAAAACTTCCTACCATGATATTCCAGGGGAAGCTACACATATAATAAGCAAACGTACACAGATACCGGAAGCTAAGGAAGGCAGGCAACAGAGGGGGAAAGGGTGATGGCTACCTAAGCCTTGGGTGGAGTTCCTGTGCTCCAGTTTGAATCTCTGTTCTGACCTCCCCCAGTTTTCTGTCACTAAAGTCACCTGGCACTTCTCAATGCCAAGCCATTCTTCTTCACTTGGGCATCTTTATTACTTCCTACACATACACATGTGTACATACATGCACTCATATATGTGCACATATTTGCACATGCACACAAACTCACATGGGTATCTAGGTTTCAAATGTTAAGCTAATTTAATTTCAATTTTGCCACTTGTGGCCAGAACGTTAAAATGATTATCTGTGTTTTAATAGCTCCAATCAGTCTTTGAAATTACTGCTCATTTTCTTTTTTCTTTTCTTTTCTTTCTTTTTCTTTTTTTTGTATCATGTAATCTTATTTATTAGATATTTTCTTTATTTACATTTCAACTGTTATCCCCTTTCCTGGTTTCCCCTGTAAAAAAAAATTCTCCCCCTCCCCCTACTCACCAACCTACTCTCTCCTGCTTCCTGGCCCTGGCATTTTCTATACTGGGGCATAGATCCTTCATAGGACCAAGAGGCTCTCCTCCCATTGATGACTGACTAGGCCATCCTCTGCTATACATATGCTGCTGGAGCCATGAGTCCCACCATGTTTACTCTTTGGTTGGTAGTTTAGTCCCTGGGAGCTCTGGGGGTACTAGTTAGTTCATATTGTTGTTCTTCTTATGGGGCTGCAAACCCTTCAGCTCCTTTTAGGTCCTTTCTCTAGCTCCTTCATGGGGACCATGTGCTCAGTCCAGTGGATGGCTATGAGCTTCCACTTTTGTATTAGTAGGGCACTGGCAGAGCCTCTCAAGAGACAGCTACATCAGGCTCCTGTCAGCCAGCACTTGTTGGCATCCATAATAGTGTCTGGGTTTGGTAATTGTATATGGCAAGGATCTCCAAGTAGACAGTCTCTGGATGGTCCTTCCTTCAGTCTCTGCTCCACACTTTGTCTCTGCAACTCCTTCCTTCCATGGCTATTTTGTTCCCCCTTCTAAGAAGGATCAAAGTATCCACACTTTGGTCTTCTTCTTGAGTTTCTTGTGGTTTGTAGCTGGTGAGATCGTGGAGAAAGAGGACCACTCCCTCATTGCTGGTGGGATTACAAGCTGATACAAACACTCTGGAAATTAGTTTGGTGGTTCCTCAGAAAATTGGGCATAGTACTACCTGAGGACCCAGCAATACCACTCCTGGGCATATACCCAGAAGATACGCCAACATGTAATAAGGACACATGTTCCACTGTGTTTATAGCAGCCTCATTTATAATAGCAGAAGCTGGGAAGAAACCAGATGTCCCTCAACAGAGGAATGGATACAGAAAATGTGGTACATTTACACAATGGAATACTACTCAGCTATTAAAAACAATGATTTTATGAAATTCTCAGGGAAATGGATGGATCTGGATAATATCATCCTGAGTGAGGTAACCCAATCATAAAGAACACACATGGTATGCACTCTCTGATAAGTAAATATTAGCCCAGAAGCTTGGAATACCCAAGGTACAATCCACTGCTCGTTTTCTGATGCAGAGGAAGAAATCACACAATGAAAGATACATGCACATATGCCCGCTGTCAATTAGCACAGAAGTGACCCTGGTCACTTGAATCTTCAGTTTCCCTGGTCAATAACAAAGGGAAATGTATCTATATAATCATTACAGAAAATGTAAATGCAATAATAAACATGATTTATGTTAATAAACATGATTTATATAAATAAATAATTATATTCTACACCAGTAGGCCATCAGTTACTAAATAAGATAACATAAATAATTATGCTTAATATATGAACAGTATTCAGCAAATGTCATTCCTTCTCTCCTTCAGTTTAATGTAAAGCATGAAACAATTAAAAGGTGTGAGGATAAGCATAAGAGGAAATCTTTCACACAAATGCGGACTGACAGTCCTATAAAGGCAGGACTATGATTTGTTATTGATGGATTATTAGCACGTAGACCATCACCAGCCAGAACTGCACTCAGTGACCATGTTAACCATATGTGTACATGATATCAGGAGGGGGGATGGAGAGAGGAAAGGGAGGAACAGAAATAAAGAAGTCTGGCCAATAAACTATGGCTCATACCACAGTGTTCTTCAAGACCAGTGATCCTGACCTAAAAACTAAGAAATCACATTCCTAGATTCAAAAGATAGATCAACACAAACATCCAGAAGGTTAAAATGAGGAAATGAGCTCAGATTACACCCCATCAAAGCACTTAAGGATTTAGACCCCTGCTAAAAGTCCCTGGCCCTTTCTAGGTCTTGGTTTTCTCCTTCATATAGTAGAGACAGCTAGTAACAAACAGCGTGGAGAATCTGTTAAGGGCTGACTTATGAGTCCTGACATACTTAGAAATAATATCTTAAAAGACCCCAAAATAGAAAGGTGACTACTTGGAAGCAGGAAGGCCAAAGCGAAGGAGTAAGGGGGAAAGGGAGGTGTAATGGTGAGAGGTACAATCAAAGTATAAAAATGGCAAACGGAAACCATAATTCTAATTTAAAAAGAAAAAAGTTAAAGGACAGAAACCAGTCCTACCAACATCTTGACCTTGAACTTAGAGCCTCCAAAATTATAAGGGAAAAATATCTCCTTTTCTTTTCATCCCACTAAAGCAGCTATTGTCTATCTTGTCTGCCTAATACCCCAAAAGCAACTTGCTCATCATCATGTCTATTCTACTATTTCAGACCTAGATACTTGTGATAATCACCTAATTGCTCTTTCCACATTCTTTCTTGTATCCTACCTTGATTTTCCACATAGACACTAGTTTTATCTTTATAAACCATCAGTCCCAACATAATGATCTTGTCCACTTAATCTCAACACTTCGCTTCACAGAGTCCCCATGCACACCTTTCCTTCATGCAGTCAAGGCTCTGCTCTGCTTCTCATTTTCTGTCACTCTTGCCTAGGATTTCTAGTTGTCTGCTCTCATTTCCTCAAGGACACCATGGTCCTCAATGCCATATTCTCTCCCATCTCAAGGATACTTAGAATGCATCTTTTATTTTGCCAACCATTTCTAAATTCTATTCTTATTATTCGTTAACTATTAATTTGGAACTCTTATTCCAGAAATATCCTCATGATCTTCTCTCCCCTTGTGGCAATCTATACTTTTCCACATACAATGTATGTTACAATTAAAAACACATTTGCATTTGACCCTATATCTTTCTTCAAAACTTACCTCAAAACAAACAAAACAAACAAAATCAAAACAAAAACCCCACCCGATCCCATCTGCTTATCTCACCATGGTAAGTATAGTTTGCCCATAGGAAGAAAAGTTAATCTTATCTAACATCCCACTAACAAGAACTAAACTTAATTGAATCTGTCTAACCAGAACCTGATGGTACATGACTAACTGAACAAGACTTAAATGTTTCTCACAAGAGATGCAGAGGTACTTCATGTTTTAATCTTCTCTGTGTTAACATAGAAGACTGTTCCTTTGGTGACACAATTAATAATGGGCCCCAGTATTCACACATTGTGATAGAACATTCCCCTAAATCTGTTACTCTCTGAGACTTGAACTAACCAATAGGATGTCCCGTGTTTTCTTAGTAACTAACACAGTCCTATACCAGACACATTCACTCTTGAAAGAGAGGTCGTACTCTCTCTTCATGACATAATCACCACTGATAGGACCCACTACTCTCAACAATGTTACCATAGGAGCCAAATTTCAGCCTGAGTATGCATCTTGCCTTTTTTAACATCAATATTGCCCTTTAGCATGTGTAATCTGTCAAGTGGGTGTCAAGTTGGGATTTTGAGACACAGCAATAGAACTATGTGCATACTCATACAGTGTATGCACATATAGCAAACATTCTGACACTCACATACATTTAGTTCAGAACTCTGGTCTGCTTTTAATACAAATCCTTAGCCAACATCATGTTTTTAAAATTGATGACATGTTATTTGCCTTTGTAAATGAAAATCATAAAATCAAATCACCTTTTTCACAAGCTATCTAATTTTCTTACAAAATATTATCTATGTCAGTCTCAATGTTTTCCCCTGAGAATAGACCATTAAATTTGCTTGATTATAAAGTTCTTAGAGATTTATAAAATGGTTATGTTACAGCTGAAGATGAAAGGAAAAATATTTAGCACTTGAGGTGACATTTTCAGAACATTTCAGAGTTAAAGATATACATAAGTGTCATTGTCCTTAATTGATAAGTAATCTGCTGAGTTTTAAAAGATGTCATCATTTGTTGAAGACCAATGGAGAGATTCATGCTAGCAAACTGATATTCTTGAACAAAAGTCAAAATATCTAAAATGTTCACATCCCTGATTCCAGCCTACTTACTGTCATCAAAAGCAAATTCCTGTACAGTCCATTTCTTAGAACAATCACTTGGGGCATCAGCTTTCAGATGGTTAGTTTCAAAGTGCTTGATCGAGTGGCAAGAATCAACACTTGATACTACATCAAGCAGCTCTAAACACAGAAGTTATTCAACAAAATTTCATTAGAGAACTCAGGACATTTGCCTAATATTTTGAGCAAAAAAAGTAGACTTACATAATTTTTCATTTTAATGGCAGTTTAGCCTCCTCCCGGAAGCAGCTATATCTGCTGAAGGGGCAATTTCACACACTTATATTAATTATTTGAGTACTGCTGACCACATAAAGCCCCAGCTCTTCAAGGGATACAGTAGAATAGCCAAAGCAATGAGCATCATGGGAAGCTGTGATGGACTACAATTTAAATTAATGCTTATTGTTGATTTCATTTTTAATTGGCAATAAATTAGGAAAGGCTAGATCTATCAAAATATAGTAAACGTAAAGTAAATAACTAAAATATAAAACTAAAAAATCTATTAGATCTCTTGAGTTTTTTACTCAGCACAAAAGTAGTTTCTAAATATTTTTAAATAGTGGAATTTTTAAAAAGAGAGTACCCACTCCAACCAGGTAAACAGGTGGGCTGACGGTAGAGATTTGCTTCTCCCTCTGCTCCTCCAAATGCAAGCTTCCACTCTCATATCCAGCTCTGCAGTAAACGACCTGCTGAGGAATCCTGTTTCTATCTCCAGTGGGGCACACAAAGTTTCCCTTCCTAACTTCCCTCTTCCCACACACTGCTTTATCCCAGGTCCGCAGCTTCAGCCTAGGAGCCCACTCCAGTAGATGGAAAGCATATCCAACATTGCTTGGGTAACTAAGAACCATTGACAAAAATAAAGCAATATAATGACTCCTAATGGCATTCTGTTATGTTCCTTGGCTCAGCCTTCAGCAGAGGAGCTTCCTTCTTCAACTGATGGGAACAAATACAGAGACCCACAGTCAGTCATTATACAGATGATGTAAAACCTTGAAACAGTCAGCCCCAAAGGAGATGTATCCATTAAATTTCTCCTCTCAGCTTTTAGTGAAGCCCATCCCATGGAAGAGGAGGCAGAAAGAGGCTGAGAACCAGAAGGAATGGAGGACACCAAGAAAACAAGACCTTTTGAATCAGTATGAGCAAAGTTTGTATGAGACTGAAGCAGCATGCCTGGTGCCTGCGCTGGTCTGCACCAGGTCCTGGGCATGTATGTTATGGCTTCTAGCTTAGTGTTTTCATGGGATTCCCAAATGTGTGAACTAGTGGGTATCTGTTTCTTGTGTCTTCTCTTGGGCTCTTTTCCTTCTTTGTTTCTCTTGAACAATTCTGATCTGTTAGTTTTTATTTTATCTCATTGTATCGTATTATATTACGTTATATTATATTACATTATATTATATTGTATTATATTGCCTTAGAAGTCTGTTTTCTAATAAAAACCTGAAAAGAAGTCCTGATGAAAGGAGAGGTGGGGAGGAAGTGGGAAAAGTAGAGGGAGCAGAAACCATAATCAGTATTTATCCTGTGAGAAGTTTTTCTATTTTCAATAAAAGGAAAAATAATAGGCAGTAATGATGCAAAAAGATAGTAATGTGTTGTCTTTGCTCTTTCCTCCTCCACTGATGCTGACCTCATTTTTCTGTTTCATATCACCAGTATCCTGATATGCTATGCTCACCTCTAGAATGTCCTCCATAAGGATGTGAGAAGGGCAAAAATTATGCAATTATATTTTAATTGAAAACAAATGTACTATTTAAATAAATACAATAAAAGATAGTATTCAAAAAATACCAGAATGCAATTCTGAAATGAGAATGCACCACTGTCCCTGAATACTGCACTCTGGGTAAAAGTGAGACAAGGTAATGCTGTTTGCAATGTAGAAACCCACCCTACCTTTTTCTCCTCGGCCTTGAAAGCCATCCTTATCCCGCAAGGACAAGACATTCTAGAACCTTTACTATCCACTCAAAGAGCCACTTTGTCCACTATATAGTACAATTTTGCTTTGGAAAATGATAAAAAGAACTGGTTTAAATTTTTTTGTTTGTTTGTTTGTTTTGTTTTTTGAGACAGGGTTTCTCTGTATAGCCCTGACTGTCCTGGAACTTACTCTGTAGATCAGGCTGGCCTCGAACTCAGAAATCTGCCTGCCTCTGCCTCCCAAGTGCTGGGATTAAAGGCATGCGCCACCACTGCCCGGCTAAATTTAAACCTGATATAACATGTATTAAAAAAGAACTTTTCATTTATTATTATAATAGTATCATTTATCTAGTCTAATTATAACACTCTATGCTTATAGAAAATAACTTTAGGTCAATAATAGAGATGAAATATTTTGACTAAATGATTAAGATAGCATAAGCAGATATTACAACATCTATTAATATGTTTTTGGTATATTCATTGAAAAGTTTCTCTAAATCACATGACAGTATGAAATGGTATATGCCTTGGAAAGTGATGGAGCATCCATAAGAAGTGGACAGGCTTTTGCCTAGGCTCCGAAAAACTGTCATATGAAACTCTCGGTTTTGCCATGAGTAAAATGTTTACATTGGTTCTTTCTATGGATCTCATTACCCTTCCATTTATGGGAAGAATCCATATCCTGGACCAGGCTAAGAGGTAGAGATTTGTTGAAGAACAGTGATTTCCAACTTTCCTAATGTTACAACTCTTTAATACAGTCTCTCATGTTGTGGTGACCCCCAACCATAAAATTATTTTTGCTGCTACTTCATAACTGCAATTTTGTCACTGTTATGACTTCAAATATAAATATTTGTGAAAATATGCACAAACAAATGTTTATAATCAATTATTCTAATGAAATAAAGGTAACTTGATATACCTAGTCTCTGAAATAGAACCAACCATGAACTCACTCCATTATAAACCTCAAATCCTTCTGCCTTGAGCATGTATGATTGGGTCAGCTATAAAGACCATTTAATAGAATGAAGACCATTATGAAATCAAAATTACAATTCAGCAGTAGAGATAATATTTTAATAGTTGAGGCAATTATATGTATTTTAAGGTATTACATACCAAATTGAGCTACTCTCACAGCAAAGTTGAAGACAGCATATAGGGATGGGGAATCTTCAAGTCAGTCTGTTTAATAAATTCCCTCTGATTATTTCTATAAGTCACATTCCATGCTGGTATTTCACAAACAAAATATATAGTCAAATGCATATGATGAAATATAATATATATTCTATTTTCCATCTACTCTGCCAAGGAAATGGCTGAGAAGGTCATGCACTTCAAAACAAATCTAACAACCTGAGTTCAGTCCCTGGATCCATGGAAAGAGAGAACTGACTCCTAGAAGTTGTCCTCTGACTTCCCCACATAGACTATGGCGCACCTTTTCCCTTCCCTATGCAAGACAACAAAGGATTTCAATCAGTCAATTAATAAATATAAAAATCATTTTTTTCAAGAAGTCATCTAAGATGTTGGTGCTTCATGTACAAAGGGACTCTACAGGATATACAGATTTAAGTTGTTTCAATTAAAGCAGGTCTAAGCAACTGTCACATGAAGTTCAGTGGCACTAAGGCAGCAAAATACTGTGGAAAGTGCTTTTAAAATAGCAGCTGATATTGAGCAGCACTCTTGATATCATAGTTGGCTCCGTTCTTATAAGACAATAATTCTGTTTCTGGCAAAGGTGTGAGCAAGGTTATTGTAAGCCTTTAGAGCTGAGGAATAATCCTATTTTCTTGCACCTTCAATCCTTTAAGTCTCTGGTCAATTCTTCCCAGACTACTGAGAGGATAGGCAATCAGTCCTTCGGCACTGCTGTTTTGCCTGAGTGTTTGGGATGGTGTAAAATGCTGCATCTCTAGTCCTTTGTTTCATGTGTTCAAAACTCGAAACTTGGGTGGGAGGGAATTAAAGGAACATGAAGAAATGGGAAAAATGTATGAGGGAGATTTACCAGGTTGGGGGGGGGAGGAGAGGGATGGCAATCCAGAGGGAGAAAGAAGGAGAGCGAAATGACACTAAGGGAAAGTCATAGATAATTATACATTTTTTGCTTATCAAATTAAATATTATATATAATTCAATTGAATTATATCAATTGGGGTAACAATGCTTTCCCTACTCACCAAAAATCTAAAAAACAGAACAAAACAAAAAACCAGGGACTATCTAACAAAAGCCCCAGTGTCAGGCTTGGGAAAGCTCCCTTTAAGTTGTTGCTGGGGGTAGGAGAAATCCTAAAGACCCCCAAACAATGCAGGCTATTGCTGCTGCACTTTGCTGCCTTCCAGAAAGGAAGGTAAGACCCTGTTGCTGAAGACATAATTTGTTCCTGACACAGGAGCTGGAAGAATCATTTGGATCTGAAATGGAATGCTTCACACTGAGAAATAGGTCTCATAGTTTTGGAAGGAACCATATAAGTTTCCAACAGAGAAAAACAACCAATATTCCTATCTAGCTGTAACACCAATGAACCACAATAATGGCCGGCATGGTAAGATATTCTTATAGGTAGAGTAGTGGCACTTATACCCTAGAGGGAAGCAACAGTCACTTAATAGACTTAAGGCCTATTTGATAGAAGGAAATTAATGCCTGGACAGTATTTAGGCAAATACCTGAAGCTGGAGGACATGGAACCTAGAGGAAAATAGATAACTGCCACTTTTCTAAACTAGTATGATACCTAACTAAATTCTAAATATTAACTCTTATGTCCACACATAAATGAGGCTTGCATTCCTCATTAGGGAAAGTTCTCTTTGCAACAGCTGGAGACCAATACAAAAACTACAACTTGTCAAACTACAGAGATCAACCAGATGTGGAGGTGCCTGTCCCCAGTTAATACAATTACACCACAACCATGGCACTTGAAGCTCAGGGTACACCAGGGAAGAGAGGCAGAAAGATTGTGAGACCAGAATACCAAGACAGCTACAGTAAGATAATCTCTTTGATATATAAAAAAGGGGCACAAAGTGCATGGAGAGGTATATCTGGGTGTATCTGGAGGTTAATATGAACATTGTGTGAGATTCTCTATGCATTAATGTAACTATTATTTCAAAAATTCAAAGTAGCAATCATGAGACAACCCAGAGAATCTTCCCGCACTGCCTCCTTCCATACACGTTTCCAGAGAAAGGTGACTAGTGCTTATCATGGTCTCATATGCTAAGTTCATCAGGTTATTGCATATAGATCCCAGAAGCAAAATCATTTCAAGCATTTACATAGCTGGCAGCATAGCTCCAGCTGTTCACAGCACAAAAGCGACCCTTATGCCCAGTCTGTGGAATTCAAAAGTGAATGGAAACCTACGCTATGGGTCTCATGTACTTTCAAGTTTTCCTTCAGATTATCATCAGGTGCTTTAATGTCTGGGAGAGGGAGATCAAAGGAAAGTATTTCAAAAGTTCTCTGAGACTGTAAAGAAACATGAAGAGTTAATGAAAAAATTAGAAACCCAGGCAGTGAATCCATACAAGGGAAACTGCCACCATTCCACTAGCAGAAGGACTTATTGGAAACCTTCAGGGAAAGTGTGCAAATAAATCCATGTTTCCATCAGCACACCAATGGCATCATTTTAGAAATTCACTGAAAGCTTAGAACCCATGTACAATTCTATATACATACCCAAATATAAGCCCATATACATACCCATACACAAACTCATATATATGTATGTATATATGTACATATATGTACATATATACCTATATGCAAACCCATATACATACTCATATACATACTCATATACAGACCTCAAGAGAAAACTTTGTAAGAGTAAAGCTAGTAGGAACACACAAACTCAGATATAATGCAACTACTAATACATGGTATTAAAGATGAACCACAGAATGAGGTTACACACACACACACACACACACACACACACACACACCAGTAGTTCACACATCTATGATCCACACTTGTCATGCATTCCAGTGCACATTCATTACCATCTGTTACAGCAGATACATTTAGTGAGGTTGAAAATCAATTTCTATTGAGTAATTCTTAAACCTTTAACAATGTTTTCCTTTGATTCATCAACTTCCATGGGCCTTGAACAAAGATAATTCTTTTTTGTTTTAAGTTTTAAACTGAGACAAGATCTCACACTGCAGCTCTAATTGTCCTCAGTCAGCTCAGGCTGACTTGAAACTAATGACACATCTCCTGCCTCAGCCTCCTGAGTGCTGAGAATATAGGTAAGCTACTGTACCTGTCTTTTCAATATGGAATTTGTAGGGTAGTATTTCAGAGAACAGTATTATTTCAAACTTTATACAAAACATTTATAGGGAGTCAACATTTCCTTTGGTAAGTTAAAGACATTCAAAAAATAAATACCACCCATATATATAAATCTGTGATTTCCTTTATATTTTTAACAAAGGGAAATTTTTGTTTGTTTGTTTTCTGTTGTTGTTGTTGTTTTTTTAAGATTTATTTATTATTATAAATGAGTACACTGTAGCTGTCTTCAGACTACCAGAAGAGGGCATCAGATTTCATTACGGGTGGTTGTGAGCCACCATGTGGTTGCTGGGATTTGAACTCACAACCTTTGGAAGAACAGTTGGTGCTCTTACCTGCTGAGCCATCTCACCAGCCCCCAACAAAGGGAAATTTTAACAGCATAGAAACAGGAAGGTCAAGCTAGATAAATCAAAGGTAATTTCCCAAGAAACAAACACTGTAGCCATACATTCCACATTCAGTTATCAAATACTGAGTGTTTCTGTTGTGCCAAATGCAAGGCTTCCCACTGTGAACCCACTTAACTCATAAAAACACAGTGCCATAGATGCATTATTACAATCCTGATACACATGAAACTGAGACACTGAACCTAATGCAGTCACAGGGTCACATAGCTATGAGAATGTGGTTGATCTCACACTAGCCTGCTCAGCTCCATGAACTTACCAACTCTTTATTGGTCTACAATAAGCATAGTACCATAATACACACATTTGTTATTTTTAAGAAACAGTTTTTGAGATGGAATTTATAAAACAGTTGAAGTATAGAGCTCAGTAATTTTTGTTATATTTAGAGTCAGTCATGCAACCACTACTACAACCAATTTTATAAAATTTCGGCCTTAAAGTCATTAACAATTGCTCTCTGCTTGACATGATTTCTCTAGTCAGCCACTAATCTCCATGCTTTCCTACAACTAAAATTATGTATTATGTCATCTCCTGTAGCTAGTTTCTCTTTTTAGAGTGACTTTCTTTATTTATTAAGACTATATTATAATTACATCATTTCTCACTTCTCTTTCCTCCTTCCAATTCCTCACATATACCCCTTCTTTGATCTTTTTCAAATTCATGGCCTTTATTTTCATTAATTATTGGTACATACATATGTGTGTATACATACATGTGTATATATTCCTAAGTACATAAGTACAACCTGTTCAGTCTATATAATGTTATTATATGTCTTCAGAAATGACCATTTGGTATTAGATAACATTGGTGTGCCTTCCTCTGGGGAAGACAGTTTCTCCCACTCTTATGTATTCCTTAGTTAGCTATAGTTCTTTGTACAGGGTTAGGGCATCCTAAGCTCTCTGCAGTCCACATAAGCATGTCTACTGTTGATGTCCTTGTTAAACTCATGTTTAACTGACTTGTTAAAGTCAATTATGTTGGTGGAACTTTATGAGTGTAACTTCTTTCACTAAGGGTAATGCTGTCAAGTTCATACTGGTTACAATGCGTATCAACACTTTAATACACATTGTTTATTTAGATTGCTCACTGGTTTGCAGGCACTAAGATTGCTCCCACATTTTAGCTTTTCTGAACAAGGTCACCATTAATATTTAGGTCAAACTTTAAGACATATGACATTCTTTTTCTTGGATACATACAATATAAATATATAAACTCTAAGACAGTATTTAGAAAGTACTAGATTGAACAGTAACTCCATGCTTAACATTTTTAGAAACTACCAAAATGTTTCCCAAAGGGGTTGCTCTGTTTTTATATTTCCAACAACTAATAATGTTTCAACTCTTCTTTATTTTTGAGAATTCATGAAAGATCGGTATTAAGTGTTTTTTGAATTTTTGTTAGACTATACTAATGAAACAATACAGTCTTGGGGGTTTCTTTGTTGTATATAATTAAAATACTAATTGAATCTTTTTACCTGAGAATAAATTCAGAGTTTTTATTTCATATCATGTCAGTTTTGGTAGCTTTTGTTTTTCTAGGAACTTTTACATTTTTATCTATATCATTCAATTTTTTACAAATAATTGTTCTTTTCAACTGAAGAACATTCATGACAATTTCTGCAAGGAGTTCTGCTGGCAATATAAACCTCTCAATTTATTGCTGACTTGGGGATCTCACTATTTCATGATCTTCACATCAAAAGATAGTTTTGTTGGATGTAAGAACCTTTACTAGTCATGTTTGTCCTTGGCTTTATCAATTCTACAACCGTGTTTGTCTTCTAGTCTCTATTGTTGCTCTTGGAAACTGCAGAGTGTTTCACAAATGTATTTTTTCTTCCTACTTGTAAGATTTGTTCTTTGTATTTCAACATTTTTTACTATCTCTTTCCTCCCCTGTGGATCTTCATAAGTTAATTTTACCAGGAGCTCATGAATCTCAGATGAGTAGACATGTCTTTTCATTAAGCTTGGGAAATTTTTAAGCACCATTTTTTCAAATATTTTTTCTCCCCTGTTTTCTGGTTCTGTAATTATACAGCAGTTGCTGTGACTGGTGGTGTCATATACTTCCTTGTGGTTCTGATTATATTTTGTTGATTATTCTCCCCCCTAGGTTCTTTAAACTGCACAATGTCTATCAACATAGATCCCATTGATCCTCCTCTGTAGAGTTTTTAAACCCCAGATTATTTTCATTGTCAACTATAGAGTTTCCACTTGTTTCAATCTTATCATTTCTACCTTTGCAATGACATTATTTATAAATCCGGTCATATCTTCCTTAACTTTGAAAGGATGGTTTCCATCAGTTCTTGGAGTATGTTTGTAGTGGGTCTTTGATAGTTTGTCTGCTGACTCTGACACTCAAGTCTCTTCCAATGCAGTTTTCCTTGACTCACTTCCCCCTGTGGATTTGCAACACGTCCATATTTCCATGAATCACTTTTAATTTTTTTTGATGAAAAATATTCTGTGTTTGAAACTACATTTTGGATTTTGTAACTCCAGATACTGTCATTTGCACCTTAGCTTTTGTTAATGTCAATTTTCTTAATTCTCTAGCATGTTGGACTATTTTTGTAAAGTTTGTCCTTCAGGATGACACCCTCAAGGCACAATCATCAGGAAGTGACAGTTATTTTAGAGGGCCTCTTCATGGCCACCTCTTTTGTCCCATCGCTGTTTATCTGCCTTTACTGGTATCTCACTCTAAGCATCATTTCTTACTAGCTGTTTGTTCTGCCATGGGTTATATAATGCCCCATGGTCCAAACTAATCAAATGTATGCTCCTTCCAGGGAAAATATTTAAGGACAGGATGTAAGGCCTCAAAATAACTCTTCTTGGCTGTCTCTTCCCTTCATCACCTCTGGTAAACTTCTAAATAGACAATAGTGTGTGAGTCACTGTTACAGAATGACAATTTCTTCTTAATCACCTACTGCCAAGATTTTTGCAATTTTCAACAATACTTTAGTCATGAACTTCCTATATTCTGTTTCACATAAAGTCCATTCTTCTGGATATACTATGGAGTGCTGTGAAAGAGTTTGCTTCTTTTCCTAGTTCCCATACAAGTTTTTGAATTTGAGAAACTATTTTTTCTTGAACTAGCTAACTCTGGCTTTATAAGACAGGTGCTCACAGGGGCCATAACCGACTATTATTTCAAGTTTGCCTCTCCCAATATGATACTTCTAACCTATAGGCAGACTGGAGTAAGATAATTAGATCCTATAATCCATGGAGCTAACTCCTACCCTATAAGAGATGGATTAGTGAAGGAAAGGGGCCCCAGATGTCTCAGTCTTCTCACCTGAAAGATTCTACATAAATCAAATAAAGGATGGAATAAAAAATGACTCTGGCCCACCCCTTCTAGGTAGACTCCCATTCTTGGAGAGAGTGAGCCACATGCTTTGACTACACCAATCTCAAATACAGCATCCAGTGTGCTAGGCCAGTAAGACTAAGAGTAGCAGTTAGTGGATTGAGACTTAAGTATTGTCAATTCTCACTCAGTAGCCTGGATTTAGTAGATAATCTTGAATAGATATTTCCTCATTTGCTCTATTCCTTTAGGTCAATTCCTACATAGTTGAATGGATGAGTTTTTAATTAATTTTCACTAAATAGTGCTCTCTCACTGGTCCATAGACCTCTTGTTACGTTTCAAGCTGCACACCATTAGTTTTTGGTTTCTGTGAGTTTTTTCTTCCCTCATAGTTCCATAGACTGTTGAAATCTTACAATAGTCTTGTCTCAGATCATAGACTGGCTCTTAAAAAGCAAAGCCGGATTTTTTTTT
>NW_022196914.1:69178079-69197587 GCF_008632895.1 Mastomys coucha | reverse complement strand
ACTGTGCAAAGGATGGCAGCTTTTAAAGAGAACTCTATACTGGGACCCTTGCATTTTAGCACACATAAGAATAAGTAGGTAATGTTTCTGAGTTGTAGGATAGAAAATATAAAGTTTCTAAAAATTATTGTATGATAGCTTGGAATGACTTTAAAAAACAAACAAATCTTTATTTTGGAACAATTTTAAATTACCAGAAAGATTGAAAGGATAATATACAGGATTCCTACATATTCTCTAAATAGCTTCTCACAGTATCATCATATACAAACATATCATACAGCCAAAACTAAACTGTTGATATTGCTAAAATGTTAACAAGTAAACTATGGAATTTTTAAGGAGTTCACCAATTTCCCACCAATGCTATTTTTCTATTTTGGCATACTACATTACACATAGTTCACGGTCTCTGCCAGCACAGACTCATCTTCAGTAAAGCAGGGATTCTGTCTAAGAGTCTGTGCTCTTAATGCTCTTGCGTATACCTTAAGTGTACTGGCTTAAGTGTATACATTAAATGCAAATGATCCTTGGACGAGAGCACCACTCTTTTTTCAGGAATTATCTGATTCTACAGTGCTTGGCTTTAAATCATTCTGTACTCCATTGCTTATTTCCTTAGGAAATTTAAAGACAGTGTCATATGGTAGATGGATATTTAATCCTTTGTTATTTTATCTAATCAAAATTTTCTGAAGATAAAAATCTTGTTTCTTACCAAAAGTGAAGAGATTAGGAAACTTTTGCTTGCAACACTTTTGCCCTCGACCTCTTCAAATAACTTCTAAGAAGATGAAAGCACAAAAACCCAAACAATACACTAGATTACAGATTTAAAGTTGACTGTATAAATAAATAAATAGAAGCTTCATTATTATGCTTAAAACAGAATAGCTAAACTTTAACTCAAACTTCATAATCAATACTTTCATATAATCAATCAGTTTAAGAAGGCTGTAAGTGCTCCTTAGGGGCTGAAAGCTTCATTGGCATTGTTGGGCATTCAGACTTTTTCTTTTGACTTGTTTGTATCTTGAAAAATCAAGTCTGAAGAGGCATTATCTAGTAATCCCACTCTGAATTTGGGAAGAGTTTGATGCTTTTATGATTGTTTTTAATGATATCGTCAATGTTGTCATGACTAGTTACTGATATAATGAAACACAAAATGCTTTGAAACAAGGCTTCCTCAGCCCACAAGCTAATGAATTCTGAAGCCTGTAGCTAACAAAAGATGCATGGAGAATGGTTATTCTCCTTTAGATTCTAAGCCAGGATGGTGATGGTCTGGGTAACCCCTCTTTCTCTCATACCAAACCCAGTAATTAGTGCTCACCTTCTGCCTCTGACATCAGCATGGACAAAATGTCTAGGAACCCTTGAGTTTAGCCTCTTTGTTCACAGGAAGTAAAACTAAAGCCTAGATAAAGAAGAGGTCATTTGTCTGTCTGTCTGTCTGTCTGTCTGTCTGTCTGTCTGTTTTGATTTTGTTTATTTTTGTTTTTGAGACAGGGTCTCAATATAGTACTGGCTATCTTGGAAGTCACTATGTAGACCAGACTGGCCTCAAACTCACAGAGGTTGCACTGTCTCTGTTTTCCAGGAATGGGATTAAAGATGTGGGTTACTATGCCCTGCTAGGAAACTAGTCTTGTGTTATTATTCTGGAATATTTCAATCTAACAAAAATAATATTTGAAATAAAGTTCTTTGCCTTAGTAAACCTTAACCATTTATTATATTTCTCTTTGCTTTTAAGAAATAAAACCATCTATCTTGATAAACATGATGGCTCATGTCTTTTATCTCAGCACTAGGGTATCTGAGTCAGAAAGGAGGTTTACCATGAGCTCAAGACCAGCCTGATCTACAAAGTGAGACCCTGTCAAAAATTTGGCTCCATTTAATATGACCAAAACAAATTTAGACAAGGTCTTATTCTGCAGCCAAAGCTGGCCTTAAGCCCACTGTGTAGCCAAGGCTAGCTTCAAACTTGTAACGATCTTCCTGCCTCAACCTCCATCATTCCTGGATAACAGTCATGGTCTACTAAATTCTGATTGACCAATTTCTTTTACAAAGATTAGAAAACTACTATATAGAGAAAGAGAAGTCTTGGGTGGAAAGGGATGCTAGAACAACACACACAGATGTCTACTAATAGGAGAAATAAACCTCAACCAACAACATGCCATTTGTACAAAATTTACATCAAAAGGTACCTGGGTATAGAAGGGGGAATTACAAAGCCTTTAAAGCAGAAGAGAATGATCTTGGTGAAGCATTCTCAGAATTATAATCAAAGTCATGATTTTGTAATAGAAAAATATCAACAAGCTGATTAGGATAATAATTTGTGAGTTTTTCCCTTAGCAATGTTGTATATCAATAGGATCCATTTGTCCAAGTTACTTCCTAATTAATGTTAGTACATGCTTACTACATTTTTAAAATAATAAAATAATAATAAATCCATTTTGTGAGAAGAAAGACAGGCATATATTTATAACTCAAACATCAGGGAAAAGATTCACTTTGACAAAACTGTACATTAACAAATGTTCAAAACTAAATAGTAACTGTTAAAGAACTATGGGATTGGAATATGGGCAGAAGACAAAGGCATTTTGCTGATAGTGCATTGGACAGCCAATTACCACATGACATTTTGCTTTCTATCTTTTCTATGACAGCTCCTCATTTCTCCGTTCCAGAGGAGGGGTAAACCTGTTGCACTACCTGACAAAGGAAAATTAAGACTGCAGATGGAAGAAGGGATGTCAGTTGTTTTGAGGTTATAATGGTGCAATTAGATAGCATGGCTGCCCACATCTGTGATCTTAGCACTCAAGAGGCTGAGGCAGGAGAAGCCCCAAGATGTAGAGGTTAGATTAGGTGACATAGGGAGTTTTTATGAATCATAAAATGAGATCCCATTTCAAAAAAACAAAGAAAAATTCCAAAACACAATGGTATAATTATTTGAATAATTATATTAAATACATAAATAATTACTTGTATATTGTATAGTGAGCATGATTTATACAGTTGTGTTGAGCTGACTTACAAATAAATCAGCCAGAATAATGTGACTCAGGAAAGAATTCAACCCACAATTGTTTAATGTGAAGATAAAGAATGGAGAGCTGAGTGTCAATGGATGTGAATAGTCTCTAGGAGCTAGAAGAAGGAATGACATTGATTCTTCCATCCAATCTACAGAAGAAACATGCTGTGCTAACACTGATTTCAACACAGGGAGACCAATGTTAAAACTCTAACCAATAAACTATGAGATAATAAAGCTGTTTCTTTAAGTCACTCGGTTTACAGGCACTTATTACAACATCAGTAGAAATCTAGTGAAATATCCATGTGATATATACAACTTATGATGATAGTACTTTATGGCAAAGACAACGGAACAATAGAAGTACCAGATATTTGCCAAGATACAGAGAAACCAGACCTCTCATGCATGACCAAGGTAACATAATTCTGAAAAACTGGCATAAATAAAGAAGCCCAGGTAAGCAGGAGACTCGGTGGTAGATCACCAGCCTTGACATGCAATGTCCAGGGTTTTATCCCAGCACAGAAAAATGAAAGGAAAGGACCTGAAGCAAATCCTAAACATTCATTTACCATTCTACCCAGGAATTTACCCTAGAGCATTCATTCCAGAGAAATACAAGTCTACCCCTCCCCACCCCAAAAAAACTCTCTGCACAGCTATTAGTAGAAACCTGTGTAAAACTGTCAAAATACAAAAATATCAAAATGTTCTTCAACAGGTGAATGATTAAAAAGCCATGGAATAGCACTCAACAGCAACAAAAAGCAACTGCAGGTGAATTCATAAAATGGCTTGAAAAATTGAGCACAAAGTCAAAGCAAGAAATCTAGGTAGTGATGTGTCAGCTCTGACTCTTGGTTGACAGAGTGATTACACAAATCTGCACATGTGACAGAGGTAACACGGAACTAATGCACACAGGACCAATGTCTAGCTTCTGACTTGGACACTGCACTATAGACATGCAAGCTGTAATCCTTAGCGGAAGCTAGGGAAGGTACCCAGGACATCCCTGTATGGCCTTTGCATGTTCTGAGCATCTCAAATCATTCTCCAATAAAATAATATACAAACCACAAAGACAGATTGAAGCCTTGGTAGGTATGTTCCTGGGCCCCCTCATCCCATTTTTCTCCTTCTTCACCTCTATTCAGAGAATTACCCTAAACACTGGGGTTTAGGATTTCCATTTTTAAAATTATTTTGTTTACTATGACCATATTGTTTAAAAATACAGAATGCTGTTTTACATGACCTGAAATGTTCAGTAAATGGTACTGCCATGTGCTTCCTCCTATGAGTTCTTTAGGTTTAATTTCTTCTTGTTTACCTTTATGTTGTTGTGCCTCACTCGTGGGAATAGATCTCATGAAGTTTACATTGGATCTGCTATGTTATAATTCCCTATCTGAAGATATGATTTTGATTTGTGTTTTCTTCTCTTTAAATTAATTAATTTATATATCAAATGTTGCTCCTCCTTTCTGTCCCTCCCTCATAGAGTCCCTCTCTCCATCCTCCCTACACTTACACTTCTCCTCTGAGAGAGTTTTCCTCTATTGGTAGAAATATATAAATTTTCCCAGGATCATGCTTTTACAAAACAGTATGAAATAATTCCTCTACACATGTGTCTTAGCAAATACCTAGAATGTTTCAAGCATATTGGCCTAGAATTGGAATTCTCTCTTCAGGATGTGTATGTTTCACTTTGTTAAGTAATTTCAAACCATCTCACTTTTTGGAGAAGTTTTAACCACTTTCCTAGTCAATTGTTCATTTTTATTCTCTTACGTCATCACTGGCATTGAGCACTTTTAGGTTTTTCCTTTTCCCACAGTGATGGGTTTGAAATGGAAATTTAAGTTTTAATTTTTATTGAACCAGTTATTAGTGTGATAAGCCAGGTATTTACGCATTCATGAGTTCTTTTCATTTTCTCTTCTGTGAATGTCTTGTTCATATACGACTCAGTTGAATTTTATACTATTTAGATATGTGTGTACTCATTTTATTAGTTTTATGCATTAATAGCTATCAGAAGCTTATAATACTTAAATATTGTTGGTATATTTAGCTACACATAGGTTTCCTTTCAATATATTAAAACTATGATTTATATTTCCTTATAGCTTGTGCTTCATTCAGTGTCTTAGGAAATTCTTCTCTGAATTATTCAGTGATCCTAGATAAGAAAAAAATGTGAACTCTAATTTTTTGTTTTGTTTTGTTTTCTGGTTTTGGGTTTTTTTTTTTTGGTTTTGGTTTTTTGTTTGTTTTTTGTTTGTTTGTTTGTTTGAGACAGGGTTTCTCCATATAGCCCTAGCTGTCCTGGAACTCACTCTGTAGACCAAGCTTGTCTTGAACTCAAAAATCCGCCTGCCTCTGCCTCCCAAGTGCTGGGATTAAAGGCGTGTGCCACCCCTGCCCGGCATGAACTCTAGTTTTTACCTTCCTCTCTACATTGTGCTTGGGATTGTTTAAGATTTATTTTGTTACTCTCTTTTTAAAATTATGTATCTTTGTATAGATGTGTGCACGTGGGTACACATATCCAAGAAGCTGAAAGTTTCAGATCCCCCTGGATCTGTAGTTACAGGCATCTGTGAGACTTCCCACATGGGTACTGGAAATCAGCTCCAGTCCTCTGGAAAACCAGTGTGCTCTCTTAACTAATCAGTCATTTCTGTTACCTCCTCATACACCCCAATTTTAATCTATGTGTATGCCATGAGAATGGCCCCCATTATTTTTATTTACCCAATGTGAATACTTACATATTTTTGCAGCTTTTTGCATGACCTGGATTTCTCACATGTCCTTCGACTTGCATGGTTTTGGACTTGTTATATACCATGTTACTACTGTTTCTCTAATATGTGACCATCTTAATTTCTAAACTTTTACCATCACTTGCACTGTGTGATCATCTTCAAAAATGAGCTGGCTATGATTGGTCCTTGGATATCTATATAGTCTTCAGGAATAGCTCACCAAATTTCTCAAAAATAATTCTATAGTCTTATGTGTTAAAAACAAATTTAAGCATTAGCAGTGAAAATTTTTAGGGCAGACAAAATTGAGCAGGCTGAGCTCATTTCTTCAACATGTGTAAATACATGAAGGCCTGAAACAAGTTTGCCATTTCTACACTCTAAGTATGATAAACATTTCCATTTATTTAAGCTTTTGTGTGTCTCACCTAAAACTTTTGCAATTTCATTTAAAAGGACTGTTCACACTTAGATTGGTTAATTCATTACTACACTTCTAGAATTTTTGTTAATTTCTTGTAGTTTTAGCTTGTATGTATGGGTCCACAATGGGGGCAGGGCATGGGCATGCGGGTATGTGTGCATAGACATGTGCATGGAGAGGCCAGAGGTCAGTGTTGAATCCCTTCCTGAATCACTTTCCATCTTACTGGGGAGGGGAGACAGAATCTCTTTCTGAATCCAGAATTCACTGAGTCAGCTGGAGTGTCTGGAGAAACACCCCAGAGCTCCCCCTCCTCCACCTGCCTAGCTGTGGAATTAGAGGCACACAGCCCTGTGCCCAACCTTTTCACATAGATCCTAGGAGACAGAACTCGGGTCCCCATGCCTGCACAGCTGACACCTTCCCAGATGAACCATCTCACCAGCCCACATAATATTTCCTTTTAAACTTATTTTTCTAATCTTTTTCTAGAATATGCAAATCTGTCAATATACAGCCTATCTGTTTCCTTAAACTCTTTTTTGCATTACTTCTAATGGCTGTCCTGTAAAGTCTCTTGTTCTTAGTCAATGATAATCTAGTGTCTTCATCTCCCTTCTGCCTGTTTGCTACTTTTCATCCAGTGCTACTGCCTGCCATCAGTGTATGGTTGGCACTAGGCACCATCACTCTCTTGTTCCAGATTAAGGAATCATTTCTGACATGTTATCACTGACATCTTTTCTTGCTCAAACTTATTATAAATCACTCTACTTTTTAGTCTTTTCAGGAACTGGATTGGATTTTGGATTTCCATTTTATTAATACATACATTCTGCCTTGAATACATTTTCTGCGTTTTTGATTTTGTTTTGTTGTTTTGTTTTGGCTTTTCCTGTGTGCTTTCTAAATTCTTTCATTGGATGCTAAGCCTCCTAGTCTTCCTTTATCTTTTCATTACAAATACACACACGTGAGGCTGTAGATTCCTAACCATTACTTTTGTTACCTCCCATAAATTTGTCAGAAGTTGTGGTTCTGATTCCTTCCAGTCTCTCTGGGCTGCTGTCTTGAGCAGACCTTGGGCACAAGCTCCACAGCCAGTCCCACAACACACACAGAGGAAGCCCCACTCCCAGGTGCTCTAACAATCCCAGGATTACAGGATCCCAGAATCACAGGATCACAGAGACAGCTTGACTCTGAGGAGTTTTGACACAACCAGGATCACAAGAAGGACAGGCTCCAGTCAGATTTAGTAAGGGCAGGTAGCACTAAGATAACCAGATGGAGGGGGGCAAGTGTAAGAAAATAAACAACACAAACCAAGGTCACTTGGCATCATCAGAACCCAAATCTCCCACCATAGAAAGTCCTGGGCACACCATTATACCAGAAAAGCAAGATTCAGATTTAAAATCACTTCTCATGGTGATGATACAGGAATTTAAGAAAGACATAAATAGCACCCTCAAAGAAATACAGGAGAACACAGGTAAACAGCTAGAAGCCCTTCAAGAAGAAACACAAAAATCCCTTAAAAAACTACAGGAAAACACAATCAAACAAGTGAAGGAAATGAGCAAAACCATCCAAATCTAAAAATGGAAATAGAAACAATAAAGGAATCAGAGAGAGAGAGAGACAACTCAGGAGATACAAAACCTAGGAAAGAAATCAGGAATCATAAATACAAACATCACCAACAGAATACAAGAGATAGAAGAGAGAATCTCAGGGGCAGAAGGCACCATAGAAAACATTGACACAACAGTCAAAGAACATGCAAAAAGCAAAAAGCAAAAGCTCCTAACCCAAAACATCCAGGAAATCCAAGACACACTGAGAAGACCAAACTAAGGATAATAGGTATAGAAGAGAGTGAAGACTCCCAATGTAATGGGCCAGTAAATATCTTCAACAAAATTATAGAAGAAAACTTCCCTAACCTAAAGAAAGAGATGCCCATAAATATACAAGAAGCCTACAGAACTCCAAATAGACTGGACCAGAAAAGAAATTCCTCCTGTCACATAATAATCAAAACACTAAATGCACTAAACAAAGAAATAATTTTAAAAGCAGTAAGGGGGAAGAAAGGCAAGTAACATATAAAGGCAGGCCTATCAGAATTACACCAGACTTCTCACCAGAGACTATGAAAGTTAGAAGATCCTGGGCAGATATCATACAGACCCTACAAGAATACAAATGCCAGCCCAGGCTACTATACCCAGCAAACCTCTCAATTTCTATAGATTTAGAAAAGAAGATATTCCATGACAAAACAAAAGTTACACAATACCTTTCCACAAATCCAGCCCTACAAAGGATAACAGATGGAAAACATCAACATAAGGAGCAAAACTACACCCTAGAAGAAGCAAGAAAGTAATCTTTCAACAAATCCACACAAACCTAATTCCATCTCTTACAACAAAAACAAGAGGAAGTGACAATTACTTTTTCTTAATATCTTAATATGAAAAATAATATTACCAACATATCCTAATCAATTGAAATCCAAAAATATGAGGAATTAGAAATTTGTTGATTGTCATCCAATGGTCTCTCTAATTTGGTAATTCGAGAAATAGGCCCAATATTTTACAATCTATATACATTTTCAGTTCGTTTGACTGTGACAGTGTCTGGTTGTGTACAACATAAGGGTCTTGAAATCTTATTTCTCCTATCTCAGCCTCTCTATTAGTAGTATTGCTTATTTCATGTTTTTACACTATACTATGGTTTTCAGAATGGCTTATATATTTCAAATGTATTTATATATCCAAAAGAAACATAGATGATTAACTAGGGAGGTTGCTTGTAAGAGAACAACAAAGAGTGAGACTGAATGCTTTGCTTGATGTTTGTAACTCTTGTATCAAATTTGAATAAGAGGACTTTACTCTTTCTCTGAGATGAATGCTTTTCCTAATTATCACAGCTAATGAAGCAAATTCTTACCCTCACCTAATGTCTGTGCCACCCTTCAAGCAGAACCATTGTTCATTGAAACAGTTGGTAAATGACTTTATGGGTAGACCATCTTAATACATACACCATTTCTTAAATGAATGTAACTTGTTCTCTGTGGACTGAGAATAAAGCCACTCACTCAAGTCAAATAGCTTTGACCATAGCAGGAAGTCTGTATCCAAAAATCGTGCCTACAATTTATTCCTTGGTGCAGCAGAACTGTCAGCTCTCAGCTTAGCTATGATGAAGGTAAAATCCTTTGGTGATGTGAGGGTCATTGAAGTACAGCCTTATTACAGTGAAATCCAATGTCTAAAAATTGTTCTTATTTTGGGCTTGTACCACAGTAAGAGCCAAGATTTTAAACTCTACTAAATACAAAACAAACAAAAAGACTTTATATATTTTTGTTCATTTAAGAAAATACCAGCAGTGATGTATTATTTTGAAGTATACAGTTAATATATTTGGAGTTACTTAAAATTTATATTGAGAAAAATATATTTTCACTATTACTGTAGATGAGCATCTACATAAGACTGTTAAGTTGATTGTTGTTTTACATAAAACAACTTTTATAATTCTTATTTTTATTGTTATAATATTTTATAAATTTTAAGAAATATGATAAACAATATTATAGTTTTCGTTATACTCTAGTTACAGTCAATCATACAGCAATTTCTCAAGGGACAATGACAATCACATTTCATTGTCTGGATCTTTTCAAAAATAAAATGTTTTAAAATAAAAAAAATTGTTGTTGGAAGCAAGTCTTTAGCATGTGGGCCATATACAAAGCACATATGGGACATTTCAGAGAGCAGCATTGACTCAAATGCCTTGCTTTTCAACTCCATCTTTATTTCTGGTTCATGGTGATGCTTTTATTTCCTTTTATAATCCTATGCACATAGAAAAGATCATCTGGTCTGTCTAATACCACGAAACACAGTGTGGATGGTTTTTAGACCATTAATTATATTTATAAA
This sequence comes from Mastomys coucha, assembly GCF_008632895.1. NCBI lineage: Eukaryota > Metazoa > Chordata > Mammalia > Rodentia > Muridae > Mastomys > Mastomys coucha. Next base: position 69,187,336 of record NW_022196914.1, on the reverse strand, counting down.
ACCAGACTAAAACTGTTTTCTCTAATAAAGACCAACTTTATCACAACTGGCAGGTGTAATCCCTTTAATTTACCAATGGCAAAACTTTCTCAATTCGGAGTTAGAGTACCATAGCGTTATACTGGGACTGAGAGATGACTCAGCAGCTAAGAGAATGTGTGCTGCTTTCCCAGATCAGAGTTCATTCCCCAAAGCCATACCCAGTGGCTCACACACCATGTAACTCCAGCTTCAATGAATCAATGTTTTCGTCTCTGGCCTCTGTCTACACCCACATAAACATGGTATATACTCACATAGACAAATACATATGCACACAAATAAAAATAAAAAGGCTTAAATCCATGTTATTTATCTTAGTCTCAATTTCAGAAATGTACAGGGTAAAAAAACCCTATAATTTAAGCCCATAGATAGCCCAGACCTCAAATTAGAAACTGTATTTCACTTGGCCTCAAAGAAATCCTTCAGAATTTTCTTGATTCTCTCAGAAGTACTTTTATTCTGGAATCTCCTCTAGATCACACATACAAAAATCACTTCCAATTTAAGTTTTCTCTGTTTACTCTCAACAAATCCCACCAACTTGCATCTTCATTTACATTCATTTGATGCAACTTTTCTAAATGCTTGCTATGTTTTAAATACTGGAGATGTGACCAAAATCTAAACAAACACGTGGACTCATGTTTTTAAAAAGCTATAAAAGTAATAAACAAATTAATAAATTTATTTTAGATTCAACTGTACTAAATGGTCAACATTTGGCTCTTCCTGACCCACTTCGAGACAATTTCCTATGATTCAACTTAATAGAATGTGGCAAGTTGTAGTCCTAAGAGCTGGGGGAGTGGGGGGAATGGCAGGGTAAGTGGAAGGAAAGTGATGGGGAATGTGTGAATGTTCTATTTTAGACAGCACAGCCATAAAAGCCTCTCTTCTAAAGTACCAATTGAACAGAGAAAGGAGGGACATGAGGAAATGAGTCATGTGGACCTCTGGACGAAGAACATTCTAATTGAGGGAAATGTAGGTGGAAGGCTCCGAGAAGGAGTGTACACACACAGCATATTTCAAGGAACCACAGGGAAGTCAGGGGTACCTGGATAAAACCACAGAGAGCAAGATAAAAAAAAAGACAGGGGTCAGAAGTCCAGGAATACCATGTCAGTCACAGTAAGAGTGTCTGACTCCTTCCTAAGGAGATTCCTAGGAAGTACTTAGGTAACCATGTAAATTGCAATTTTAGTAATGAGAGACATGAAACACCCATGTGGCAAGACGGATACTGAATGTGAGCAGACTTCCATGTCTGCCTGGAGGTGACTTTAGGAACTCCCAGAGTAGAGCAAACAAAACAGGATACATCCTGGATCATCACTACTCACCCAACATCGTTCTAATCTTTCTTTCAAAAATATCTTTCTCATCAATTCCTTTTGACCCAACAAGGATATTCCCAAGCTTCCATGTATTGACCATTTATTGATACAATTATCAAAACCACCTATCGGCTTCTGATTCTAAGAAGAAATGTCCACATCTTCCTAAATTCAGACCCCCAAACTCTGCATTTGCCTGACCCACAGCCTTACATCTTTGTTCTGAATTGCCCTCAGGAAAGGGACAGCATACCTGATCCTCTTACAGCTAGCAGTCACCATGCAAGAAGCGCCACCAGACAGGGAACATGTGGCTCCAACAGCCACAACTGTGCTTTCTGTCTCTTCCCAGGCTGTTAACTGACAAGTAGGTGTGGCCTGAGTCGTGGCAGGAAAGGGCCATCCTTGGCCCACTGCCAGGCAAGGTAGCTTTTCTGAGACACTCTGAACCCTATTCCTGCAGCTAGGCCACTCCCGCAGATGTTTCTACACTCTGCAGCTCTCCCCAGAAGGAAGTTGCTCAGGAGATTACAACCCTTGGGGAGAAGCTGACCACAGCTCCATAGCATGAGATGATAGCTTCTGCAACTTTTGGCCTTGTTTGCTTTATGTCTTCACACAGGAAGAGGTGCCATCTATTAAGCATTTAGGTCAAAATAATAGGTAATCAACCTTGTCACTAAAGCATAATTGTCAGGATGGAAACTCATGCCTGGTTCTCAGTACAATGGGCCATTCAAGAGCACATCAGAAATGCTTATAAAATGCAATTGGTTCAAATGACAGGTTATGTCACAATCGCCAACATAACTTGTATATATGGTTTTTTTTGTTTTTTGTTTTGTTTTGCTTTGTTTGTTTGTTTGTTTGTTTTTATAAAAATCCTAAAGTTTGGTCTACTTGCAATATGCAAACTAGCTAAGGAGAAGATATGACATTCAAATGTCACTAAATTACTGCTCAGCTCTAAAAACTCACATACTTTTAGATCTAACAGCTGGAGTCTACATAAAGTCATAAGAAATAGAACTGAAATGAATATTCAAAACCTAATCTCCACAAAGGTACTTTGTAGAAGTATAAGTAGATGTACCTTTTTATGAAAAAAAAAAAAAAAAAACCAATTGATTTGCACTGGAAAATGGAATGAGAAAAAGGAAATCCAAAATATTTCTTCTCTACTCATAAACTTAGCAGAGCCACACATCTTAAATATTCTAAGTTAAGCTAGATCTGAAACAATATTAGAATTTAAAGGGTTAGAAATTATAGTCCCAATATACTGTACTACTCAAAGCATAAATAAGACCAGATAATGAAAAAGAAATTTAAAATAACTGCCCGAAAATCCCTTTATATGATCATCTTTCTCCTGCTAAAACATGAAGATCTCTCAGTGCTCCAACTTGCACTCTGACCCAGATGACTGTAAGCTTTTGTCTGTAAAATAAATACTATCATCACACACATACACTATGCTGAAAACCAGAGTCAGGGTTAAGAAAAAGTTCTTTGCAGCATAGATATTTTTTGATTGCAAAGTATCATCTGATGCTCTTTGCAAACGATACAAGAACAATCAATTTGAGATAGTTTAATTTGAATACTCATTGCACATAAAAGCATGTATTTCTTGTGAGGCTTAGTATTTAACTCATGAGGATATGTAACTTTAGAGACATCATCAAGATTTAAGGGGTATCACCAAGAAGGCAACTGTCCTGTCCCGGTCTGGGCTCAAAGAAGTTCTGAGACTTTTACACAGGGGACATTATACCCCTAGACCTTTGTACTCCTAACAATGAACATCGCGTTCAGTAGTTAAATGGGGTGGTACATTAGTGAGCCTACAAGGGCTGTGTATGAAGAAGGAACTTATGTAGATCATCATTTTAAAGATTCAGAGTCTAAGATGAGGCCAACCTACTCTTTTAGTCTCTAGTGAGGGCAGGATATTTTGACACAATCTACTTGAAACCTATGTAGAACCAAGTAATCACATTCCCGAACACCACCCCCCCCCCAACACACACATACAAAAAAGACAGAGAAAAGAGCACAGGAGGGGCCAGGATTGTTCTTGTTATAATTATCCTCTCATGAAAATTCAAGTCACTAGCATCGATTTCACACAAGATTTGCCAAAGAATCATATTCAAATCTCCAACTACTTTAAATCTCTCCGGTTAACTAAGAACTTTCTGTCAGATCCTACCTCCTAAAACTTCTACTACCTACCAACAGCACATTGAAGACTTTATACCAGGCCTATGAAGTTCTAACCATATTCAAACCATAGCAGATACTTATCTAAACTAAAATGGAAGGACTTGGGTGGAGAATGTAACCGCCAGGCATGGTAGCACCTTGCTTTAATGTTAGCCTTCAGGAGGCAGAAGCAGGGTGATCTCTACTAGGCTGGTCTATGTGAAAATATATATTTCTCATCTATAAATAATTTCTTGTATTTATTTATTTTCATGTACCTTTAATTGAAATAGAATTTATATCACATTTCTCCATTAATTTCCTCCTTCCAGCTTCTCCCAGCTACCCTCTCTCAAACTCCTCCCATGTCTGACCCCAACCCTTAAGCTGATCTCATTTTCTTTGACTATTTTTGTCACACTGTATGTATGTATGTATGTATGTATATACACAAACATCTATAAAAACAACCTGCTGAGTCCACTTTTGGTTTATTTTGTGTGTTTGTGTATGTGTATAGTTTCAGAGTGGATCACTCTTCATTGGTCCATACAAGTAGATAATTTGAAATACTGCTTATACCATGCTTAAGCCTTATTTTCTGTTTTATATTACCATTTTGGAGATTATTAACAGAAATAGTTTATACAGATATATTTGACTCCTACTACTTGGGACTTGAATAGCGCTTTGAAAAGACACACTCCTATTTTGGTTACTATATGTTATTTGTTGGATTAAGTACTTGTTGGATTAAGTCAATGCAAAAATCCCTTGGCCACAAAGAACTCACCAGCCAATGGGTCACAGTGAAGACACAAAAGGCAGAAGAACATTATTAGTACTCAAAGCCAATTTGTCAGAATTAACCAGGTAGTACAAACTTACCCAGAAAGAGCCTATGGCTTTGCTGGTGGCAGTTGCTCCGCAGATCTCAAACATTTTAATTTTTAATCTTGGCTACTACAGAACAGGCTCTTTGCACCTTGCCCCAGAGGTTCAGAGTAAATGCATTTTATTTTTAGTTATTTTTCTCCCTCAGCACAGGATTACACACACACACACACACACACACACACACACACACACACACACAGACGTCATCCCCCACCCCACAGGCTCAGGGTCACTGCTATCTCACCCCCTCCTCTGTAGTCTCCTGTATGCAATTAAAATAACAATAAGCCCGGAAATGTGTTTTTTCCCCAGCAGAACAAGTCACTTCCCTTGGCTCAATGGGTGTGCCCTGAGACTGAGCCTGCTTTGGAACATTAGGTTGTCCCTTTTGATAGATTGGAAGGTGCTCTAGGCTTGAGAGGCTATCTCAATTTTACAGTGAAAAGAAAACAATCCCAGGCAGTGAATTCGCTGAAAAAAGCTATTGGAGCCAGAGACTGAACCGTGTGGGTAAAAGCACAGCCATATTAATTAATAGTATTCATTCCTATTATAGAAGCTCAGACAATATCCAACAGAGCCAAAATGCTTTGAATTAGTGTTGAAGTCAAGGACATTAAACCAAAGGGAGAAAACTGTCTTGATGGCTTCCAGTATAATAATTCAAAGGTATCTGTCAACATTTCAGAAAATATCTCTCCCAGATAGCCTATAATAATGGGTCAGAGCAAAAAGAATCTGATCCGGACTTACCTACAGAAATCCACAACATTATAAGCCACCAATGCACAGGGCCATATCTTCAGAATGTCTCCTGTTTCTGAACAGATCATCAATCAACCTTGACTCTCAGAAGACTGTATCATATATATCTCTTCTATCTGTGTCCCTCTATGCTTATTTTTACTTAGTGATGGTAAACAAAAGCATATACAATTTTCCTTTTTTTAAAGTGAAAATAGATTCTTCTCTCATACAATACACCCTGACCACAGTTTCTCCTCCCCTATTCCTCCAAGTTCCCCTCCCCCAGCTCCCTTCTTCTCTGGTTCCATTCTGCCTCAGTTTCCTGTTCAGAAAAGGGCAGGCCTCCAAGAAACAACAAGATACAACAGACAAGGCAAAAGGCTGGACAAACAACCCAGAATGAGGAAATGAATCCCAAGAACAGGCAAAGGAGTCAGTGGTACACCGCCATTTCCAAAGGGGAGATACCGATGTTTCTCATAGGAGGAATATTGCCACTTGGGAGGGCAGTGGCCACCCCTTATGATCCCTTGATGACAGCAAGGTCCAAGGTTAAACAGAAATATCAGGATTACACTAACGGGCAAGTGAATATTGCTTCCCTTATACACGTGTATTCATATGTGTACTAACATCCCTGCCCTCAAAAGCCTACAATTTATAAATGGTACCATTCAATGGATATTCAGTCAAAGGTGTCAGCTGATCCAGTCCTGCCTTCAGGAAATTGAATCACTTTACAAATTTAGAAATTACAGATCTTCTATGACAATTCATTTGTCCTGATACCCAATCCATGTGCCTTTCTCTGATGCAAAACTCATGGTAGCAAAGAATACCACAGAATGGTGTCTCTCAATGTAACCTTGGAGCAATGGCTTAACTGGGGTTTTAGAATCATCTAGATAAACCATATGTAAAACCACATGGCAGGATTATAATGTAAAAAACAAGATATATATATATTTTTAACAGCATAGCCTATGATACATATTTGTGATACTTAGACATATTAGCTGGCCCTATGGATCTACAAGTAACCATGGAGTTCTATGAATTTTTAAAATACTTTGTGCTTGTATTGAACATTTGTAAATATCTTATCATGACTATTTCCTAAAGATTACAGTATGACAACTATTTATAAACTATTGGCATTGTATGAAGAATTATAAAAATCTATAGATGATCTGTATCACAGAAGAGATGGTCTTCAAGTTATATGTAAATATGATGTCACTTTATATAAAGATCTTGAGTAGTGCAGATTTTTGTATCCACAGAGTTTGCCAAACCAATGTCTCATGGGTACCAAAGGAAAACTGCAATCTGATAGCCAATAATTGAGTATACGACCTTGAATTTTTATTTAAATTTAAAAAACAATATTTAAATTTTAAGAGCATGTGTCTCAGGTTCTTAATCTGTGAAGTGAGAATATTATGGTGTCTGTATCATTAAACTTCTGGAAAAACTACATGAAAGGCCCTTCATTATGCATTTAGTTCAGTTTCTGGCTTGTGGCAAGTGCACGGTTGGTGTAGCTGTCAGTGCACACTGCAGCTTTTATTGCTATATAGTGTGTTTCTCTCACAGAATAGTGGTTAGCTTTTAATAGTCCCTGAAGATGGGAGTGCCACCTTCTTTTCTGCTTTGTTTCCCATCTCTGGAATTAGAGTTTTGCCTTTTCTCCTTCCTATGATCCTTGCAACTGTCTCTTCAGACCAAGGGACCAAGATGAATGGCATCATCCCATTCTGTAGGCCAAGATCAGAGAGCGTAAATATTCTATTCTTCCAGCCCTAACTTATTTTACTCCAACACTAACTTGTAATTTATAAGGCATCTCTAGTTTATGTTATATTCATTTATTTTTACATGCAATTATTCATGACTCATTTTTTTCAATATTTTGGATTCCTTCCCAGGATCTCAACTCAATCTCCTCTGTGTTGTTCTCTTTCTAAACTGCCAGAGTCCAGTCCACACACAGTTTTATCTTATCATCACTTTATTTTATTTTATTTTACTTACAATGCTGGAATCAAACCCAGAGCTTTATATATATTTGGAAAAAACTCTAATGACTACAGTCCCAAACAACATATAACCTTCTTCTGTCACATAGTCACCAGGCCATAAGGATGTCACTTCAAACATTATCACTACAATTATCTTTATGTTTTTTTTAATTGACAAGAATGGCCTCTTTGAAGATTTGAAAACATCTTCTTGAATGTTTTTCATCACTTACGTAAAGATGAGGGGATATACCACAAAATAGGAATCTATTTTGTGTTTGTTACTTAATTTAAAATATAAAACTAAGAAGTAGCTCACGTGTCTCTCCTTTGCCTAGAAGAAGCATGTTTGTCGCAGAAATCTGTTTAATGCTTTAGGAGGGAAGTGTCACATAATTATTATTGAATTCATAATGCATGGGAAACTTTCTATCAACATAGTCTTGAGTCTAATTTAGCATTCTGTTCCCTAGAAAGGACAAGGGCTAAAAGAGATCAGAGAAATTCAACTATTATCCACAAACTTGGATAGGAAGATCACATTAGGGATAGTGTTATGCTGGAAGCCAGTTATTATTGTTCATCAAATACAGTGAGTTCTCACTTCCAGAAAACACGCACACATATAACACAGGCAAATAGTGTGGCTACATCAGCTGACATAGTGTTGAGGAGGAAAGGCTGAAGGAGACTACTGAACAGCAGTAGGTAGATGCCTGAAGAAGTTAATCATGCACACAGAGCCTGGAGTAGGTTTGTTTCCTGCAGAGTATATGTGCAAGCTTCCTGAGGCAGCACCAAGAAAGCTGGCTAGAAATTGTTTTGCAGTGTTGCAGTATTTAAAAGCATACACAGTAATAGCAATGATACCAAGATCATGAGTCCTTCAGTTAGCTGAACTGTGGTTGATCAGTTCACAAAACATAGGCACATCAAAGCATCCAATGGTGGACTCTAAATACATGGATTTATATATGTAAATGCTTGTTTTGAGAAGTGAAGTAAAATTTGCATAGATAATATGGCCAGAGTAATTCTAAATCTAATCCCATGAGAAATAGGGAGGCACTGTAAACTCATAAGAAGAAGAATAAAATCTGGATTAAAAAGAAAAAAAAACACTATTTATGAAAGATTTCCAGATGCAGGTAATTTCTAGCCACTCTTACTCATTCTGTAAAATAACCTTGGCTTTCATAAGAAAAGCTTTCGTTTTCTTTGCTATAGTATAGTTTTTATGATGCCAGCCATACCTTAACTATTTAATTCATGAGAATTAAATGTAATTAATTAAATTTTTTTACACTCCATATTTTATTCCCCACCTCCACCCTCTGACTGTTCCATATCCCATACCTCCTCCTCATACCCCTGTCTCCATGTGGATGTTTCCACCCCAACCCCACCTGACGTCTAAACTCCCTGGACCCTCCAGTTTCTTGAGGATTAGGTGCATCATCTCTGAAGGAACACAGACCCAGTACTCCTCTACTGTATATCCTCATATCAGCTGGTGTATGCTGCCTGCTTGGTGGTCCAGTGTTTGAGAAATATCCGGAGTCCAGATTAATTGAGACTGCTGGTTCTCATACAGGGTTGTCCTTCTCCCAGCTTCTTTCAGCTTTCCCTAATTCAACAACAGGGGTCATCTGCTTCTGTCCATTGGTTGGGTACAAATATCTGCATCTGACTCTATCAGCTGCTTGTTGGATCTTCCTGAGTGGGGTCATGCTAGATCCCATTTTGTGAGCACTCCATAGCTTTAGTAATAGTGTCAGGCCTTGGGACCTCCCCTTGATCTGGATCCCACTTTGGACCTGTCGCTGGACCTTCTTTTCCCTCAGGCTGCTCTCCATTTCCATCCCTGTAATTCTCTCAGATAGGAACATTAAGAACTAGGACATCCTGAGTTTTGCAGGTTAATGGATGGAATTAGAAATATCATCCTGAGTGAGGTAATTTAGACCCCAAAAGACATGCATGGTATGTACTCACTAATACG
>NW_022196914.1:69161088-69178069 GCF_008632895.1 Mastomys coucha | reverse complement strand
AAAAAAAAAAGTGCAGACTACCCAAGATACAGTTCACAGAGTTCAAAAAGGTCAAAAAGCTGAAGGGCCCAAGTGAGGATGCCTCAGTCCTACTTGGGAGGGAGAAGAAAGCAATCACAAGAGGGGAGGGAGGGAGAGAAGGACCTGGGAGGGAAAGTGGATGTTGAAGGAGTGATGAGGAGAGGGGAACCTGATCTGGTATTGAGCAAGGGAAAAGGATTGAAGCCCTGAGGGCCAGCAGAAAGAATGGAAACAGGCAACCTCAGGAGATAGGAGGTTGGGAGGACTGTGCAGAAAGCACCAGAGGCCTGGGAGGTGAGAGACTCTCAGGACTCAAAGGGAGGGACCTTAGATGATATGCCTGACAGTAGGACGAGGGAGCACATAGAGCCCACGTCCAGCAGGAAGACGGGACATCACATGAGGGAGAGGGGGGCCATCCCACAGTCATAACTCTGACCCATAATTATTCCTGTCTGAGAGTATTTTCTTAAGTATTAAAAAGTACTAGCTATGGAACTAGAAAGTTAGCTCAGAACCCTGGCTACTCTTTCACAGGCCCTGGAAAGAGTATTCCCAGAGTGCACAGGATGCCTTACAAGCATCTAACTTCAGTTCTGGAGTTCAGAAAGTATCTCTGTCCCTCCACGGGAAACAGCCATTCACACGGTGTATAGATGTGCATGTTGGTAAAACACCCTAACACAGAAAATAAAAGTACAGTTTTAAAACAATTGTAAGGATAGCGCCTGTATGCTTTGGCGCAGATTTTTAAACATGCCTCATTATATGAAGGTACCTGATCTTACAGTATGTCTAAAGGCATTTAGCATTTAGTTCTCTGACAAGATGTTGTAGGGAATGACGGGGCTGTTGAGCTCTTATATTAGCTTGTGCCTCATCCAGTGTTTTGAAAAGGGAAGATAGGCTAGGGAAAGTGTTCCTTCCAGATGCTGAGAGATTCATCGACTCCTTAGACAAAATGGCCTTTTTTTTTTCTGTCAGATGAGCCCACTCATGAGCTCCATGGAGTGTCACAAGCAATCCCAGCTGCAACAAGATATGGGTTGCCAAATACAGACACAATCTGTCCCCTCTCCTAAAATGAGGTTCTCATTACTCTTAAGGAGTCACACACAAGCTGTTGACAATTTGCTCAAGTGAGGAGCAAACCATATTGATTTAGTTTCCACACTCCATATCTCAAAGAGCAGCACAAACTGAATTTGCCCAAGGAGCCAACTCCCCAGCTCTTTTTGGACCTGTCTAATAATAGCAGAGACAGTGGGAAGAGCGGTGACTGTCCCAGACCCCACTTGCACAATGCAGAACTAACAGGAAGAGGGACCGTTTAGTAACCGGACTTAGTCAGAGTAGAATTGCAACAGTCCACCAAGCAGCCGCTGTGACTGCTGGCTGCCACTGCATTTACCAGGCTTCAAAGGAAGATCCTTTTGTGCAGGAAATAACATACTTTATAAGATAAAACAGCAAACCAGTTAAATAAGAAAAGGACAGAGGAGTACATGAGAGAACAATTCACAAAAGAACAAAAATGCAAAATGTATTAGAAAAAGCTTGACCTCAGCAGATAAGCCCAAACCCCTTTTGAAAGCTAAACAAAGTTGGCATTTTTTTCTTGCTAAAATCAGTCAAGATTGTGTGTGTGTGTGTGTGTGTGTGTGTGTGTGTGTGTGTGTATTTGGCAATACTATGGTCAATGTACTGCTATAAAGAAAAAATATTTGGATAAAATTTGTTAAAAGCAGTTTGGCAGTAAGTTCTTGATGCCTTGAAAATAGTCAAAAAGAAAACCAAGACATCTCTGTGTCTAATTGTTCAACCCAGACTTCTATGTGGAAAATGTTAATATTTAAATAAAATGAGTGAAAATTCAATAAGAAATATGATAATAGAAGAATTAACACTTGCGAAGATCATCCATCAGAACACAGTGGCATATTCCTTTAATGCTAGCCTTCCCAGAGTTCAAGGCCAGCCAGGCTGGTTCCTTCCAGGACAGCCAGGAGTGCATATTGAGATCCTGTTTGGTTTTTTAATTTTTTTAATGGCTTTTGGGGAACTGGAGAAATAGGTCAGCTAATAAAAAGACATACTGCTCTTTCAGAGAACCCTGATTTGGTTCTTAGCAGCTACATTAGTTGGCTAAAAGTCACCTGTAAATTTGGCTCCACGGTATGGAGCTTCCAATGAATTTCAGTGAGCTTCAGTCCTCTTCTGAGATTTGGGTATGGTCACTCGTATATGTACTCACACAGAAACATGTGCATATACATAATTAGGAATAAAATAAATCTGGAACTGGAGAACTGGCTTAATGGTTAAGAGCATGTGTGGTTTTTGCAGAGACCCAGCAACCGAATCAGGCAATCCATAAACCCCTGAAACTACAGTTCTAGGAGGGTCTGACGCCACCTACTGGCCTCTGTGGGCTTCTGTACACATAAGCACACATATTGGCACACACACAGCATAAACTAAATAAATAAATAAATAAATAAATAAATAAATCTATCTTTAAACAATAAAATAAATCTGTAAAATAAGGAAGTAAGTCAAGCAGTTTCAAGTAAATATTCTGTTTTGGAAAATGGTCTTGACATAAACTTCTTTTATTTTTTTTTTCTTTTTGTTGTAGAACTGAAACGTAACAATATATGGTGATTACAAATACTTTAGTTTCAAATGAAAAATTTCAAGAGACAAACTTGTACATATACTATGTGGTTTTAGCTATGAATAAAGTTATGCTTTGTATAAAGTATACATAGATGAAAATAATGTGACATCTTTTCATGAGCATATATATGTGTTTATATACACTGGTATATGTGCATACTCTGAGCACATGCGAATAAGTACAGAGACAAAGGGTAGACTTGGCTGTGATTCTTCAGGATCCACTTGTCTTTCCTGGTTTGGGAGTAGTTTTGTTTGAGACAGGGCCCCTTACTGATCTATAGCTCACCAAAGGAGCTTAGGCCAGGTGAATGGTGGGCCTTAGGAATCTGCTCTTTTTTCTACCTTTCTAGTCCTGAAATTACAAGCATGTACCACCAAGCATAGCTGTCCCCACCCCATGGGATAGAGGGATAAAATTCAGCTCCTCATGACTGCATAGCTAGCTCTTTATAGCGTGAGCCAGTTCCCCAATTCAGTCTGACCTCTCAACAGTGGCTATTCTTTGGTGGTGAAATTATAGGTAATTTTTTTCTTGTTTTCTCTACTTTGAAAACATAAGCTTCTTCTTAATATGATTTCCTCATATTTACTACTGCTATCTTCAGATGCTAAATTGGAAAAGTGTCTGAGCTACCACATTCATCTTTTTTTTTTTCTCAGAAAATATTTATTGAGTTCTTCCTATGATCACAAAACACTAGCTACCTGAGGAGAGATTACTGCATATGCGGCGTATTTCATGCTCTCCAGAAGCATATAAAAATACAAGAGGATAATGAAATAGCGAAGTATAAAAGTAGACTCATCATAAATTTAATAAATTGTATTCATGTGCACACAGTGGCCTTGTACAAGGTGAAAAATGAAGCCAGCCTGAAGGGGAGGGGCTATATCCCTTCCCCATATATTAGTAATCTAGGTGAGCTTCCTTAAGTAATAATTCTACATTTACTGACAAAACCTGGGCTCAAGCTAATAGTAGAAATAATCCAGGCCTAGAAAAACAAAAAGCCAACCAGAGATGCCTGCAAAGCTGTACTCTGACCTTTTAAAAACTCTATGTGGTTATCTATAAATAATTTTATCCTCAAATTATCATTATAACCTTTGGAAATTCCTGATCTACCATCTTGATGATAAACTCAACCCATTTCAAAACTTCATAATAGTGCTTCCTGTGCAAGAAAGTCAAAAAAAGCTTTCAAGATAGTTCTTTCCATTTATGGAAATTTTGACTCACTTGTTCATGTGACCAACCATCAGTCTTTGACAGAAACATCAGACTAGACCCTCTTTATAGGGAAGTCTCCTGCCTTAGAAGAGTTCAGTGATATGGATGGAAATGCCTGCACTGCCCAAACTTAGAGCCACATGCAAGGATTTAGACTCTGCCACGGCACTCAGGGTAGACACAATGAAACAGGCAATCCCTTCTGCTTCTCCAATGCTCTGGTGAAGCTAGATGGCACTGAGCATACATATTTAAAGGAAGAAAGACACCTTAAAAGAGAGTAATAAAATCAGAATATATATGTTATGAAAGCAGAAGGCAACAGGTGAAGAGAGGAACAGAGTCAACAGGAGGAACAGGGGCCTGGAAGAGAAGGAATGATAGATAAATTATGTGTGAAAATATCATAATAGGACCTATAATATTTTATATTAAAACTCATGGAGGTTGAGAACAACAACAACAACAACAAAACAAACAAAAACAAACAAAACAAAATAAAACAGAAAACTTGCCCAAGCTTTGAAGCCCCACAATGTACTTTTTGTATTATTATCTAAACTATGTAAAACTGAGTTCTTCAGTAGAGAAATCTGCTGAGGTTCATTTCCTCTATTTCCATATCTCCATGACCTGTTTTATCAATGAGATTGTTTGGGTTGGTTTTCTTTTGTTTGTTTGTTTGTTTGTGTCTGTAAATACATGATGTGGAGTCTGTCAGGGAAACCTGTAGTGATCTGAACACTCATCTGATGGTAATAAGCGAGGCTCATACTTACTGAGTAATCACAACCCCCAGAGCCGTAGCCACAGACAGAGCACCACGGCCAAGCCTTTGCTACATTCCCATGATGATCTTACTTTCCTTCAACACTGTTGTTGGATGTCATAGTCTTTCTTTTTCTCCTCCTCCTCCTCTTCCTCCTCCTCCTCCTCCTCCTCCTCCTCCTCCTCCTTCTCCTCTTCCTCCTCTTCCTTCTCCTCTTCCTCCTCTTCCTCACTCTCTCCTTCTCTTCCTTCATTTCCTTTTCTTCTTTGAAACAAGGTCTCAATTTGCAGCCCAGGTTGGCTTTGAACTTATGGTCACCCTGCCTCAACCTCCCAAGGTGTACACATCCAAGCTCAGTGTTGATAGACTTTTTTTAAAAAAAAAAAAATTAAATAAAAAAAAACAAAAATATCCAAGATCCTAGGTGTGGTCTCCCAGCCTGTCTGGACTGGCTCCATCTGAGTGTGGTAAGCCCCATAGGAGCTACTAAAACAGTTTAGATTTCTCTATAGGAGAATTCAGCACAGCAGGAGTAGAACACAGAGTACAACTGAGCAAAAAACAAGTAAACAAAACAAACACTAAATCTTGCTTTTTGTTAGAACTTTGGGGAAGGCAAACAAAATGCTAACATTCAGCTCAAAAGAATTCTCTCCAAGAAGCTAATAGGCACATACCCTTTGCAAACTCACCAGGTAGTAAGCCCACACTAGTGTCTTTGGTCATCTGCTAATGGTTGCCCTAAATATGTAACAGGCACATGACAGCATGGCCCTGACTCTTAGGTGGCTGAGGTTATGAACTGAAGGCTGTTTCTACTTTGGTACCACTTTTACCTTTCCTTCCACCACGGGGGGGGGGGCGGGGGAATCCACCTAGCCAAGGAATGTAGTCATTCCCACATTCAAAAACTTCTTAAGTCAAACTTTAAAGTAATAGCATGTTGAGGAATTGTTGCCTTTTAAGAAAGAGGCATAGGGGTTACCAAAAGGTAGAACCTGGTACCCACTACTACACACTGATCTAACAGGACGATGCCATCACATTCTTTTTTGTTGTTGTTTTGTTTTGTTGTTTTGTTTTTTATTAGACATTTTCTTTATTTACATTTCAAATGTTATCCCCTTTCTTCATTTCCCCTCCAACCCCCCCCAACCCCATCCTTCACCCTCCCACTGCTCACTAACCCACCCACTCCCACTTCCCTGTCTTGGCATTCCCCTACACTGGGCATCTAGTCTTCACAAGACCAAGGGCCTCTCCCCTCATTGATGTCCCACAAGGCCATTCTCTGCTACATATGCAGCTGGAGACTTTAGTCCCTTCTTGTGTACTCTTTTGATTGGTGGTTTAGTCTCTGGGAGCTCTGGGGTTACTGGGTAATTCATATTGTTGTTCCTCCTATGGGGCTGCAAACTCCTTCAGCTCCTTGGATCCTTTCTCTAGCTCCTCCATTGGGAAACTTGTGCTCAGTCGAATTGATGGCTGTGAGCATCCACTTCTGTATTTGTCAGGCACTGGCAGAGCCTCTCAGGAGACAGCAATATCAGGCTCCTGTCAGCAAGAACTTTTTGGCATCCACAATATTGTTTGTGTTTGGTGATTGTATATGGGATGGATCCCCAGGTGAGATAGTAACTGGATGGCTTTTCCTTCATTTTCTGCTTCAAACTTTGTCTCTGTATCTCCTCCCATTGGTATTTTGTTCCCCCTTCTAAGAAGGACCAAAGTATCTACACTGTGGTTTTCCTTCTTCTTGAGCTTCAGGTGATCTATGAATTGTATCTTGGGTATTCTAGACTCCTAAGCTAATAATAACCACTTATCAGTGAGTGCATACCATGTGTGTTCTTTTATGATTGGGTTAACTCACTCAGAATGATATTTTCTAGTTCCATCCATTGGCCTAAGAACTTCATGAATTCATCGTTTTTAATAGCTGAGTGGTACTCTATTGTATAAATGTACCACATTTTCTGTATCTATTCCTCTGTTAAAGGATATCTGGGTTCTTTCCAGCTTCTCATTATTATAAATAAGGCTGCTATGAACATAGTGGAGCTTGTGTCCTTATTACATGTTGTGCCATCTCCTAGGTATACACTCAGGAGTGGTATAGCTGGGTCCTCAGGTAGTATTATATCCAATTTTCTGAGGAACCATAAAACTGACTTCCAGAGTGGTTGTACCAGCTTAAAATCCCACCAGCAATGGACAAATGTTCCTATTTCTCCACATCCTCCCCAGTATCTGCTGTCACCTGAGTTTTTGATCTTAGCCATTCTGACTGGTGTGAGGTAGAATCTCAGGGCTGTTTTGATTTGCATTCCCTGATGACTAAGGATGTTGAACATTTCTTTAGGTGCTTCTCAGCCATTCGGTATTCCTCAGTTGAGAATTCTTTGTTTAGCTCTGTATACCATTTTAAATAGGGTTATTTGGTTCTCTGGAGTCTAAATTTTTGAGTTCTTTGTGTATATTGGATATTAGCCAGCTATCAGATGAAGGGTTGGTAATGATCTTTTCCCAGTCTGTTGGTTTTGTCCTATTTACAGTGTCCTTTGCCTTACAGAAGCTTTGCAATTTTATGAGGTCCCATTTGTCAATTCTTGATCTTAGAGTATAAGCTATTGGTGTTCTGTTCAAGAAATTTTCCCTGTGCCAGCTGTCCACTCTCTCCCTACCTGTTCAATATTGCACTCGAAGTCCTAGCTAAAGCAATTAGAAAACAAAAGGAGGTCAAAGGGATACAAATTGGAAAGTAAGAAGTCAAAATATCACTATTTGCAGATCATATAATAGCATACTTGTGACCCAAAAAATTCCACCAGAGAACTCCTAAACCTGATAAACAACTTCAGCAAAGTGGTGGGTAGCTGAACCTGTAAACACAGAGCTTGTGTGTCAGGCAGTCTTTCACCATCCTCATTTCTATATTTGCATAAGCTCTATCTGGTAATCTTTCCTTTGGGCACATATATGTTGTCAGGTGCTTCATGAACACAAATCAACTTAGGTTGAGAAGATTGGGCAAGTTCTTTTAGATGAAAGCATAACCCACCATTAGATTCCATGAGACATGGGTAAACCTTTCTAGTAATGTAGCATACATTTTTAAAGATTTATTTATTTATTTTATGTATGTGAATACACTGTAGCTGTACAGACAATTGTGAGCCTTCATGTGGTTGTTGGGAATTGAATTTTTTTAGGACCTCTGCTTGTTCTGTTCAGCCCAGTTGCTCCCGCTCACTCTGGTCAACTCTCCTCACTCAGGCCCAAAGATTCATATACATAAGTACACTGTAGCTGACTTCTGACATACCAGAAGAGGCTGTCAGATCTCATTAATGGTGGTTGTGAGCCACCATGTGGTTGCAGGGATTTGAACTCAGGACCATCAGAAGAGCAGTCAGTGCTCTTACCTGCTGAGCCATCTCACCAATACCCACATTTTTTTTTAAAAGAGATGATCTTTAAATTTTTGGGCCCAGTTATGTGCACAACTATACATGCAGTGTCTAATGGGAAATTAAATTTCAACCCATTTAACTTTGTCTTCACATTTTCTGAGACATCTCTGCCCCCCTGCTCCTGAAGCCTTAAAGCCATTTTCATCTGCAGGGTCTCTGAGCACAGAGCTTGACTACAGTGGTGAATGTGTGAGGTTCCAAGAAGGGACCAGACAGTGTGGCTTAAGATGCTGCAGTTGTGTTACTGTGAAGGAAATTCTTCCACTTTCAGTAGGATGTGTGCGTGTGTGCATGTGTTCATTTTGGCTTCTTAAAAATGTTGAAAGTTGAGGAGAATATGATCACCTTCATAAATTATTCATAGATACCCTGGGTGTGATGCTTACTGTAGACAAGCACCAGGGAAACATGAGTTTAGTGCTCCAGTCATGTATAATTTTCTATATGGCTCAACGATCATTCTGCTGGGCACTGTGTCCTATAACTATAAATCACCTGGTTTATAATGCTAATGGAAATTGATTTGTTTTATAATGGAATGAAGAGCAGATGTATAATAGGATCAGGATTGTCCCACACTTGTAAATAAGAATGGGCCCTGTTTATTTTGACATCTTTTTACAAATGCATTGTATTAGGATGTGAATATTCCAAAACATGCTCTTGTTTAGTTTTGAAATTTCTGTTGCTAAATGTAACATTTTAATGGTTGTAATAGCTATCTGTATAGATATGAATATAGTATTTTACTTAAGAAAATAAACTGCAATTTTTGAAAAAAAACAAAAACAAAAAAATATTAAATATCTCTCCTAGGACTTAGTATTCATCTCTCACGTATTCTCACCATCTTGGATAGTCATGAGTCTCTGCATCTAACACTGTACATGGTCATGGGAGATAAGAGTAATTATAATGTATTGTATATATGTATGAAAATGTCGAAAACAAAATCAATGATTAAAAAAGTAAAACACTTTGTTTGCTAAAAGAAAAATAGCTATACATTTTGAATATAGGATAAAAGAAGCAACATGCTTTAAACACCGAGAGAAAAATATTAACAGTGGATGTAGATGGCAAAAACTGGGAGGGAGTGGGGAGAACTGAGTCAGTAACATAGCATGAACTTCAAAGAAGGCAGGCAGTCATCTCCATGAGGAGGACAGAAGACTTCCACTAGTTACAATGTAAAGATTGAACTAGTTGGTCCCCAGGGTAGCTGATTTTATAAGTATCTGTCAGTCTGTTCAAGCACCACATAAAATGGTTTTATATAGATTCAATTCTGTTTACAAAAAAGTTGATCATCCCCACGGAGAACACCAACAGTAAAAATAGACAACACGATCTAGCTCCGATAGCTGTCGAACTTCACAATGAGTTCCTCTGGGAGCCTGTGTCCTCCTCATCGGAAGTTTCATTAAAGTACAGGACAGATTATCATCTACTGGGAAAGTCTAAGAATGCTCCTGCCCAAAGGGAAAGAGATGGTCTAAATAAAATTTTAAAGTCATTCTTAACCTTTCCAGACAGGCCATGAGTCAGTAGCTGTCTGTCCTGTCTGTCCACAGAATAGTGATGGCCCCTCTCTCTATTTGGTTTCAACATTTAGTCATTTTATTGTTTATTGAATCTCCCTCTAAGCCATGGAGAGAAAAGAAAATGAACAAAGGCCCAAAAGAAGCTTTGACATTGAATTCTTTGCTGGTCTGGATTTTTATTTTTAGCATAGGATAGAAAAGTAGAATTTAAACATTGTCGGGAAGCAGAGGCAGGCAGATTTCTGAGTTCAAGGCCAGCCTGGTCTATAGAGTAAGTTCCAGGACAGCCAGGGCTATACAGAGAAACCCTGTCTCAAAAAAAAAAAAAAAAAAGCAAGAAAGAAAGGAAGGAAGAAAGAACTTAAACATTGTAGCTGAAGTATAAACTGGATTATAAACGTACATTTGTACCCCATTTCTTCATCCAATAGAAACAACCGGGTTACAGAACAGAAATAGTTGCTCAAACTGCATGAGAGGAGGACTCTAGTTAATTGTTTGAACTTAGATTTCCAGCATCCATTTTGGATTCCGAATCAGACTCCATGGTGATTTCTTTTCTTCCATACATCTCCCCCTACCTCTCTTTTTAAACTCTGCCAGAAGGACCTGACTCTGAGATGGCTTTAGCAGACTTTCAGGATTTAACTCATTGGGCTCCCTTTCTACCCTATGAACAGTACTATACCCGTGAGACCTCTCTCAAAGATAGGCAGCGAATGCTTGGGATGATCTGGAGTACTTAGCACTAAGGGATTTTGCTAGTTAATTTTGCTCATCAGGAAGCCAAATGGAAAGCTGTATTTAGCACTTACAATCTAAGAGGGATTCCTCAGGTTTAAAGACTGTAAAGTTTTTTTAAATCAGTTTTCATAAAGCAGGATTAAATTCTTTTATAAATGCTACCCAAAAACATAAGCTTATTAAGGTAATTGTGCTCAAAGAGAAGAAATTATCAATTTCCTGGGATTCAAATGGGCTTGAGACACAAAAAAGTAGTATTTCTGAACTTGGCTGTTCTCTTGACTGTACTCTAACCTTGTGTTCTACATGACATACTAACCAAAGGATATGAAGCTCCCCAACCTGGGACAGACAGAACACATCCTACTCTACATAATTCGAGAAGAGAGACACTTCCTCCAAGTCTCTTTAGTATCCTATCTAATCATAAGGTCAAGAGAGTGTTACAGTTAAGCTAACAGTCTTCTAATACACCCTCATCACTCACAAAACTCACTATCACCCAGATTTAGCTGCAGACATCACTTGGAGTTGTGAGTGACATGAAATAAAAACAAAAAACCAACAGCATTGTGATTAGTCAAATGCCCCTGAGTTGTTCTTCTTCCTCAAATACTGCAAAGTGTGCCCGCTGGGTTAGGTAGCCATTGGAATTACTTTTATACATTGGGCTAAAAGAAACCAGACAGACATAAAACAAAAGGCAAGCAGAGTCTGGCAGTTAAGAACGCAAGCATTTGGAGTCAGAGCAACCTAACATCAAATCCTGACATTGCACTTGTCTGACACCTTGAACAAATTCCCTTTGAGACATTACATCGTCCTATGAAAGAAGATCGGAGTAGTTAATTCACATGTAATTGCTTATTAAATAGTAGCTATTATTACCATTATCATCCCCAGGACCACAGAAAGCCTCTATTTTATACTCCAAACCCTTCAAATGCAGCTTCCCTTACCCTGTAATTTAACCTTATAATACAACGATATAATTAGGAATGGGATTAAGATCACTGTCAGTTTTTAGAAGAGTAGAATTAATTTTGAGGGGGACCAGAATTCACCTTCTATAACACACTGGGACAGTATATTGTCCGAGTGGACTTCTCCGAAGAATGTTCTAGCTGTGTCAGTTATACCTTGGAGAGCATCCTTTCACAGTCGTGGTGAGAATGGAAGAAGGGCAGGAAGGTGGAGAAAATGTCACTGAATCTCAGATAAGGTGTGTCTTGTCTTTCTGATTATTTGTGTTTTGGGAACAACCATTTATGTGTGCAAAAGGAGAGGCAGTGTGCATGGAGGTGGAGAAAGAGCAGCAGAAGAGAAATCACAACAAATCACAAACAAAAACTGAGTCTTCAAGATTGACAGCTTCTCTTGGGACTTCCCAGGGGAGCCAATTAGTGGCAGTTGCTGAGGTGGGTTTGGTCTTATAAACTCTACGCTAACACCCACCTGCATTGCACCTACCTCCAATGGAGCAGCAAAGCTTATATTAATGAGGTTTTTGGACTAGTCATCCCTTAGAGAGTCCTGCCAAAGACACTAAAACAGATGTCTTAGAGTAACCTAAAAGGAAAGTCCCTTCGACTCCATTGCCATATCAGATACCTAGAAATGTCAAAATAATGATTTGGCTCGTTCTTCCTTCACCTGTTTCCTCACTTATTATGATCTGGTCAACCATTGTCCCTCCAGCTGCTGAGCTCACTCCCTTGGGGAGTGAGCTCATAGGTCTACAGTATGAATCCATACTTAAAAAAAAAAAAGAAGAAGAAGAAGAAAGAAAATTGTGGCAAGGATTAGCAGCATCTGGTTGATTCAATGTAAGTAACATCTGGGAAGCTGCCCAGCCCAATCATTGCTGTAAAAAAACTATTCAGTGTTCCACTGCTTCAATATGCAGAGTTCAGAGTGTCTTGTGAATCAGTTCGGTATAACCTCAGACAGCCTGACACAATTCTGCTTCCTTGTCTATTCAATAACAGTACTCAAGGTCACAGAAGCCAACATACCTGTGACTGCTATAAAATGAACAAACAGCAAAAAGACTGACCAAAAAACAACAACAACAAAAAAACTATTGTGAGTAGAGCGGTGCAGAAAGGATTTTAAAAAGAAAAAAAACACTTTGAGATCTTTGCCTTTGAAAAGCAAGTAAGAATAAAATTAAGATGTTGGTTAATAATACAGGAGACAAAAAACAAGCTGAGCAAGACTCCTCATAATTTCTTAAAAGGAAAAATAATAAAGATAAAAGCAGGAAAACTCCCTCTCCACAGGAAAGCAGATCTGAGTTATACTTTTAGATGGTGTGAGCTTGGTTAGAAGAATAGATAGGTGTGTACAAACAAAGCTTCAGAGAAGGGAGGCTGTGCTAAGTGTAACAGTAGAGATGCCGAGACTCGGCAATCCATAGGATTCTCAGATTTCCCCTCCAATTCAAATTTTCATGAAAACATGATAGAATTCTCTAAACTTTATGTTGGACTAGATTTTCCCTGACATGGCTTCATTATGGCTAGGGTAAGTGGCTGGTTGATTTGGTTTCAGTACAGAAGGGAAATGGAATGTTGGCCTAGTGAAAGATGATGTGATCACAGAATCCACCAAACAAAAGCTTCTTCTCTCCCCTGCTCTATCTTCTCTCTTTTGCATACCAGCTTTCTCTGTGAATAAATATACTTTGAGAGAACAGCCTAAAAAAATCCATCCATCCATTCATCAACTAACCTATCTATCTAACAATACCCTCCTATATTCTAATTATTTGGGAGTAATTCCTTCACATGAACTAGAGAGTCTCAAAAGTTGTGAAATACAGCCCAGTTCACCAAGATACGGTAATGCTTGAATCCTCAAAAGTGCTTCAACTAAAAGTGCACTAAGCTAAAGAAGGTGTGCCACCAACACCTGTTCTACCTGTTAGCTTGCCTGCAACACCCACTCTGGGTTTGGAAGAACTTGGAGACATGGCTTAAGACCTGTGTACTCTTCTCCCAGATACCATTCTCTCTTAATGCTATGGATTGTATCTTAAGTATTTTACAAAGGCCAGGTACTAAGATGTGGTCAATAGCCTGTGATATCTCAACGTGATAGAGGGAGACTAGCAGAGAGAATTTAGGCCATGTCTTTGAAGAACTTTAAGAGCCCCCTCCCTTACCCTCTAAGCCACAGTGAGAACCAGTTTCCTGCATCTGTTAATGTGTCTTGACATATTTGCTTAAACAAAAGCACAAGAGCAACAAGGTCAAGCAATGTGAGCTGAGACCAGAAATCAACCATAAATCAAAATAAAGCTTCAAGTTTCCCATCCTACATATATTGTCATAGCGATGAAATGCTGACTAACTCACCGGATTATAAATTAGTAAAGATTTTATAGCTGAAGAGAGAGTATCCAGTGAAACCCTTACCAAGAGGGACTGTGAGATTTAGTTATTCATTTGTTCAGCAGATAAAATACTAAGTATCCGGCTCCCTATCCGGCTCCCCTGTGCTGGAGGCACAGGAAGCAGTGATAGAAATTGCAGATGTCCTTCTTGCTCAGTGCACTCATTGGCAAGGGTAATTGTCAATGTAGAAAAGGTGAATGCAGCATGTTTTGATCAGTTCTTTTTACCCGTTCATGCCAGGGATGGAGACATAGCTGAATACATGATACCAATATTGAACAGATTAAATTTACTACAAACCCTTATCACAGAAACTCTCAGCCCTGAGATAGATGCTGCACATACATAGGTCACATGGAGGTTGGACACAGAACCAGCATGAACAATCAGGGACTATGTAAGACAAGCATTATAGACACAAGAGGGAAAGGAGTTGGGTTCCCATGATGAGATGAGTCTGACTTGTTTAAATAATTTCACAAGATGGCAGGAAACTGGAACACACTACTCAAACATAAAGATGTTGCACCTGTCTCTCCTGGCAAATAAAGATGCTTGCCAAGGAGACCTTACTCACATGGGGCATGGTGGAAAGAACTCATGTGGTTAGGACATTCAAGGAGACATTGCTTTTTACCAAAAACATCAAGGTTTATGGCACACAGTAAAATTCATTCAGAAGAATGGATGCTCCATGCTTTCAGAGGAATGAATGTGGCCCATGCTCCATACTGGGGAGTTTCTATGACTTGGTCAGAAAGCCTTAACTGCTGAGACAGAACTTATCCTTTTTCTTCCACACTCTCCTGTTTTTTCACATGCCAAACAGCTCAGGCACACAATGATTGCTAAGGGTCACCACACACTATAGCACCATTCCTCATGGCTGCACTCCTGCCAAGGTGCCCCATTTCCTCCCCAAGATGTAGTGGGGCCAGCAGACAGGGTGAGAAGCTTCTCTGAAGCAGCCTCTCTGACAAATGTGTCAGTAAATATACAACCCTATTCATGTCAGTGAGCAGATGTTTACTAGCACAGACAATAAGTACACAGAACTGACCCCCCCCCCCAGGAAGAGAAGACATCTTGGGACATAGAGTCATTCACAAGGAGGCGAAGGATCGTTTGTTTCATGTGCCAAGTACCCGTCCTGAATACAATCTTATCATTTTTGAGCTCAGGGAAAAACAGTGAGAGAGAGAGGGAAAAAAGAAAAGAAAAAAAAAACTGATTACTGAAGTTTCCTCTTGCTAAGAGTACAAATGGCTTGCTCTCCCACTGCAAGTTATTGGAAAACCCTGTGAAAGCTGGCTCTTGAGAATCATAAAGCAGAATCAGAATGTGCTTTTTATGAGATTTTATAAAGAAGGGAACCTTGACGTTCAATAGTCCGGTAACCAAAAATTATTTTTCAGGAAGAAAAGGTCACCTTCTAAATGCTAACTGCTTGTTGGTATCACACGGCTTTGCTTACTTCTCTCCTGGCATCCTGTACCGTGGATAGCTTTCTCGTGCTACTGTTGTTCAGCCATTGGGGTAGCCTTTGCTTGTCTGGGCGTCTCTAAAGCCACCCAGAAAGAAGAGAAGAATGTGAGGCCTGAGATTTCTGAGCCTGACCATTGATAGGATGTGTGTGGGAATGCTCACATTCAATGCACAGGTTATTACTTTTCATCCTTGCTAGGTACTCTGTGGTCATGCAGTATCATTTATCAATATACTTCACAAGTTTTTCTTCGCATTGTCTGGTTGTACCCTTTGGGGTACTAGTAGAGATGAAGACAGCAGAGACAGGCTTGCCTCTGTCTTCCTCAGTTATAAGAAGGTAAAGACTGATAAAAACAATTGCAACCTGTTTTGTGCATTTCTGATAGGTCTGCCTTTCTCAGGCTGATTTGCCATGGCAGACTGTTCTTCACACGCCTGAGAACTTTCAATTAATATTTATTAGTCACAAACTATAATATAACTTCATGAGTTTATTGATAAGTGTAGAAAGGAATATCTGGAAGTCATATCTCAACTACTGTCCCCACATAGGTACCGGCAAAGTAGAAATAAAAGCCAATGGATACTCGTTTACACTCAGCAAGAAGATATGGCTATCCTGTCCTGCGTTACAGATCAGATAAGGTGCAGAGTGTTTTCACGCAGTGCAAAGAGCAAGCTATTCGGTCAAATTTCTGGGTTTCATAAACTCATGTAACTTCTTCTCATGCTCCTTAGGAACTATTTTGCTTCTTCTAGTTATCTACCATCTGATAGATATTATTACAATGAAAATTGAAGAATACTAACTATACTATGATAAATGAAAACTTGTGGTAAAGCAATAATAAAGAAACTATATAGTTTTAAACTGTATACATTGTGAATACATTTGTATTAGAAATACACGAGAGGAGGAGGACTGGGAAATATGCTACATTAGCAAGGTAGCAAAGAGAAGAGAAGAATTCTTCATCAGGGCCAGCTGTGATTCTATGTGGTTGGTATATAACTGGCGCATGCATGTGTGTGTGTGTGTGTGTGTGTGTGTGTGTGTGTGTGTGTTTGTGCGTGTATGTGTGTGTTTATATGTTTGTGTGTGCATATAAACATATGTGCTCATATTTTCTGAATTTCATTTCATTAATGATATACCAACACATAATCATATTTACATATACATATAACCTATATGTGGATAAATAATATTTTAATGCACATATGTGTATAAAAGTATAATAACATTTCCATTTCACTGTATAAAATATGCCACTGTAAAGCCTATTTGTAGAAGAGAAAATTTGAGTTAGAAGCTCATTTACAAGGCTTTGTCCTTTGTTTGTATGTCTTTGCATTAAATAATTCCTGGACCTCAGTTTTCTCACCTGTAAAAATGAGGCTACCCTCACATTCCCCACAGGAACTTCTTCAGAACAAATGTTAAACATCTGCATGAGTGCCTCCCCATGGCTGGTATTTGGAAGCACTCAGACAGTGTCCCTTGCACAAACCCTTTACTCATTGTGGGAATCCAGTCCTAGCTTTGGTTCAGAACCTCTGCAGAGATGACATTGTGGATGGTTTAACAGCACAAGAGAGAGAGAGAGAGAGGGAGAGAGAGAGAGAGAGAG
>NW_022196914.1:69148077-69161078 GCF_008632895.1 Mastomys coucha | reverse complement strand
GAGAGAGAGAGAGAGAGAGAGAGAGAGAGAGATCAGATGGCTGTTTCCAGATCTATGTTTGAGGTTTTATTGTACCAGGAGAATTCTCTTATCTGCAGATGTGCTGTCTGAAGCAATTTATGATGCTCTGTGGGACTCTCTGAGAAGATTAGGGTTTTCACATTCACTCACAGTAAAAGACTGACTCTGGTGTGTGCATTGCTCCTGTCCATGGTCTCTCCCCTTGATTATGACTAAGGTGTTTTGTTGTTCCTGTTTATATTCTCTTCTGATGTCAAGAAACCTGTGACTTTTGTGGCCCCAAACTTTACATGCCATACAGTTGTCAAGCTAGGTACTACCATGGGAATCAGCTCAACTAATGATTCCATAATAAGCAGAGGCCAACCTCTGTCTCTGCTGTCTTCTTCAGTATCAGGGTGCCAAAGGAAACAGTCAGACAACTGGAGGAAGAAAAACCTATTCACCTTGAACAAAATAAAAAAAATTAGGGAGAATCAGAGAAACTATTGAATTTCAGACTCTAAACGAAGTATTGACTCATCTATAGGTATTACCATTCACCTTTGCAATCAAAAGGTAGCTTTACTGGGATGAAAAGCTGTGGTGACAGTGCCAAAGTAGCAGTGTCAATCACTAAAAGGGTGAGGTTATTACATGTGTTCAAAGGGCAGGGGTGTTTTCCTGTATACTGGAAAGCTTATACAGGTTTATACTTAGAACAGACCACAGCTAACTCAAGACTGGAGTGGCATAGTGATGCCATGTCTCCTGGACAGTTCTAGGGCAAAGACAAAACTATTCCAATCTAGTCCTGCCTTAGCTTCCAGGGTATTCAGTAGAAAGTGTGTCTCAGGTCTTGCAGTCTCCTACAGTCTCCTACTATACCATGAAATGGCTCTTTATATCTAGATTAAATTGAATGTTGAAATTATATGGCAGTTTTTATTTCTGTGGGTGATGATCATGTTTCTGAAGAGAGTTTCAAATTACTCTCATCAGATCTCCAAAGAGGTGCGGAGTCCAAAACTATACTGAGAACACTGCTAAACTAAATTAATTCATGAATTCTTTTAGGTCTTGTTTGTTAGAGCAAGGATTTCTGGCTATAAAATAATAAATACTTGTTATCAAAAATTTGAAAACTATTGTTAGAAAAGTAAAAGTATCTTCATGTCCATCTTGCTTTACTTCTGACTTCTTTAGGTTCAATTCACTATTATTTCAGATAAAGGGCAATCAACATTATATATATGTGTATATATTTTATATGTATATATGTATATTATATATATATAATATATGTACTATATATGTACTGTCTCCTGGTGGAATATATATGTATACATAAATATATATGTATATAATAAGCATATATATATTCCACTCCTGCTGGAATATATATAGAATATATATGTATATAATACACACACATATATAATATATATGTATATTATATATACACATATATATGTATTTTTATAGATAGATAGATAGATAGATAGATAGATAGATAGATAGATAGATAGATGGATAGATAGATATTCCACCGGGGACAGTTACCTGGGAGTTTGTTTCAGGAAGACAATTTGTACCCTTTAGTTGCATAGTAAAGCCAGTTGGGACTATGGGCCACTTTCAACCCAAATTTTGTTATATGCAGAGCCATAAAACCCCAGAAGAGAAACTCTGGATTTTGATTTTAAATGTCACCTTCTTTTAAAATATTTACCACATACGTTTTTACATCAGCTTTAATTTAAGTATTCTTTTTAAAAGTTCAGCAGCTTGCCAAGCCAGAAATACAGTTGCATTTCTTCTTTGATTTTTGGAAGAAGCCACTTTTACTGATACCAGAATGGCGAAGACACTTGAAAATGCAGATCATGGTGACCAAGTGTCAGGGAGGCTGTTATGTCAACATTGGCACAAGGTCACTTTTGTTTGCCACAGACACTCTCCGGTGTTACATATCTATTTGAACAAAAAGCCCTTTTGGTGTGCCAAGAACTAGTGCTGAGCGTGACTAAGACAACTGTGATCGTGTTTACAGAAGCACAATTGATCCAATTTTCTCCTTGTAGTGGGGAATTAAAGGAAGAATGAAGGTATCCAGTTTGTTCTCATCTCTAAGCCTATAATTTCATCCTATAATTCTTTCATTACAGATCTATGGTAACTTAAAAAAAAAACTGATAGGCTTCACAAGAGCCAGGGAAGCATAATTCCCCCCAGAAAATTTCTTATTTAATAATTTCAGAAGTCGCAGAAAATATCAGAAGAATGTTCTAGTAGCCTAAAGAATTCCCTGTACTAATCCAGTTTGGATAAGCCCTTAGATAACATGACAAGAACAGTTCAATGTGTCATTTCACAGGGTATTTAAATAGACTCAGTGAACTGCATAGCACAGTAAGCCATACTTCCCATGCTAAATAGAAAAAAAAATGCAACCTCTGCTCTAAAAGACTAGGAAGTAATTTGAGAGACTGAAATACAATATCAAGAATGAGGAAGCACCATGATCTTTGCGTTAGTTGTTGGAGAGGATGAAATAAAGTAAACCCCATAAAATAAGATTAAGATGAGCAAGGGAGACTGGAAATGAGAAACAGGGCTCTGGGCAACCTCTGCACAGAAAGAAGCACGTAAGGAGATGTAGAAAACCAAGAATAAGCATATCTAGTTTCCAAGAAGGAGGGCCCTTGGATTCAACGGCCAGGCTTTCTCTACAAGAGGAATTACAAGACATGAATTCACATTAATGTGTGGCCAACTCAGGGCTCAACAACCCTCAGCATGGATGCCAGCTTTAAACTGTTCTCAGCAGATTCTGAGAGGGTGACTCAGCTGAATCAGGAGGCAATGGTGAAACTCAGACACTGGGGTATAGAATTCCGATATACTGACGGGTCCCAGGGAATGCTGTGTTGTCCCCACCCCACATATGTATTTGGTCTTTGTTTATTAAGGTGTGGCTCAAGTTAAAATTTTTCCTTAGGTGAATATGCATGTAGGAAGTGAACTGAAAAATTTGAAATCTTGCTTTTCCTTCAAAGTTTGTAAATACAGCTCCCAGGGTGAATCGGGGCTGAAGAGTATAGCAGAAGTCCATCACTTGTGAGAGACCAGTGCCTGCACAAATTCTGAAGGTGTTTTATTACCTGACCTCACACTGGTTAGGTGTATGTTAGAGAACCACCACATAGGACCCAGGAACTAAAATGGGAAGAAAGTGAGAATTCGAGATGTAGAATTATGTCAGTTAAATCAGAATTTTCCTCTGTGTTTGAAAGAAGCTGGAACCTAGAAAAGGCGTCATTGTGATTACATTAAAAATTTGTGTTAACAGACACCCCTTAAAATTATATTATGATAAACCAGGGGGTAGAAAATAGGTCACTCGGCCTAATTAGAAGACCCTTCTCTGTTCATTTTACATATTTTTCTAAATATTAAATTATAAGAAGCTGAAGACTGTGAGAAACAAAGAAGCTACAACCTATAATGTGATTTCTGTTATTCCCATTGGTCTCCCACGATGCCATGGCCAACTCCTTCCTTTGCATATCTAGGAACTTTGCTTACTAATATGTATTAAGTAGAAAACATAAGATAGACACTTGGCTTACTGCTTCTGGGCATGGGGAACAAGATAATCCCTGTCTAGAAGAAGCTATTCAGGAATACAACAAGTAGACAGGAAGTTAAAGTTCAGGGTAAATATTGTAGCCCTAGGGGTAGTGATATGGTAGCCTTGAAAGAGTGGGATCAAGGACAACATCTGTTCAAAGTCTGTATCTTGGACGGAGGAAAAGAAAAACGGTTAGGCAAGAAAGGTGCTCTAAGTAAAAGGCATCATCTTGCCAAAGGAACCAAACAGAGAAAAGAGTGCTTCCAAAAATGTACCAGGTTCAAGGTAGAAAGTTGCTTCCAAAAGTGAGCAAGCAGTAAAGTATAAGTGATGCTCAAGTCATAACAAAGAGCTTAGACCTAATTCTCAGGTCAGTGAAGAATTACCAGAGTTTTAAAGATGAGAAGGCCCAAGAATGCACACTTTAGATACCACACACACACACACACACACACACACACACACACACACACACACACAAAAACGTGTGAGAGGCCAGGCTGACTTAAAGCAGGAAAAGATTCCAGATAAACCACAATAAAACTTAAGCAAGAAATGATACAGTCCTGCATGAGAGCAGCAGAAGGCCCGAGAAGAGAGTGGTTGGTTCAAAATGAGGAAATTCCTGAGACTTCACAATGAGCCCTGTTTGGGTTGGAACAATGGCAACAGAGTGAAGAAAGACTAAAGTATTACTCTGACTGATATAGAAAATACAGGAAGATTAGAGAAAGGACCTATGGAGCTGAGGGGTTTGCAGCCCCTTAGGATGAACAACAATATGAACTAACTAGTACCCTTGGAGCTCCCAGGGTCTCAACCACCAACCAAGGACTGCACATGGTGGGACTGATTGTTCAGGCAGCATGTGTATAGTAGAGGATTGCAAATTCGATCATCAATAGGAGGAGAGGACCTCGGCCCTGTGAAGGTTCTGTGCCCCAGTGTAGGGGAATGCCAGGGCCAATAAGTGGGAGAGGGTGAGGTGGCAGGCATGGGGAGGGGGGAGGCAACAGGGGTTTGTTTTTGTTGTTTTTGTTTGTTTCTTTGTTTTTTGGAGGGGAAACTGGGAAAGGAGAAATTTACATGTAAATAAAGAAATTATCTAATTAAAAAAAAGAAAAGAAAATACAGGAAGAAAGGTGGCTATCAAAGGGAAAATGAGCTTTACTTTTTTTTTTTTTTTTTTTTTTTTTTTTTTTGGTTTTTTGAGACAGGCTTTCTCTGTGTAGCCCTGGCTGTCCTGGAACTCAGTCTGTAGACCAGGCTGGCCTCGAACATCTGCCTGCCTCTGCCTCCCAAGTGCTGGGATTAAAGGTGTGTGCCACCACTGCCTGGCTCTGCCATACTTTTTGGAGTGACTTTAAGAAGTGTATACTTGGAGATGTACATCAAATGACCTGCCGTGGAGAGATTTGGACTGGACATGAAGTTATTCATATGAGAATGTTTCTAGATAAAATCAGAACAGGTGAGCATGGAGCATGCGCCAAAAGAACATATGAACTGAGAGGTGATGCCTTAAAGACAGTTGTCTCTGGGCAATGTCTGCAGAAGTGAAAGGCCCACATTCCCTTAATGAAAAGGAGTCTAACCATCTTCCAGTATGTCAGAGTGAATAATTCATCTCATTAGGTAATCTTTATCTGGAAATGAAAAACAATCCTTACATATAATAAATTGTGCAAATAGTGGTAGTGGGGTGAAGAGGAAAATGGGCTTATACCAGGACCCTCAATTCTAGTCCAATAGTTGGTGTGCCTGGGTTTATGTCAGTGTGGTATCATTTTCATTGACATGGCATTTCTTCACATTGGATATAGGGATATCTCTAGCAGCACTTGTATTGTTCTGGATTGTTTTGTTAGTTTGTCCTGGGATTTGGTGTTTGCATATGAATTTTAAGAATCTTTTTTTTTCAGTTTCTATGAAGAATTACATTGAAATTTTTATGAGATTTGTACTGAATCTCTAGATTGCTTTTGGTAAGATAGACATTTTTATAATAACTAATCCTACCAATCTATGAGCAGATGGTGGTTGCCTTCCATCCCCTGATATTTTCTAGACATCCTCTCTCTCATGTAATAAAGTCAGAATGCTTAAACTTTTTAAACAAATGATAGCATGCATATGGTGAGGTGAGCACCTATTCACTGTTGGTATAAGTGCAAACTGGTATGGCCAGCAAGAAAATCAGTAGATACTCCTCAAAAAGCTAGAAATTCATCTACCATAGGATCCAGCTTTATCACTCCTGGGAATTTGCTCAACGAACCCTACATTCATACCGCAGATATTTGTTCATCCATGTTTATTGCTACTCTATTCACAATAGCTAGTAAATAGAAACAGCTTAGTTGTCCCTCAGTGGATGAATAAATAATGCAAATATGGTACATACTCATAATTAATTATTATGTAATTGTAAAGAAAAAAATGAAATCTTGAAATTTGCAAAGATATGTATACAGCTGAAAATAATTATTTTATATAGGGTAACTGAGACCCAGAAAAGACAGAGGATATTATCTCTCATACAAGAATGTTAGTTTTAATCCATAGATACGTGTTTAATCAGAGTGCACATGGAAGTCAGGAAAACAGTAAGAGGCCATTCGTGGGGAGTTCAAGGAAGGGGATAGAACACAGGTAGTATTTATGAGAAAAAATGGAAAGTGAGGTTTATTGATGTTTGGGATGGTAGAGGAAGAAGTATGAGGAGGGATAGCTACAGTGAGATCTTTTGGAAAAACCACATGAAAACTTGCAGAAACTTCATAACTTCATAAAATGTATATATACAGAAACATAAAAGGAGTTTAAATGGAGTTACTCTATGCCCGGAGACAAATGCCACTCCCAGACAACATAGACT
Organism: Mastomys coucha; assembly: GCF_008632895.1. Taxonomy (NCBI): domain Eukaryota; kingdom Metazoa; phylum Chordata; class Mammalia; order Rodentia; family Muridae; genus Mastomys; species Mastomys coucha. Next base: position 69,154,566 of record NW_022196914.1, on the reverse strand, counting down.
ATCATAAAGCCCAATATGTATTACATCCTTTAAAGTTGTTGAATCATGGAGTTTCAAGATCCTTCAAACATTACAAGATACCCTTGGTTACCCAACAGAACTTAATAATAAGACTGTATTGCTGAAGATACCACATTCTTGAATCATAGGACATGGAGAAATCAAGCTGCAGTTGAACTAGAAGCTTTATCTTTCCTGAATATATCATTATGCTGAAAAGTTCTATGCATGTTTCCATGGAGAAAAGGTAGTTAATAGTCTTATACAGCAGGGTACCTTTCAAACTATACTAATAATTATAAGTAATACTAGTGTCGTAGTGGTTTCAATGTTGTGGGAGTAACCAACCACTTACTGATTGTACTTAGGGCCTGTCCTACAAGATGAAACTCATATCTGGTACCGTTTCCTGAGCCCAAAATACATAACCAGGGTTGACTAAGCTATAAGTCCTAGTGGAGAACCTAATATTGATATTCTCTTAAATAGACACAATATTCAATTGCTCCATAAATTATTATCTTTATACCCAATGACTAGTGCATTTCTCAGCCTTTTTTAGTAAAGCTTCTTTTTGTAGTACATTCCCATTAATACAGATTAATCAACACAAATAGTTAATCCCACAAATGAGCATCATACAGAGAACAAGACACTTAGTGGTGTTCAATTCTAAATGAGACATCTATAGTATACTCCCTAACCTATGGTTATTGCACACATTAGCTCATAATGTCTGGGACTGCATGCGTAAGAACTGCACAAGAGCAAGCCAGCATGATTATGGGAGGTCTCATAAAGCCCCACTCCTAGCTGAGTAGTTATTAGCAACTGATAACTTCTAGAAGAGTAAGTTTTCTTCAAGGTAGAGCCCTAGAGAGGTTGCCCATGGCCCAGTGGATTGCCATATACTCGGGGACATATTTAGAATACTAGGTGGATTCAGGAGGCTGAAGAAATAAACACATGAAGTAAGAAGAAAGTCATGAAGGAATAAGAAAGGAATTAAAGAAGAAGAAATTAGGGGGTGAATTGGTTGAACCACATTATATGATGCAGGCATGAAATTCTTAAATAACTACAAAAACTTGTTAAAGAAATCAAGATTTCTTTCCATATTAGATCCAGAAAATAATGGATACATTTATCACAGTTGAGATTCTGGGCAACCAAAGAAAAATTCAGATTAGCAACCATCACTTAAAAGATAATAATGGCCAGCCAGGTGACTCAGTGACTGGAGATCTGGAAACCTGAATTAGAACATTAAATCCTGGGGCTGGCAAGATGGCTCAGTGGGTAAGAGCATTGACTGCCCTTTCGATGGTCCTGAGTTCAGATCCCAGCAACCACATGGTCTCTCACAACCACCCGTAATGAGATCGTACACCCTCTTCTGGTGCGTCTGAAGACAGCTGCAGTAAATTACCCTGGAGTGAGCGGGCCTGGAGGGAGCAGGGCCAGCAGAGGTCCTGAGTTCAACAGCAGCCACACACATGATGGCTCATGGCCATCTGTACAGCTACAGTGTACTCATACACATAAAAATGAATAAAGTAAATCTTTAAAAAAAATATTAAATCCTCCAATGTGGCAGAAAAGAACCAACTCCCAAGAGGCATACTCTTGCAGTTCTCTACATTCATCCTGTAGCTCACTCACAGCTGTGTGCACGTGTGTGTGCACATTACACACACATGTACACACATACACAAATTAAAAGTAAACATTTTTCAAAAGTAAATATTTTGATGATTATGCAGTCTCAAGTATGAAATATCAAGGAGAGTTTATTCAAGTATTATGGGCATTGGCAGACTCATAAAAATAATAGAGTTACCCTCAACCTTGGCTGCATTCCAAACTAGGAAGTTTATTTTATAAATGCAAATGTGCATTTGGCATACAACCCTTACTATTCAAATTGTGGTCCACTACCTACCACATTAGCACCCCGAGGAGTTTATTAATAATCTCAATCTCTACACCAAACCAACAATCATGACCTGCACTATTGCAAGATTCCCCAAGACAGTCATAAGTACATTAAAATTTGAGACACACTGCCTCAAAATCATTGGAAAGATTTGTTTAAACATAGATGGTCAGGCCAGGGTAAGACTTACATATTTGCATTTCTAGCAAGTTCCCAAGTACTGCTGCTGCACATTTGAGACTGTAGTTTGAGACTCTTTGCCATAAGCCAATTAAATCAGAATTTCATTGGATGGCACCCAGGTACCAACATATTTTAAAGTTCTCTAAATTACTCTAATTTGCAACCAACACAGTTAAGAACCCCTAGCGAAGGTATCTTTATGAGCTGATTACATAAACAAGAACATAAGCATGAAGAACAATTTACCTAGTCTCTGAACACCAGCTTAAATTCATGACTACACTATTCTTTAGGATAAGATGAACAGTGGTTAATCAAAGGCAAGACAAATATATTGCTTCATCCTTTGTGGTTTATTTCAGAGAGATGTTTTGTGTGGTCCAAAAGGGAGCAGTATTCATAATGATTATCTTAATATTACAGTAGTGGTCAACCTCCATTTTTAGCTCCATTTCCTGATGGTTTAATCAGTTATCAGCACTGTAAAGGATACTTTGTTGATTTTAATCAGAAACTTTGGTAACAAGCCAGGCAGGTTGGCTCTTGCATAGAATCCTAGCACTCAAGAGGCAAAGGAAAGAGGATTTCCACAAGTGCCAAACTAGCTACATTGTGTGTTTCAGAAGACCTGGACTAAAGAGACCCTGCCTCAGAACCCAAACCCAATTTAACAAACAAAAAGAGCATTTCTACAGAAACAAAGCCTTGCTAAATTAGCTAGCAAAACTAGTTTCTCTTTGTGCTGGTTCTAAGTTTGTTTTTACTCCTGGATTCTTTAGATGAGAATTTATGTCATGAATTTAGACATTATTTCCCCTAATCCTTTCGGACCTTAAATGTCCACCCCAGTGCTACTTTGGATATGTCCTGGTAATTTTTACTTCAGTTTTACTTTAACTTGGTTGTCCTCTTTTCCCAGTTCCCTTTTTGGAGATTTTCTCTTCGATCCCTGGATTATTTGGGGGATTTGTTGGGTCCAAGTGTTTTTAGGTTTCTCTTCTATGTTTCTCTTATTGGTTTATAGTTGAGTCTAGGACTGTTATAAGGGGGGAAATTAGTCTATTTTACTTCAGTTACTTTTAGGTTGGTCCAGTGTTTCCTGATGGCATAGACATGGCCTATTTTGCTGTAAATTGTGTTGACACTTGAAAATAATGTGACTTTGCTACTGATAAGGGCATACTCTTTTTATGTCAATACAATCTGGGAGGGTGACAGTGGGGAGAGTGTGGCTGAGTGCTGCGTTCTTGATGACTTACTGCAGATGAAAAAGGAAGGGTGCTCAAGTCTTAACTGTAGTTGTGGATCTGCCTATTTGTCCCCTCGGTTCTATCCATTATGTATAGACTGTCAGATCTTTGGGCTGTGAGTCCTTTAGAGTTGTTACTGCAACCTGCTGGAGGCTCTTTACTAGTGCATAATGCCTATGTGCTAGCCATTGCATTTTTCTCTGTTTGCTTCATCTGATACTATTATAAGCACTCTCATTCTCCTTTTCTTTTATTTTTCTTTATTTTTCAAGACAGTGTTTCTCTGAGTAGCCCTGGCTATCCTGGAACTCACTCTGTAGACCAGGCTGGCCTTGAACTCAGAAATCCACCTGCCTCTGTCTCCCAAGTGCTGGGATTAAAGGCGTGCACCACCACTGCCCGGTCCTCACTCTCCTTTTCTTAAAGTTTATTTTGCATACATTTTGGAATTTGTTCACTACAACTTGCTTATATAACTATATTTGGTGTGAGCAACTTACTAACAATGCATGGTTGGGTTGAATAATTTTTTACTCCTTAACACCAATTTCTGATATTTTACTTTAACAATTTTATTTTGCTTTGCTGTGCTTTGTTACAGATCTTTCTTATTCATTTTATTTTACAAACTTAAGGTACTTAAAATGGTGTTTTAATATCCATGCTCATAGTAAAATAATAAACACCTAACATTTCCAGTTGAAAATAAAGCATATTTTCTGAGAACTAGTTCAGTATGCTTCCATTATTTCTACTCAGCCTAGAATTAGAAATACTAGCAACAGCAACTGCACAAGAAAAAGGATAAAAGAGTACTCAAATCTTTTGAGAGGTAAAATCATCCCTGTTTACATATGACGTGATGCTCTACAGAACTGCTTAATGTTCATAGATAACAGTAACAATAGAATCCACAAATAAATTTATTAAAGCCATGAAACACAAACATCTATCTAGAAATAATTGCATTCATTTCTTCATAATAATAATAATAATATGTCTAAAAAGGAAATAAAACAATCCATTTCATAATAGTATAAAAACAGAATAAAATGTTTAAGAATAAACATAGCTAACAAGTGAAAGATACATACATTAAACCCTATAAAATATTGATGAAATAATAAATATACATAGATAAATAAAAATATATGTTCTGTTCATGTGTTAGAATATTAATATTAAAATATCTATAGTGCCCAAAATGATGTACTTATTTAGCACAGTTTTATGAGAATTACAACAGCATTTTCCTCCAATAATAGCAAAAAATATTTTTAAATTATCTGGAACTGTGAAAGATGCCATATAACCAAAATTATCCTTAAGGAAGAAAATCAAAGGTGGAGGCATCATATTTTCTGAAAATATTTGCAAACCTTGTGTTTAATGAAGATTCAACATCTAAAATATTTAAGTAGCTCATACAACTCAATAATAGGAAAAAAGAATAAAATTAAACAGATGTTCTTAACTTAAGTACTCTGGCCTGAAATCCCAGAATTTAGGAGTAAGAGACTTATAAATTCAAAAGTTCAAAGCCAAGTTGTACGGCAAAGAAATATTGGCATAAATCAGATAGACAGGCTGGCAGAATAAACTTATGAGTCCCAGAAATAAACCCAAGTACATGATTAAGTAATTTTTATTACAACTTCAGAGATTTAGTCTGTTACCATCATGGTGGGAAGCACAGCAGTATGCAGACAGACATGGCGTCGTTAGAGGAACAGAGAGTTCTGCATCTAAATCAGAAGGCAATAGAGACTGTGTCCCACACTGGGTGGAGCTTGAGCAAATATAAGCCAAAAGCTCACCTCCACAGTGACACATTCCTCCAACAAGGCCACACCTCCTAATAGTGTTATTCCCTATGGCCAAGCATTCAAACACATGGGTCTGCGAGGACCATTCCTATCAAACCATCATAGGTATGGATACCAAGAAAACTCAATGTGGAAAGGCATCTCCTTCAATAAACAGGGATGGAAAAGCTGAACATACACATGTACAAGACCTGGATGCTTTCCTTACATCATAGAGAGTAGCCAGCTGAAAATGAAATGAATACAGAAATCCTGAGACCATGAAATTGTGTAAAGCAAATGCAGGAGATACATGTTCCTTTGGTATTGGTCTTAGCACTGATTTTTTGTTAAAAAAAAAAATCACCAAAATTTCAAGCAATAAAAATGAAAACAAGTAAGTGAAACCATAATAAAGTTAAAAGTTTTTTCACCGCTAGTGAAACAATACAATAGTTTAAGGAAAAAAAAATGCTTGCAACCCATGTGTTTGATAGAGGGCTAAAATGTCAAATAAGGAGCTCACACAATTCAATAGAAAAAAAAATAGACAGGTGTTTGGTGTCAGTACAAAGCCTATAATCCCAACATCCAACTGTAAGAGACATCCACATGGTTCAAAGGTTCAATGCCAGCATCAGCATGATCTACATAGTAAGATTTAAAATTTCCTTTATTGAGAGATTTTATTGTTCTGTTTTGTGTTTTGAGGCCCTAGATAAATGTATCTATGATGTAACATAAAAATGGCTAAAAATTTAAAATGCCTTCAACATCATTAATCATCAAGGAAATAAAAATCACAACGGCAGTAAGTCATAAAAATTATACCTGTGAGTATAACTGTTTTCAAGAGAGAGAGAGATAGAGGCAAGTATTGATGAAGGAAGAAATTGAGCTCTCCTATGCTACTAACAGGAGTGAATGTACAGTGATACACCTACTATGGAAAACAACATGAAAGTTCCTCAGATGGCTAAGTAGAAATACCATGTGCCCAGCAATCTGTCTTCTGTGTATACACACAAAGGAAATAAACCAGAATCTTGTAGGGACATTTATATTCCTATGTCCATTGTACTGTTGTTCACAATAGTGAGAATATAAGCAAGAGTTAGATGTTGATAAATAAATTATACTGTGGGCTAGAAGTTACCACATGTTACAGTTACCCATAGTGCATAGATAGATAGATAGATAGATAGATAGATAGATAGATAGATAAATAAGCAAACAATGTAAAAATTGAAGGAACTCCGAATGGCTGAGAAGCACCTAAAGAAATGTTCGACATCCTTAGTCATCAGGGAAATGC
>NW_022196914.1:69124106-69147095 GCF_008632895.1 Mastomys coucha | reverse complement strand
AAAAAAAAAAAAAAAGAAGTTATTACTATTCCTGGGAGTGTAGACTCCAACCTGATAGACTGTGTGAGACAGTCATGAACCTCAAGAACACAGGAGGGGGAGAACTAGAACAGAACAGTTGCCGAGATGAGCGACAGTCACTTCATTTGGTCATAGCAAAAGGATTGTGTGATTCAAGTCGTCAGGAAGTGCTGCAGTCCATCATCAGTGGAGACTGAGGGCATCAGCAGGTTATAGACAAAGTCCTATGTCAATTTGTCTAAGTTAATCTATACAGTCCTGCCAAGGTTTCCCTGAGAGTAGAAATGCTCTTTGTCTTTTTTAAGAAGCATCTCTTAAAAATAAGAAATAAGAGGATGCACACAAAACTAATCACTAAAAATCAAACAGTAGCGACAACAAAACACCTTCACCCTCTTGCTTCATCCCTTAAAGAATGTCCAGTACGTCTCTGGTATACTGATGCAGAAGCGAAAAAAGTAAACAAAAACCCATTCTTACATAATTTTTAAAAGACTTCCTTAGAGGTAGGAAGTACCCATAATCAACAAATTACATGTTAGTTTACCAGATGCCATAAAGAATAAACATTGCAATGAGGTCAGGGAGAGTAAGGATGGGCCAGTCAGGCAAGGACCAGAGACGGGACAGTAAGGGACAGCTCATCTTCATGAAATAGGGTTCACTACACTCTTAAGACCAGCAATGAGTCTAGTGTGGCTAGAACAGATAGAGTAAGACACTAGGAGGCTATGAGGTCAGGAAAGGGAAGGAGGGCCAGATTATGTGGCTCTCCTAAATTCATACTGAGGTTCTGACCTTAACTGTTTGGAATAGGGTCTTCAAATTGAGGAGGTTAGAATGTTGTCATCATAGTAATCTGTCCTCCAACATGACCACTGTCATTATAGAAAGAAAAGAATAGGACATAGAAAGAGACAGGATGCTGACTGTAGAGCAAGAGGAGCCACCAGAAGCCAAGAAGAGATGTGGCAGGAGAACCCCAAGCTTGGCAAATCTCCTTGGACCTCCAGCCTCTGGAATTCCAAGGAAAACAATTTCTGTTGATAACTCGCTCATCTGTGCAGCATTGTTCTAGCATTTGGCAAACTAACCCCACTGCTCCAGATCCTGAGAAGCGCTTAGGCATGCTGAGAGTTCATTCAGAAGTCCCTGTGCACAGGGAAGACATGTCAGTCTGACATTTCAGTCTCCTGTTAGAATGCAGAAAAACCACAAGGGACCACACCTCCCACCTTCTTGGCGAGAACAAGCCAAGTGAGTTGCTAAGTCAATTCTTCAATTTAGCTATCAGAGAACTGGGACTTAAAAAGAAACCCAAACAAACTAAATCCCAGAAGGAACGGACTCGATGCCAGGAAGGGGAAGCCCCGACCCCTGAAGTGTTTTCCTCTGCAGCCAGCTTCATGAGAAGCACAAACTTGCTGTTGGTGGAGATAAGGGCAAAGCTGCTGAACCAGTGAAGATGTTAGCCTACGTGCTGGCTGGTGCGAGGGAGACTGAACCAGTGAAGAAGTTAGCCTACATGCTGGCTGGTGCGAGGGAGACTGAACCAGTGAAGAAGTTAGCCTACGTGCTGGCTGGTGCGAGGGAGGCTGAACCAGTGAAGATGTTAGCCTACATGCTGGCTGGTGCGAGGGAGGCTGTACCCTAACCCAGAGACAAACAAGACTTTCCCTGGAGGTAAGGCAGGAGCCCCCTGAATCCTGGGGATGAGGAGGACAGCCAAGAAATAAACCAAGGCCAGGCAGTGGTGGCGCACGCCTTTAAACCCAGCACTTGAGAGGCAGAGGCAGGTAGATTTCTGAGTTCAAGGCCAACCTGGTCTACAGAGTGAGTTCCAGGGCAGCCAGGGCTATACAGAGAAGCCCTGTCTTGAAAAAAACAAAACAAAACAAAAACAAAATAAAAAAACAAACAAAAAACAAAACCAACAAACAAACAAACAAAAAAGAAATAAACCAATTCCCCTGGAGTCCAGCATCCCCATGCCTCCTCTGTATAGTTCTTTCCCACCAGTTTCCGTGTCGTCTTGCTCCCTCTTCTTCCCCCTTTTTCTCTCCCGACTCCCCCACCCTGGCCTCTGTTTCTGCTAGTTTCTCCGTATTATTGATTTTCTCAAGCAACCAACCTTTGTTTTCAATAATTTACTCATTTTTTTCTTTTATGTTTCTGATCTCTACTTTAATCTTCAGATTTCCTTTCTTCTGTTGATTTCTGAGCCTGCTTTGCTCTTCTCTGCTAGTCTCTTGGTTGCAGGCTTACCCTTTACCGGCTGAGCCATCTCTCCAGTCCCCCTGCTAGTTTCTTCAGACATAATCTGAGGTTGATTTGCAGATGTCTCCTCTTATATGGACTAAGTGTATTATATGGACACAGTGTTAAGAAATTCACCCATTACTCATTAGCATGCAACAAAACTTGTTCTTCTGTTCACGAACTTTCATTTGGTTGAATTTTTCCTTTTCATTTGTTCTTTGACCCACGGTGTTTTGGTTTCCAGTGGCTGTGAGACAGTTTATCACAAGCTGGTGACTTAACATAACACTTTCCTTTTACATGGATCTGGGGTTAGTGCCAAGGCTCTGAGGCATGCTACTCTGCTCCTGCTACTGTCCAGTTTGCAGAGGCTCCAGATACAACTCCAGTTTCGCTGTCTACATCCATGTGATCTCATCCTCAGATGCTGTGTCTCCTCTTCTTTCCTTTTCAAGGATGTTTTCGCTGGATTTAGGACCCATCCATGTAATCTGGGGCCTGTTAAGATTTTCATTATTTATGCAACAATCCTTTGTTAAGGAGGCTGTATTCACAGATTTTAAGCATTGGGTCATAGATATATATATCCCTGAGGACCACAATTCACCTTACCACATAAGGACTTTTTAAAATGCAATGCTTAGGTTCTACATTGGCAGGAAACTTCTCAAATATCTTTGTTGTGCAACAAATTTCAACTTCAGTTTTTACTCATACTTTGAAATTCAAAATATGCTTTTCCTATCAATGCTAGAAATTATATTTATGTTCTTAGCTTTGTTAGCTGTCTGCTTCCCCATCATTTGATATAATCTTGCAAGCAATTAGAGCCTCTTACAAAGTTTCATAAGAGGTACTGAGAGTTCTAAAAAGTTTTTTATGTTAAACATTAATTATAAGTTAGAGAACTGAGAACTTCTTTTCTTCAAGTATCAGTTGGAAAACTCTAGAAGCAGATTATGCTAATTACAGTTCCTGGGAAGTTACACAGCATTGACTCAAATTTCTCTTTATGGCCTTAATGTAGCTTAACACCTAACCTCATGGGAGCTACAATATGGAAAAAGACATAAACTATTGGACTTGAAGGGTTTCTATCACAGCAGGGCCTAGAGTCTGTACCAAATTTCACAAGGGAGCCAGGCTGTCTCATCAGTTCACCTCTGGGCTGTTGCTGAGTGTGAAGCAAGCAAAAGAAAATCTGTCAACAACCACTCATAGAAAAGTGAAATTGCTGGTCAGGAGTAGGATTGTGGAAATCTCACAAACACCAAGTTCATTACTGAAGCAAACCTGCCTCTTCTGTTGTGAGAAATGAATGAATACGGAACAGTCATATGTCAGCACGAGAGTACACAGCACTCACTACAATTGGGAGCGCAATAAATGGAAAGGGGAGATAAAATTCAACAAACTCTCACAGGCAAGCTATTTCTGTTTCAATTGTTATGCAAAGGAGCCAAATATCCCATTTGGGAACATGTCATTATTATATGGGTACTCAGCACCTGTTTCAGATACCTTGCCAGTTAGAATTCAAGCTATCAATGAGACTATTACCTGTTCTCAAGGAAATTTGAGAATCTCATTGATGCTTCATGAATGTAATAATGAAAAAATACAGTAACCCATATTTCTGCTGCTAGATGCGTCTCCATAATGAGATTATATTTCTGCAGCAAGATGCCTCTCCGTAACAAGAATATCTTTGGGGTCAGCAGCTCCTGAGATAATGTCCTGCACAGGTATAAAACGTTCCAAGGCTTTGCTGGCATTTCTCCAAGACAGCCTATGACACTATGTTACCATTCCCATCCATGTCTTTGTCACTGCACTTACAGAGGCCAATTGATAGAGAAGCTTCTTTCCTTAGTTCACAAGAAGGTGTTATGTGATGAGCTTTCTCCATCATTGGGGCATCAGGACACCAAGAATCTCTAATGTTTTTCTCAACTTTCCTTGCCTAAAAGAACAGCTAATGACTCAAAATGTAGCCTCAGGTCAGAACTCTTCTAGATGGCTAGTTTATTAAATAAATGGAGATTGGGAATCTTTAAAATGGGTGCCTTATCTATCCTTTAGAGTCATGACTACCAGCCTTACTTCACTGCCACCCAAGCACATGGAATGATGTGCTGTTCACAACTGCTCAACCTCATCAAAGACAGATCACAATAATACAACCTTGAGAGTCCCTTTCAGGTCTGGCTGGCCAAACATTTAATTGGATGTAGTTTCCTACATACTTGATGTGAGGCCACACCCTTGCTTTGAGTGTGGATGTCCGATTGGATTTTCAACAGCATCTTCTATAAGGCACATCCACTGCACATCATCTATGATTGCACTTTACCTCTTCTGAAATGAGAAGTAAAAACACTTGAGAGGCAATCAGAGCTAGGCATTTTCTTTAATACTACCTCGGTCTTCTGTGACTGGCCACTCACAGCTACTTCAACTTTTCTTGAGAAAACCTGAGCAGCATTCTCTCTAGTTTTCATAAGAATGCTTCTCTTAATTGGTGTGTGTCACATTAGTTTATATGATAATAAACTACTTTATGTAATTTAATAGCAAGTAGAACTGTACTCGGCGGTTCTGTAAATGTGCATCACCACAAGATGAACCCCAAGGGCCCAGATGGACTGAAGAGCAGCTTTGTGAATGTGCAGAAGGGAAGAACTGCCTGCTTAGCATTCACATCATAAAAGGGCAATAGATAGAAGGAATTCTGCTATTTTTTTGAGAGCTCTGTTTATTTAGAAAAGGGAGAAGAAAGAATATTAGAGCCAGAGGGCCAGAACACCAGCCGATCATGAATTTGCAAAAGATTGGGGATACATGGGAGGAGCTGAAGGGGAAAGAGGGAGAGAAATGATGTAAATGCAGTGCTCCTATATGAAATTCTCAAAAAAAAGTTAAAAATTACGTTTTAAAAAGCTTATAGAAAATGACCAATAGTCTCATTAATCTTGACCCTGACATCTCTCAAACACTGGACCACCAAACAGACAGCATACACCAGCTGATGTGAGGCCCCCAACACACATACAGAGGAGGAATGCTGGGTCTGGGTTTAGTCAAAGAAGATGCACCTAACCCTCAAGAGAGTGGAAGCCCCAGGGAGTTTAGAGATCAGGTGAGGTGAAGGGTAGGGACATCCATGTGGAGACAGGGGTTGGGGAGGAGGAATGGGATGTGGAGCAGTCAGAGGGTGGATGGGGGTGGAGTGGGGAATGGAATATGGAATGTAAAAATAAATTAATTTATGAAATAAAAAAGTAACTAAATAAATGAATTGACTAAAATAAAAAATTAAATTATAAACTTCTTCCATTTCATATTTTTTAAAAAGCCTATAGAAAATGAAATATCAACATTTATTGTGAGCTTAAGGATAATAAAATGGAGTTTAGGAAAACAAGACACAAAGGGTGGGGCAGTAGGTAGCAGAGGAAGAGTTTTAAATAACTAATTAGATGCAAGTAAAGCTACTGGGTGAGAAAAAGCAATAGATAGACTTTACCTCACTTTACCACCATTCAAACACATGAAGCAAAGCACTGCCTACAATTTCTCAACCTCATCAAGGATGGATCATAGGAATTCCTTTTCCTTCTCTCTCTACAAATGTTGACAAGTCAGAGAGTGCATACCATGTGTGTTCTTTTGTGATTAAGTTACCTCACCCAGGATGATATTCTCCAGATCCATCCATTTGCCTAAGAATTTCATATATTCATTGTTTTTAATAGCTGAGTAGTACTCCATTATGTAAATGTACCACATTTTCTGTATCCATTCCTCTGTTGAGGGACATCTGGGTTGTTTCCAGTTTCTGGCTATTATAAATAAGGCTGCTATGAACATAGTGGAGCATGTGTCCTTATTACATGTTGGAGCATCTTCTGGAGCCCAGGAGTGGTATAGCTGGATGCTCAGGTAGTACTATGTCCAATTTCTAGAGGAATCGCCAAACTGTTTTCCAGAGTGGTTGTACCAGCTTGCAATCCCACCAGCAATGGAGGAGTGTTCCTCTTTCTCCACAACCTTGTCAGCATCTACTGTCACCTGAGTTTTTTATCCTAGCCATTCTGACTGGTGTGAGGTAGAATCTCAGGGTTGTTTTGATTTGCATTTCCCTGATGACTAAGGATGTTGAACATTTCTTTATGTGCTTCTCAGCCATTCTGTATTCCTCAGTTGAGAATTCTTTGTTTAGCTCTGTACTCCATTTTTAATAGGGTTATTTGGTTCTCTGGAGTCTAACTTCTTGAGTTCTTGTATATATTGGATGTTATCCCTCTGTCAAATATAGGATTGGTAAAGATCTTTTCCCAATTTGTTGGTTGCCATTTTGTCCTATTGACAGTGTCTTTTGCCTTACAGAAACTTTGTAATTTTATGGGGTCCCATTTATCAATTCTTGATCTTAGAGCATAACCCAGAAGATTGAAATACACAAAGTACAATCTACAAACCACAAGAAACTCAAGAAGAAGGAAGACCAAGTATGGATATTTCGTTCCTTCTTAAAAGGGGGAACAAAATACACATGGGAGGAGTTGCAGAGACAAACTATGGAGCAGAGGCTGAAAGAAGGACAATCCAGAGACTGTTCCACCTGGGAATCCTTCTCATATTCAATCATCAAATCCAGACACTATTGTGGATGCCAGCAAGTGCTAGCTGACAGGAACCTGATAGAGCTGTCTTCTGAGAGGCTCTAACAGTACCCGACTACTGCTTCTGTAAGCAGAGGCTGTCAGCCATCCATTGGACTGAGCATAAGATCCCCAATGAAGGAGCTAGAGAAAGGATCCAAGGAGCTGAAGGGTTTGCAGCCCCTTAAGACGAACAACAATATGAACTAACTAGTACCCTCAGAGCTCCCAGGGACTAAACCACCAACCAAAGACTACATATGATGGGAATCATGGCTCCAGCAGTATATGTATAGCAGAGAATGGCCAAGTTGGTCATCAATGGGAAGAGAGGCCCTTGGCCCTGTGAAGATTCTGTGCCCCAGTGTAGGGGAATGCCAGGGCCAGGAAAAGGAGAGGGTGGGTTGGTGAGCAGGGGGAGAGGGGAGGGAACAGGGGTTTGTTCTTGTTGTTGTTTTATGTTTTTTGTTTTTGGAGGGGAAACTGGGAAAGGAGATATCATATGACATATAAATATAGAAAATATCTAATAAAAATGTTTTGGAAAAAAATAAATAAAAAACAATGTTGAGAAATGAATGACTCTTTTCAAGAAAAGCCAGCAGCCCAGCGCAGCTGGAAAAGTGCACTCATCAGGACCCAGGAAGTAGGAAGCATGGTTTTTATATGCTTTTATAGTGTTCAGGTAAGAGGCACTGGGCATGCTCATTGTCTCTGATTAAATCCTTGAGAGAACTAGCTCGTGTCTGTGAGAATATGTTGACTGGAGCTTCCGGTAAACAGGGTGCCCATGGAACTCCTGATCACCATGAACTCAGACCACATCCAAACTGTTGTCACAATACCTCAGAAAATACATTTGTTTAGTGTGCAGTAGGAAGTGCTCAAGAAACTGGAGAACTACTCTGTCTCTATAGTGTTATGGGAAAGGTATACCTACTCGAGGGGGAGCTATATGGCTGTACATTCCCATGGAATGTGACAAGCAAGTTTTGATACCTAAGCGCTGGTGTGTAAAGAACTAGCACTCCCAAAGACCATCTGTGGTGAAAAGTGAAACCACTCCGAAGCTCTTTTCTTGCATTTGCTCTCCAGAGGCCCTTGTTCCCCAGAGAAAGATACTTGTTTGAAACTCCTCATACATTCCCAGCTAAAAGATGTGCTCAGAACATCTGCCCATGATATCTTTGTGGCATCCGCAGGATGATATGATACGGGCACAAGGTGCGATTCCTCACTGGGCATATTTGAAATTCCAGCCCATTACACTGACTGCCGTGGCAGCTATTTGAGCATGAGATGTTTGCCTTCAGTTTTATTAATATGCTTCACGGACCATTTGCTTCAACTACACAATGATTTAAAAGGTAATGGAGTTTACAGCTGAGGTAAATAAGAAGTCTCCTAAGCAATCCTGAATATTGACTTGGTGTTAGGTAGGTAGGAATGAGCAAAAACTGAACTTGGGACTGGAGCCAACAGTGACTTTTTAACAAATACTTAATTCTAATTAACAGACTAGCTTACAGATATTTAGCTCTGTTCTCCCCAACTAATAAAACATTTATTCATAGAAGGGTTAGCCATTTTGGAATGCCAGCAAAGCTTTCATAATTCAAAAATGAATGATAAGCTGCCTCCACCAGAACTCTGCCATTGGCCTCAGCCACATGACCCAACTATAAAGGCTCTGAGAGAGTAGCTAAAGAGGGCCTGGCCATCTGATAGCTGCACCTGTCTGTGAGACATGTTTTATATTTCCATCAAGCAAACATTTTAGATGCATTCCAAAAGTTGGTCTTAAGTGCCTGCCCTCTGTGCAAAGTGTTATGTTAGACACCACAGAATACTAAGAACCAGATGTATGGCCTCCAGGAACTTTATATCTAAGAGGAACTCTATCTGTAGCCCAGAGTAAAATATTAACGTTCTGTGAGCAAATGGATTCTCTGATAGACAGGTAGTCCATTCAGTTGTCATTTGGGCTGAGAATCTCAGAGATGAGCTCCACCACTAGGTGCTGCTGTGTAGAAGAGGCACCTCCTGAAGGCTCAGAGAACTACTGCTTGCCTCCAGCACACATCCTTATATCTCTTCTACTACCCCAGAGCTCTGTGAAGGTAAAAACTGATTGAAGTTTGTGGATATTCTACGTTTCTAGCACTTAATTTAAGGCTTGGCATGTAGAAATGCATCAGCAAAAACAAAATTAAAAACAATAAGTTTTCTTAAGCCAAAATAGAACACGGTTCTTTACACACACACACACACACACACACACACACACAATTTTTATGTGCACATGCAGTCATATTTTTAATATAAACATCTTATGCAGCTGAAATTGTATCTTTCTTACAATATCTTACCTCCTCACTTCAACATCCTCAGTAGAATGGGTTTTTTTTTTAATATATTTTCTAAGTTATATCCCTTAGATTTCTAAAATAGTTGGAAATGACTAAGGTCTTAAATCAGGTGTTGTCTCTAGCCCTCATTGGACACAAGGCCCCTTAACACTTTTGTCTACTGTTATCTATATGACTTTGCTTTTATGTATAGACTTCTGCCCAAACATAAATAGTTGACCCAAGCAGCTTCTCTGAGATACCCCTTCAACTATCAAGGAGCATTCATTTACTTGTTTAACAAGGATTTTGCTGTACCTGGAGCTAAGTAAAATGCTTAAATAGCAATGTTTCCTGAAATGATTGAAAGATTCTGAAAGAAGAAGCATTATCTTAGCCTTTTAGACTTTTGGCTTGCTCTAAACTGCATTGAATTTGCTTACAATGGGCATATAAGACTACACTAATGTTAGCTGGTCCACGTATTTTCTCCCTGAGATCTTTAAGCATGCTTTTCCTTGGTGTCACACTCATCCTGGATAATATCACCAAGTGTGTATAGTTATGATTTTTTCCTCAATATGCTATCTATCACTAAATTCTTACTGTAAGGGGTTGAATGACCATTTACTCCCAGCAGGGTAGTCAGCATCTACCTTTGGCCTCAAAATCTGTCACATACTTATGAGTCTCCCTTAGTGCTAGGTAGAAGATCTCTAGATTCAAATTGCAAATACTATTTGCAAGTTTCTGTGTCTGTTTGATTAGCCCTTCATATATCTACACATCCCAAAACAAGATAAAATAAAATGAACAGATTGTGATTTTTAGCTCATAGCTGAATACATAGTAACATCTGAGCTAAAAAGAGTGAACTGGGAATCTATACACAAAGAACTTTACTGACTCCAGGGAATTTTGTATAGAACTGGGTAGTTTGTCTTATGGGGCAATCTTCATGTGATCGGACATTTAAAAACCGATCACCATTCAGTAAAGCTTGCTTTTAAAAGCTTAAGAACCACCCTAGATATTCTACAGATGGCATCTGATAATACTGCAGTTTGAAGAGTCTTATTCACAAACAATCACTCACATTTTCTCCAGAGAACATAGGCAGTTTTGTTCACTCCTGGGTCGGGCTTTTTTTTTATTATTATTAGTGACACTACAGCCATAATCCCAGAAAGTACATTGGAATAAGGCTATTTTACTTTAGCACTTCATATCCAATGCCTTATATTTCTGAGAATTCCTTCTACAGAACCACATTATAGACTGTTAATTTCATCATAAACTATAGCTGCTGACTCACCTAAGGGAAACCACAGAAGAAACATGTCTAATTATGTTTGAATCAACACCTGCTGTGCCCACTAAACTCTCCTCCCGGATCATCTTGAAGACACCAGAACTCTGTTTCCAAGATTTAAAGAAGGTTCTTCTAAGTGCAGAAAATTTGAGAGTTGATCATCTTACTTTCATGTCCCTCCTCAAAGTAGTTTTAAGGAAATAGATTTGGACAATGTTCTGAACATTTAAATCAGTGTGTTAGCAACAAAATCCAGTGTAGGCTGCCTCTAGCAGGCCTTGAAGACACAAACTCACAACCAAAATGTCAGGTTTGGTATATCTGAATTAAATGTACCTTTGGGAGCTCACAAAGAAGACAATGTTTTGCCCCAACTGATTTCTAGAATAAATTTCAACAATTTGAACTATCCTTAACATCACTGAGATCTCTTGATGCCAATCTCTTCTTATTTCTCCATTCCTGACTCAAGTTTTTCTCATTACACCCCTAAAGTAAAGAGCCTGATTTGAAGGTTATCAGCTTTTCCTCTCCCATACTGGGCAGATTTCTCTCTGCTAAAATAGCAATATAAAAAAAAAATAACTCTTGCCTACCAATTACTGAGATCATTATAGGATCTTCTATTGGACCATCCTCTAGTTAAATGTTTAAAGCTTAATTAAAATGCAAATTAACAGTAGACAGTATTGCAATTACAGCAACGGTGGGACAGGGCTTAAGCCAGTTTTATCCAAGAATGCGAATTTTTGGAACTGCAATTAAATGTGTAATTATTTCCATTTTTATAGAAATTCCCATGGCTTCAAAAAGGAATCAGGAAAACCCCAGCTAAAAATTGGCCAGACTGATGCATCTAGTCTGTTTTTTTTTTTAAATCACTGCAGAGAGAGTCACAATTTTATTGACTATCTTTCATCTCATGCTGTTGAATTGATTTTTCCTGAATTGCTAAATTAGGTAGGTTAATAATATACCAATGCCTCGAGTTCATTCTGGGAAAGATGGTCATTTTATGACATTTAGTAATTGGCTAATAAGGAATCAAAAATGTTTAGATAGTAGAAAGGCAAATGCTAAATAGCAAAAAGATCAACATTGTCTCACTTATGTATGAGATTAGGAGCAACATCCACTCATGGCCACAGTATGGAGTATATGAATATATAGAATACATGGCCAGCCCTTTAATATGGTAGCTGATCTGGGTGTGTTGGGAGAATATAGGATCATAACAACCGGAAAACAAAGACTAAGGGCATGAAGAAGAAACCAAAGATGATAAGGCGTAAGGAACGAGATACAACCTCATGGTCTCAAGAAGACAAAAAGCACAAAGGAGGAAATGAAATTAACATTCACCAAAATTTCAAAGTGAAATGCATAACAAGAAATAACTGGCAGAGCATATTGATTTATCACTATAAAATAAACTGATCTTTAACAGCCATATGACATACTTAAGGGAAAATACTAGTATGTAACAAATGGTGAGGTAGTTTGTGTACACAGAAAAAGCCAAAGGATAATGGTTTTTACATGCTCTTCCCCCAATATATCCACTGTTTCTAAGAAAACAAGATAAGCACAAATACAAACAGATAAATAGTAAGTGCTCTAACAGCAAGGCAGAGCTCTGAGGATTTCTGTAAGGACAGAATGCTCTGTGCTGCCTTGGAGGGATGTGACTTAGCATCCTTTTCTTGGTTTCTGTTAGTCCAAAGAACATCTTTAATGAGCAATGACCTAGGCATAGTTTCAGCATCTTGACATTGCCACAAACCATCTTGACATGGAGATTCAGATCTGATAATATTGCTTCCAGTGCTGGACAGTCTCGGGCTGGTGGAAAACAGGTTAACTCGTTGGCTTCTCTCTGCCAGAGTTTGAAAGCAATGACACAGCAGGAATAAAACCAACTGTATGTCAAAGATTATATGTCACACTATGAATCGTGTCTCCTATTAAGGAAACACAACTTCTTTTTGTCCAGAGGGGTTTTTCTATAAAATAGTATCAAATGATGTCCACTTCTTCTATTTTTTTACTTCCTTATGCTGAAATCAAACACATACTTAAGTGATAATTATAAAAGCTACCCATTAGAATAAGATGCATCAGAAAAAGATGTAATTCTAATAGTTAAGAAAACCCTAAATCACTATACATGGTGGGGCTGATTGTTCTGGCAGCACGTGTATACTAGAGGATTACAAAGTAGATCATCAATGGGAGGAGAGACCCTTGGCCCCGTGAAGGTTCTGTGCCCCAGTTTAGGGGAATGCCAGGGCCAATAAGTAGGAGAAAGTGGGGTGGCAAGCATGGGGAGAGGGGAGGCAACAGGGGTTTGTTCTTGTTTTTGTTTGTTTGTTTGTTCATTTCTTGGAGGGGAAACTGGGAAAGGAGAAACCATATGACATGTAAATAAAGAAAATATCTAATAAAAACGTATGTTGAAACTGCTAAAAAAAAAAAGAAAAAAAAAAGAAAAAAAGAAAAAGAAAAAAAAGAAAAGAGAAAAAAAGAAAAAGAAAAAAAAAGAAAAAAAGAAAACCCTAAATCGATTTTTCTCTCAGGTGACTGTCTAATGCTGGACCAGCCAGGAGTGCACAGGCACAGAAGTGACAGAGCAACTGAGAAAGGGTCCTTCTGGCCTCATCTGCACCCAGAAGGTGGGGCTATTCCACAGCCCTCTGTGCACCTTTCCTGCCAGGGGAGAGTTTGTTTGTCCCCAGGAAGTGCTCTGATACTAGGGGAGATCTACATTTTCTCTCCAGTGATTGTCTAAGTTGGGACCAGCCAGGTGTGCAGCCTGAGAAGTGTCAGAGCAACTGGGACAGGGTCCTGCCTCCATCTGCACTGAGGATGTGGGACTGTTCCACAGCCGTCTGTGAACAGGTCTTGCCAGGAGAGAGTTGGTCTCCCAGGAGTGCTGACACAGGCTTACAGACCCCAAGTGGATCAAGGACTTCCACATAAAACTAGATATACTGAAAGTAATAGAAAAGAAAGTGGGGAAGAGCCTCAAGCATATTGGCACAAGGGAAAATTTCCAGAACAGAACACCAATAGCTTATGGCCTAAGATCAAGAATTGACAAATGGGACCTCATAAAATTATAAAGGCAAAGGCAAAGGACACTGTCAATAGGACAAAACGGCAACCAACAGATTGGGAAAAGATCTTTACCAATCCTACATCTGATAGAGGGCTAATATCCAATATATACAAAGAACACAAGAAGTTAGACTCCAGAGAATCAAATAACCCTATTAAAAAATGGGGTACAGAGCTAAACAAAGAGTTCTCAACTGTGGAATACCAAATGGCTGAGAAGCACCTAAAGAAATGTTCAACATCCTTAGTCATCAGGGAAATGCAAATCAAAACAAGTCTGAGATTCCACCTCACACCAGTCAGAATGGCTAGAATCAAAAACTCAGGTGACAGCAGATGCTGAAGAGGTTGTGAAGAAAGAGGAACACTCCTCCATTGCTGGTGGGATTTCAAGCTGGTACAATCACTCTGGAAATCAGTTTGGTGGTTCCTCAGAAAATTGGACATAGTACTATCAGAGGACCCAGTAATACCACTCTTGGGAATATACCCAGAAGATGTTCCAACATGTAATAAGGACACATGCTCCACTATGTTCATAGCAGCTTTATTTATAATAGCCAGCAACTGGAAAGAACCCAGATGTTCCTCAACAGAGGAATGGATACAGAAAATGAGGTACATTTACACAATGGAGTACTCCTCAGCTATTAAAAACAATGAATATAGCCGGGCGGTGGTGGCGCACGCCTTTAATCCCAGCCCTTGGGAGGCAGAGGCAGGCGGATTTCTGAGTTCGAGGCCAGCCTGGTCTACAGAGTGAGTTCCAGGACAGCCAGAGAGCTACACAGAGAAACCTTGTTTCGAAAAAAAAAAAAACAAAAACAAAAACAATGAATATATGAAATTCTGAGGGAAATGGATGGATCTGGAGGATATCATCCTGAGTGAGATAACCCAATAACAAAAGAACATACATGGTATGCACTCTCTGATAAGTGGATATTAGCCCAGAAGATCGGAATACACAAAGTACAATCCACAAACTACAAGAAACTCAAGAAGAAGGAAGACCAAAGTGTGGATACTTTGTTCCTTCTTAGAAGGGGGTATAAAAAAATAACCATGGAAGGAGTTGCAGAGACAAAGTGTGGGGCAGAGACTGAAGGAATGACCATCCAGAGACTTCCCCATCTGGGGATCCATCCCATATACAGCCACCAAAACCAGACACTATTGTGGATGCCAACAAGTGCTTGCTGACAGGAGCCTGATATAGCTGTCTCCTGAGAGTCTGTCGGTGTCTGACAAATACAGAAGTGGATGTTTACAGCTATCCATTGGACTGAATACAGGTTTCCCAATGAAGGAGCTAGAGAAAGGACCCAAGGAGCTGATGAGGTTTGAAGCCCCATAAGAGGAACAAGAATATGAATTAACCAGTAACCCCAGAGCTCCCAGGGACTAAACCACCAACCAAAGAGTACACATGGTGGGACTAATGGCTCCCACTGCATATGTAGCAGAGCATGGCCTAGTCTGTCATTAATTGGAGGAGAGGCCCTTGGTCCTGTGAAGGTTTATGCTCCAGTGTAGGGGAATGCCAGAGCCAGGAAGTGGGAGAGGGTGTGTTGGTGGGCAGTAAGAGGGTGAATAAGGGTTTTTTTTTTTTTTTTTTTGGAGGGAAAACCAGGAAAGGGGTGAACATTTGAAATGTAAAGAAAATATACAAAAAAAAAAAAAATAATGGAAGAAAAAAAAAAGAAAATCCTAAACCAAATAAAGAAAAATAATGGTAAAAGAAGGTCCTAGGGAGATGAGTGTTTTATCTCACTAGTTATTCAAAAATCCAAACTTAAACAATGTGATTCACTTATAAATAAGAAAAGTAAAATTATAATATGTATGTCTAACAAACAGTGAGCCAAATGTGCTTATGCAGAATACAGTGGAAAGGTCTCTGGCCTGCATTTTCACAGCTGGTGATCTATTTTAAGTAATCCCAACTTCAAATGTTAAAATATGTATGCATCCAGATGCCAACTAACCAGTTATATAAAGTACAGAGGAATTACTAACATTGAAGAAATATGGTATATATTATAGGGTCCTTAAGTCACAGAGAAAAGCATTTTAAATCAAGGACTAAGCAAAAAAGTCAGTATTTTAAATTTTAGGTTATTTGGTATGTACGTGTGTGTGTGTGTGTGTGTGTGTGTGTGTGTGTGTGTGTGTTCATGTGTCCCCACACACAAGTACAAGTCAGTATCTATGTCTATACATAGATAACTGCATTCTGTAGTATCTTTAAGACAACATTATTGTCTAATAAACAAAACTTATTATTTAAAATTAAAATATTCATCATTTTCTAATAATGTTATACACCAGAACAAAATGTCATATTGCATTTATTAAGTTTGATTCACAGTCCACGGAAATGACTCAGTGAGTAAAGAGTCTGCCACACAAGCATGAAGGTTTGATCAGATTGCTTAGCGCCCACAGAAAAGCCAGGCATGGGAATGTCTATCTGTAACCTGACCTGATGGAAATGGAGAAAAGCAGATCCCTGGGTCCCACTAGGCAACCAGGGTAGCTAAAACAGTGAGCTCCAAGGTGAGCTCCAAGTACCATGAGAGACAGAGAGAGAGAGAGAGAGAGAGAGAGAGAGAGAGAGAGAGAGAGAGAAGGAATTAAGAAAGACATTGCAATGTCAATTTCTGACCTCTATATGTGCCAAACACAACCGAGTATTTCACACTAAGATAATGGAATCAGCCTAGATGTCCACTAATGGATAAAGGGGAAAATCACACACACACACACACACACACACACACACAAACACACACACTTTGGCTCACAGTATCTGATGATTATGAGATTCTAAATATGGTCCATGTATGACTAAGTTAAGCCCCTCTTCAGTGTGCACAGACTACTCATTTAAACATCGAAACATACAACATTCAAGGCATCGTATAACACATAGGATTTTGGTGAACTAGGTATGTTTGAAAATGGACTGTTCTTCTGTATTTGTGCCACAAATCTTTACTAATTAACTCTTAGGCTGAAAGGCAATGCAGCCTGAGGAGAAACCATGTGAGAAATATGTCTTCACAAACTCTACAAGGATTCTCTAGTAGAACTCTTCTTTTTTTTTTTTCAACTTGCCAACCTGTGACTGTTTATTAACTGACCAGATTACAAAAATACCATGGGTAAAACCTTAGTTCATCCATCTAACAAGCCTGTTTATCTGGTCTTCCCTGTTGCCAGCATCTCCACCTTCTACAAAGTTAGTTGTCATTTTCTTCATTCCACCTCATGGGGAAGACAATTTGAAGGGCTGCAGGAAGTTATTTACTTCCTTGAAGCATTCCCCAACTGAATAGATCTCATGAATTAGATCCTCCGTGCAGATGATGCCAAATTTACCAAGAGATCGAGCAATCAAGGAATTATCTGTCAAGGCAATCCGCTTCTTATTCACTTTGCTATAGTCTCGTTTGTAGATTTACTAACTTCAGGTTGGGGTACCCCCATGCAATGTATGGTTCCACAATCCTCAGCATGTTAACTGAAGCCTTGTTGAGCTTAACAAAAGGTGCCATTGAAGATCTGTTGAAGATGAAGAAGCTGCAATACCTTGAGGACTTTTGGGCTTACTCCATTGATACCTCGGATTCTGATGACAAACGCCAGTTTCGGTTCTGCGGACACATAGAAGTTCCCAGCTTTCCTTGCCATCCTGGCCATCCGGATCTCAGTCCGGTACATCTGCCTATACTCCTCGTGATAGTACTTTGCGTTGTCATAGATGAGCTTACTCCTTGCCTTTCTCAGTGTCTTCAGGGCAAATTTCCTCCTCAAGCGCTTCACCTTCAACTCTGTGAAATTCCTTCGCTTTTTCTTAAGGGTTTCTGGCACAGCAGGAACCTTTTTCTTAAGAGATTTTGGCAGGGCAGGAACCTTTTTCTTAAGGTTTGCTGCACAGTGGCAACCTTTTTTGTCTCTGGAAAGACCTCCACGGTTGCAGCCAGGAAAGGAGAGAAGTGGCGCATGCGCACTGTCTCCTTAAAGCCTTTACTCTTCTTTACAATGTAAATTTATATACAATGAATTTATATAGGCCTTCAGAAAAGTTAATGGTATTAAAATCCAAGTGCAAGATCTTTCCCAAGTAATAAGTCTACTCACCCAACAGTAACTTAATTCTATCAAAGTTTTAGAATCAAGAAATCCATTTCAACAAATTCTACAGTTTATAATTTATTCCAAAAAAAGCAGGGGAGGGAGGAACAGTTGGTAAAATTTCTCCTCATTCCTAAACAAAATATACTAAAGACTGGTATTGCCAGTGAATAAGCAGAACCCCAGTGGTCTGCACCTGTTATCTCAACAACTAGAAAGGTGAAAGAAGGAAGATTCCAAGCTCAAGACCAGACTGCCCTACCCAGAGAGGCTGTGTCTCAAAAACAAAGCAAATAAACACAGACAAAAAGCTAGAAAAGCAAAATGTTCAACATAAGGCAACTGAAAATTCTTTAATTTTTCTCAATCCTAAGATTATTTTTCATAATGATGTCCTTGGAAAATAGAACCAATTATATGTTGAGTAGCCTATGTTGTGACTGGCTAAAAATGGAAGGGATCTTTGACATGTATGCAGAAGCAATCTATAGCTTCCTTGTGATTGTAGGGATCTTTTCTCCAGATACGGTATTTTTCACCTCATCATATTCATTTTGAAGACTATTAGTTTCTTTTTCTATTTCTCATCAGAAAAGGTGATAACTACTTTCTAAACTATTCTTACTGAAGAGTCACTGGATAGAGTCTTAATACAGACTATCAGTTTACTCAAAACACTTTGCTTGAAATGTTAGACAAATCTAACATACCTGACTCGTTTTGTTGTATGATTATTATTTTATGATGTTAGTACAGTACTTTGGATCATTAATGACATTAAAATCCAATTATAGGTTAGCTCTAAAGGAAAGGAGAATTATTCAAATCAACCAGAAAGGAAGGATAGAAGGAGAAAGAAAAGGATAGATACCGTACATGTACTCAGGGCTTATTGACATAAACACAATGTGACTGGCATTCAGTGGCGTATGATTCCTGCTACCTTTCTCTTTTTGTTTTGTTTTGTTTTTATTTTTCAAGACAGGGTTTCTCTGTGTAGCTCTGGCTGTCCTGGAACTCACTCTGTAGACCAGGCTGGCCTCGAACTTAGAAATCCACCTGCCTCTGCCTCCCAAGGGCTGGGATGAAAGGCGGGTGCCACCACTGCTCCTGCTACCTTTCTACAGTGAGAGTCAACCTTGGAAATAATCTACATAACATCAATAAAGTTCTCTATGAGACATTTTAAGACCACACACGTTTTTAAAGCTTCTTTAGTTATTTGTCTAACAGAATTGTTATTAATCACATTTCCATTCATTATATATATTTAATCATGTTAGTACTTATATAAAATGAACTCTACCACATAAAATTCTTCTTCTCCTCTTCCTCCTCCTCCTTCTCCTAACATCTTAAGAGCCTTTTCTATATATTTACATGCAGAAAAGTTCATAAAGCCTAGTGACACTCTGTTTTGACCAATGGACATACACAGCTAGCTCATGGCTGCACTATGAAGTCGAATGTTTCTATGTTCTGTAATGTGCTCTTTTAGTCAGTCTTCCTTCCCAAAGCAATCATATTTTTTTTGCTTTTAATGTTGCATTATTTTTGTTTTAGAACTTCCTGGAAATGGAATCATACAAAGCAGGTTAGGGCTTTTTCTTCATTCTTTAACCCAGCATTATGCCTGTGGAATTTATCCACAAAGCCACATGAACCAGAGATTCATTTCCATAGATTATATTACAGTATACAGGAGTGAAAAATTCTGTTTACACACTGTCTTGGTGACAAGTATGTGGTACTTTTCCAGTTAAGTGCACAGTAGTTCCATCTTCTTGTGAGCATTTTGTGCCATTAATTTTTAATGTTGGCCTTTCTGGTATGTGCACATTACTTTCTTATTGTAGTTGTCAATGAAGTTCCCCAAAGAATGATGGTGTTGACACTCCTTACTGTGTTAACTGGACATCTGTGAAGTGTCTATTGAAACACTTCATCTATTTTTACTGAAGTTGGTAGAGAGGTCTTTTTCTTATTCTGTGTAGAATTCTTTACTTAAAATTGACTCACTCCTTTGTCATATGTACTTTGCAAATCTTGCAACTCCATCAGTTGCTTGCTTACTCATTAGCTTAGTCATGTCTATTAATGAGCAAACTAATTTGTTAGTCTATCTGGATATTTTCAATATCCTGTTAAAAACATCTTGGCCTATCACTAATTTAAATGTGTGTGTGGCCCACATTTTCTTCAAGTCACATTTTAATTTTTAATTCAGCTTCTATTGTGTATTAATTTTCCCTTGTGATATCAACTTGGAGGTGAAGATTCAATTTTTCCATATGTATATTAACTTATGCTAGCATCATGTACTAACTCAGATTTCCATTACTTCATTTGATTACTTTACCATCTTAGAAATTAAATTACTGTATAATGTGTGTATATTTCTGGACTCTGTTTTCCTTTACCCATTTGTCTATTCATATGCCAAAAATTACCTGACAGTCTTTTCCCAGCTCTTATAAGCAAAAATGTTTTGAGACACTACCTAATGTTCATATGGTCCAAACTGTTCCCATTTGAGAAGCACTAAGTTAAACTGAGCTTGGTTAGACATAGACACAAAAGATTCTAACTTCACTAGAGAGATAGATCTTTTTGTGGTTCCCTGAGGTAAGGCATGTAGTTTTATACTTCAACTACTTCATTAAACTATTTAGACCTTTCTAACTATTTGGAGAGATGCCTGACTCTGTTTGGGTTGATATTGCAAAATTCCATAAACTTGGGAGCTCATGAGAAGCAAGAGTTTATTTTCACAGTTCTGGAAGGTAGTGATCAAAGGTTCAATAAATTTGGAGTCTGGGGAGGACTTCTTTTCACTATGTCCTCGTATAATGGAACATAGTGGAGCAAGTGTATATGTAGTATGGTGGAGCATCTTTTGGGTATATACACAGGAATGGTATAGCTACTTCCTGAGGTACAACTACTCCTAATTTTCTGAGAAACTACCAGATTGATTTCCAAAGTGGCTATACAAATTTGTGCTCCCACTAGCAATGGAAGAGTGGTACTGTTGCCCCATATCCTTCTAGCAAGAGCTGTCACTTGAGTTTTTTTTTTTAATTTTTTTTTTTTATTTTAGCCAATCTGGCAGGTGTAGGATGGAATCTCAGAGTTATTTTGACTTAGACAATAATGACTAAGGACCCTGAACAATTCTTTAAGTACTTCTCTGCCATTAGAGATCCCTCTCTTCTGTTTAGCTCAGTACCCCTTCTTAATTTGGTTATTTGGTTTGTTGGTATTTAAATTCTTAAGAACTCAGTGTCCCTCAATTATAGAATGGATAAAAAATGTGGTGCACTTACAAAATGGAACATTATTCAGCTACTAAAAACAATGACATGAAATTTACAGGCAAATGGATGGAACTAGAAAATGTCATCCTGAATGAGGTAACCCAGACTGAGAAAGATTCACATGATATGTAGTCATTTATAAGTGGAGATTAGCCATAAAGTCCAAGCAGGATAACCATGCTACAACCCACATGCTTGAATCCACTCAGAATGGGAAATAAAATAGGCATCAGAAGTGGATGGGGGGAGGGAACTGGGTAGGAGAGGGGATGGGAAGGTAAACAGGATTGGGAATCAGGTAAGAGGAGAATGTGGTGGGGTGGAAGGAATGAGAGAGAGAAGGGAAATTGGGGGGGTCATCTCTCTGACAAGCCAAAGACGTGGAACAGGAGAGGTTCCTGAGAGGATTTGGAGGTGACCCTAGCTGAGACATCTAGCAGCAGGGAATATGGACCCTGAAGTGGCCATCTCCTGTAGCCAGACAGGACTTCCAGTGGAGGGAAGATGACACCAACCCACCCATAAAACCTTTGACCCAAAATTTGCTCTATCTACAAGATGTGCAGGTATAAAGATAGGACAGAGATTGAGGGAATGGATAACCGATGATTGGCCCAACTTGAGATCTATCCCATGGGAAAGAGCCAACCCCTGACACTATTGATACTTTGCTATGCTTGCATAGCGTAATTGTCTTCTGAGAGGCTTCATTCAGCAGCTGATGGAAATAGATGCAGAGGCCCACAGCCAAACTTTAGGTTGAGCTCAGGGAGTCTTGTGGAAGAGTTGGAGGAAGGATTAAGGGAGTCAGAGGGGTCAAAGACACAACAAGAAGACCTATACCTGAGTCCATGGAAGTTCACAGAGACTGAACTGCTAATCAAAGAGAGTGTGTGGACTGGACCTAGCCCCCCTACACATATGTAGCAGATGTGCAGCTTGATCTTCATGTGGGTCCCCTAACAATTGGAGCTAGGGCTGTCTCTCACTCAGACTCGGTTGCCTGCCTTTGGATCCCTTTCCTCAAGCTGGGCTGTGGGAGAGGATGTGATTCATAGCTATTGTAGATTGGTACAGGGTTGGTGTTGGGGATTAGGAGGAGAGGACAGAGGGGGACTGTGATCTGGATGTAAAGTGAATAAATAAATTAATCAATGAAAAAATTAAAAGTACTTATTCCCTTAAGGATGATATGATATGTAAGGGTATAAAGCTAACCGCTGGAGGCAGATAGAAAAAAAAAATACAGAGCAATCTGGGGAAAGGTAGTGCAAGCCCATGGTAATAGTGCTACTGTGTGTGCCAGTTCTGAAGAGACCTAACTGTAGAGTCCATTGGACACAGAATCAATATGATGCTGTACCCCTCATGGATTTAAACAATAAAAAGCAAATAAATAAAAGTAGATGTGATTAAAAAAATTCCTCAGCCAAACTAACAAAAGGTTACAGACAGTAGACCTAATTAGTAAAATTAGAGATGAAAAGGAAGATGTTACAACAGATATCGATTGTATTAGTCAGGGTTTCTATTCCTGCACAAACATCATGACCAAGAAGCAAGTTGGGGAGGAAAGGGTTTATTGAGCTTACACTTCCACATTGTTGTTCATCACCAAAGGAAGTCAGGACTGCTTAGGTCAAGAAGCAGGAGCTGATGCAGAGGCCATGGAGGGATGTTCTTTACTGGCTTGCTTCTCTTGGCTTGCTCAGCCTGCTCTCTTATAGAACACAAGACCTCCAACCCAGGGATGGCACCACCCACAAGGGGCCCTATGCCCTTGATCACTAATTGAGAAAATGCCCCACAGC
>NW_022196914.1:69114623-69124032 GCF_008632895.1 Mastomys coucha | reverse complement strand
CCCCAACTGAAGCTCCCTTCTGTGATAACTCCAGCCTGTGTCAAGTTGACACACAAAACTAGCCAGTCTATCGATGAAATCCAGAAACCATTAGGACATTCCTTAAAGATGTACATTTCACTAACTAAAATATCTGAAAGAATTGGTTAAATTTCTACCCTCATATAACAAAGCAAAATCAGACTAAAGTTTATAAACAATTTAGACATATCCATTACAAGTAAGGAAATTATGGCAGAAATATAAATAATTCTCCCAACTTACAAAAGGCCAGACTATGATGATTCAACTGTTGAACTCTACCAGTCCTGCAAAGAAATAATGTCAATGCACTGCTAACTGCTCCACAAAACAAGAAAGGAAGTAATGCCACCAAAATCTTTTTTGATAAAGCCAATATTACTGATACCCAAAGAATGTAAAGACACAACAAAGAAAATTATAAATTAATCTCCCTGATAAACATAGACAAAGATATTCTCAATAAAATATTTTAGCCAGTATTCAAGATCACACCAAATACCGTTCATAATGATCAACTTGTCTTTATTCCAGAAATGCTGGGATTGTTCAATTTGTGTAATCCAATAAATGTAATCTACTACACAAATAGAACTAAGGACAGAAATGACACCATCATCTCAGCAGATGAAGAAAGCCCTTTTTGACTAAATCCATACCCAGTCATGCTGGTGTTGTAAGTTCAGGAAACTCAACTAATCTCTTGATGCTTCTTTATAAGGGTACCAATTCCACCTGTGATGGCTTCATTCTCATGACCTAATCCCCATCCAAAGGTCTCATCTCCTAATACCACCAACTTGGAGAGTGAACACTTTAATGTATGAGTCTTTAGAAGGTACAGCCATTCTGACCACTTCAGCGACTCTAAATAGCTGCTAAGTGCTTGTGTGGATGAGGAACAATCAAACTCAGGACTCCTAAAACCTTAACAAGACTAGAAGGCATTCTCAGGCTTCTGGCCTCTTCATGTGAATCAGAGATATCACAGAATGACAGTGATCTTCATTTCATTTTGACTGTTTTTTTCTGTAAGGATAGCAGAAGAATTTTCTTACCTCCTGTGAAGACTATTATGTGAAAAAATGACTCAGTAAGTTTACTTCTTAAAAGACCTACACACACACACACACACACACACACACACACACACACCACTGTCATTTACTGTGAATTGTACAATGAACCAATTCTGTGTTGTCACTTTGGCATACGCTCTGGCATGCTGAAGTCTTCAGCTACTGAGTAAGCTTGGGATATCTGTGAATGACACCTCTTTCTGATTTTCAAATCTTTTGTATGTTGATAAAACGCAATATAGATTTCAAAGCAACTTTTTCTCGTCAGTTACTTTAACAGCTCATATTGCCTGAAGTATGTTACCTGAGGACTGTGGGGTTTTATGGTATTAGAACATATTGGATATAAGGATATAGACAGAGGTAGAGAAATAAATGAGAGCTACAGGGGAGAAATATTGACCAGTGTCTGATAGTCATTATGAATAGAACTGGTTAACAGAAGACTTAAACAGTACCTGAAACTCTTTAAATGTAAACAAAATTAAGCATTTGAATGGAAATTAGTAAGTTCCAAATGCTACAATAATGATCAAATAAGATATAAATGAACCCTGCCCTAACTTCTTTCTTTAATGTTTTAAATTAATTCTCCTGGAGAAAATGAGCAAGCATGTGTTTACACCTCCAATTGCATGATAAAGACAATATTCGAATTCCTGAAAAGCATCTTACAAGAAGATTGCTAATATTATTCCAACCAGAAGCCATTAAGTTTGTCATCATATAAGAAGCTAAAAAATTCTACTTCATAAAATAGAATTTTTATTCACAGCTGCTTATATAGGCTATGCCTCAAATAAGAATTTCTTACAGAAATTTGAACACAATATAGCTTCAATGTGTGGTTAATTTGTTGTTTACAAAAAGGAAACATCTTCAGGATGTTCCAGTGTGGAGCCCACTCCAACAGTGACTCATGGTTATGGGTGTGATTAGCAAGCTGACAGATCATGCAATTACAACGTATATCTAAATTACTGTACTCCTTCCTACAGTATCAACTCTTCTAATCCTATATTACATGTAACCCTTCAACTTGAGCAGGAATTCTTCATTTAGCCATAGTTTACTAGCCTGACAACTCCTTTTTATCTTACTTCAAATCAACAAGTATTTACTGATAAAATAAATTACATATATAATCTCAATGGCAGGTGCAGAAAATGCACATAGATCATGCATTTGCCCACAAATGAACAGTTTGCAAGATGCATCAGAAGATACTATTTTTCAATAAAAACTCAATGGAAAACCCCAAAACATAAAATGCATTTGTGCTAGATTAGAGAAAAATGAAAACTATAGCATGAACTTTTTCAAATATGAACATAACCAGAAGATGCATATAAAAGCCTTGAGGCAAAATGGTAGTCCTAGAGGGTGTCTCAGCACGGAGCCTTCTTGTTGCTTTTAGAAAATGAATAATTTAAAAAATTCAACTCAATAAACTTAAAAGGCTCAATAGAAAAACCCAAAGAAAATTTAGTGGTGTGAATCAATAAAAACAATGAAAAATTATGACATTGCTTAAGAACAAAAATAAAACAAAAACTAGTTTTTCATTTAATGAGCTAGGAAAAGATCAATAAAATAATCTAAGGGAGGAAGGAGAAATGAGTTAGAAAAAATGAAATCAAGAGAAAGGGACAATAAAATAAGCAAAACTCTTCAAGGCTAAATAGAAAAGAATGATACAGATTTTATTGAAAATGAGGAAGCAGGTAGCAGCCAAATGCAGAAACAAGATTAAACGTACAGAAGACGAGCGTGTAAAGCCTTTCTGAATAAAATGGTGAAATGGTTCAGAGGCTACAACTTAAGAAAATGTCCATTAACACAACTGTCCCATGAGGAACCAAAAGCCAGAATACACTAACACACTTACATAGCAGAAAAACAAGGAAAGGTTTTTAGAAAAACTAACTTAAACTAAAGGGAAAATACAGAGGTGGTTTAAGGACTAAACATAATTCATATGAAAAGTAATTCATATAAAATTATACTATATTCAACAATATAGATAAGCCACGGGCAGTTTACTTATTCATTTTATTTATCTTTTATGTACCTGGTGATAAATCTGATATTGATTTTATTCAAAATTATACTTATCTCAAATGAAACACAATATCTAAAGTTTAAAACATAGCATTCACATATGAGAGAAGCATACAATGATTTTCTTTATCACTCTGGGATACCTCACTTAAGATGTTATGGTTCCATCTACTTACCTACACATTTCATATTTTCTTAACAGGTAAATAATACTCTATTATGCAAATATACCACATTTTCATTATCTCTTCTTCAGCTGATGGACATTTAGTTTGTTTCTGATTTCTGGTTATTATCAATAAAGCAGCAAAGATCATGAATGGGTGAGTATTTCTGTAATAAGATACAGAGAGAGTCTTTTGAGTATATCCCCTCCAACTGATATAGCTGCACCTTGTGGAAAATCAATTTTCAGCTATGAGGTTATAGCAATTCCATTGTGACTTTACCAGTTTGCACTCCCACGAGAAGTACATGAGTGTTCCCCTTTCCTCACACCCTCACCAGCATCTGTTGTCATGTGTCTTGTTTTGGTTTGGTTTATTTGCTTGCTTGCTTGCTTTTTATGCAGGGCATTCTTATTGTGATAACAATATCCACAGAAGTTAGATAATTGATAAAAGGCCTTGGGGGAGGAATGACTCTATCGAGAAAGATGAAATAGAGTATAAAGCAACAAAGGAAAGAAGAGGGAAACAGAATAGGAAGGATGTAGGAGGAAATATGGGGAGAGATAAATGATATTAAAAGACATTTGAAAATGCCATATAGAAGCTTACTTCTATAGAAGCCTCCTAAAATGTATACATATATAAAAAGACTTTAAGTAGAGTTACCCTATTATAGGGTGAGGGTGGTGGCCCAACTACACCACTAGGTAAAATGTCTAGTACCAGGAATAGTTGTCTTTCTTTTTTAAGATGTTGGCTAGTAGGATCCCATAGACGCTTACCCCTCAAACTTTATGGACCATCACTAACAATAGTGATTAACCTACAGAACTCAACAGTAAGACCGTATTATTGAAGACATCACATATTGAGTCACAGAATATGGAAAAATCTAGCTGGTACTCAATTAGGTGTTTCTTCCCCCACTGACTAACAAACAAGATGTTGGAAAAGGCAATGTGCACTATGGAAATTGGAAAGTACTAAACAGTTTTACCTGCCCATAAACCCCTCAAACTACAAAAATGACCTGCCTGATGAGATATGATGACTGGTACAGTAGTGGCAAAAATGCTTGGGAATAATCAAGCATTTTTTAAAATTAGATATAATGTCTGCTCCAGGAGATGTAATTCATACCCAATATTGTGAATGAGGCCAGAACCTAAAGTTACATAGGTCATGGGCCTTAGGAGAAAAGATAACACTATTATTCTACTAAGTGGGCATAGCAATAAAGAATTTTTTCTTTTTCTTAATTATTTATTTATTTTATTTATATGAGTACACTGTTGCTGTCTTCAGACACACCAGAAGAGGTCATCAGATCCCATTACAGATGGTTGTGAGCCACCATGTGGTTGCTGGGAATTGAACTCAGGAACTCTAGAAGAGCAATCAGTGCTCTTAA
Source organism: Mastomys coucha (assembly GCF_008632895.1). Classification (NCBI taxonomy): domain Eukaryota; kingdom Metazoa; phylum Chordata; class Mammalia; order Rodentia; family Muridae; genus Mastomys; species Mastomys coucha. The sequence goes on along the minus strand of NW_022196914.1, from coordinate 69,119,290 downwards.
CCACTAAGCCATCTCTCCAGTCCCAATAAAAGAACTTCTAATGAGTTACTGCTGTGCCTATGGATCAGTGTATCACTCAACCATCATCTTCCAGCTCACAGTATCTAATACAGAGGCCTACAACTTGCCAACTTGCAATGAACAAAAAAGTTCGGATACTTGTTCCTAAATGGAATACCTACAGTCCATACATTCTCTCAAGGATTAGGGAGCTTTGTAAAAAGGGGGACAGAAAGATTGTAAGATCCAGAGATAGTGGATGGCTTCAAGCAAACTGTTTTCCAGACACAACAGAGCAGATGTATATATAAACTCATGGCAATTATGATAGCATACTAGACCTGTATAGACTCAAGCCAGACAAAAATGTCAGCATAGGGGAGGGGATGTGAGGACAATGTCCCATCTCTGAGGATCTATTGGAATATGATTACTGCAAAAGAAGGAAAAGTGAGTTTTCTTCAGTGGCATAATATGTGGCATATTGACCACACTCCAGAGCAGGCCACATAACAATGAATAGTTGGGCAGCTCCATCTATATTTGACAGGTTTAAAGGGGATGGGAAGGAAGGTAACTGAGTAGAGATGGGGGGTGCTGAATGTGATTAAAATATACGAAATCCTCAAAGAATTTTTACAACATTATTTAAAATAAAATCAATTTATACATTTTTGTGTATGAAAATTAAAACATTTCTTGTAGACAGGATAAATTTTGGGTTGAAAGTTTTGTGGATAGGTTAGTGTTTCTGTCACTCCACTGGGATTCCTGTCTGTCCACAGGAGGTGGCCTCTTCAAGTTCCATATCCCCAATGTAGTGAGTCACAGCTAAGGTCACCCCCATTGATTCTTAGGCACCTCACTTATCCCCGGTCTCATAGACAAGGACCAATCCCCAACACTTTTAATGGTATTTTGCTGTGCTTGCAAACAGGAGCATGTTGTCCTGTGAGAGGCTCCACCTAACAGCTGACTCAGACAGATGCAGGCTCTTATAGGCAAAGAGTAGATGGAGCTTGTGGACTCTTATGGAAGAATAGAGGAAGGATTTTGGGTCCAAAGGGGATAGGAACTCCTCAGGAAGACCAACAGAATCAACTAACCTGGATATTTGGAGCTCTGAACTACCCAGAAATGCATGTCAGGGAATTTTGTCACTCTCAACAATAAAGGGCAAAAAAAAAAAAAATAAAAAAAAAAAAATAAATAAAAAATGGGAAAGCTGTAAAGTTGTTACCTGCTCCGAAAGATAAATGACCAAGAAGAGACCTGCATATGCACAATGTATGTGCATTTCAAATCTTTGGAGAATGTATAATCAAGAAAAGCCACTAAGAAAAAAACAAACCAAAAAACATACACAGGCTAGACGTAGGCCTTCCCACACATATGTATCAGATGTGCAGCTTCACTATCATGCGGGTCCTGAACAACTGGAATGGGGGCTATCCCAAAAGCTGTTGCCTGTATGTGGGATATATTCTACTAGCTAGGCTATTTTATCTGGCCTCAGTGGGAGACAAAGTACGTAGCCTCATAGCGACTTGCTGTGCCAGAGTTCGGGGGTTTTCTGGGGTATGGGGTACATCTGCTCAGAGGAGAAGGGATAAAGGATGGGGGAAGGATTGTAGGAGGGGGCGACTGGGAAGGGTGAAGTGTAAAGGGAATAAGTGAAAAACAATATTAAATTAAAAAATTAATACATAACTAAGTAAAATATTTAAGTAAAATCTGGGTGCATTAAAGAAAAAAATATCACAACCAGATAAAAGTTATAGACACTTGAAATAATGAGACACCAAATTATTATTTCCCAAGCCAATTCCTTTCCTTGAAATGACCCAGGAAAAGCATGCCAGGGAATTTTGTCACTCTCAACAATAAAGGGCAAAAAAAAAAAAAAAAAAAAAAAAAAAAAAGAAAAGAAAAAAAAAGAAACAATGAGAATGCTGTGATGTTGTCACCTGCTACGAAAGATAAATGACCAAGAAAAGACCAGCATATGCACAATGTATGTGTATTTCAAATCTTTGAAGAACGTATAATCAAGAAAAGCCACTAAGAAATGAACTTGTACCTGCTTGGCAAGAATTGAGGTCATAGTGAGAGGACAAAGATCCAGAAGCTAAACTCTATGTTGAGACATTTGAGCCATTTGCAAATGAAACAGCACTCAAAAGTATTCACTATCACTCTCTCTGGGCTGGGGTCCTGAGCAGACCTTGGGCACAAGCTCCACAGTCAGTCCCACAACACCCAGAGGAAGCTCCACTCCCAAGCACTCTGACACGCCCAGGATCAGAGGTGAGGAGGACCCAGCATCTGTCCTAACACCTGGAGTAACTGGAACCAGTGGGACCAGGCACACAGGAACTCCACCAGCTCAGTGGTTCTGGTTCCTTCCAGTCTGTCTGGGCTGGTGTCCTGAGCAGACATTGGGTGCAAACTCCACAATCAGTTCCACAACACACAGAGAAAATCCCACTTCCAGGTGCTCTAACAAGCCCAGAATCACAGGATCCCAGAATCACAAGATCACAGAGAAAGCTTGACTCTGAGTTCTGACATAACCAGGATCACAGGAAGGACAGGCTCTAGTCAGATTTAGCAAGGGCAGGTAGCACTAAGAAAACCAGATTGGGGGGGGTAGGATTGGGGGAGGGAGCATAAGAAAATAAACAACACAAACCAAGGTCACTTGGCATCATAGGAACCCAATTCTCCCACCATAGCAAGTCCTGGAAACACCATTACACCAGAAAAACAAGATTCAGATATAAAATCACTTCTCATGGTGATGATACAGGACTTTATGAAAGACATATATAGCACCCTCAAAGAAATACAGGAGAACACAGGCAAACGGCTAGAAGCCCTTCAAGAGGAAACACAAAAATCCCTTAAAGAACTACAGGAAAACACAAACAAGTGAAGGAAATGAGAAAAATCATCCAGAATCTAAAAATGGAAATAGAAACAATAAAGAAATCAGAGAGATAACCCTGGAGATACAAAACCTAGGAAAGAAATCAGGAGTCATAGATGCAAGCATCACAACCAGAATACAAGAGATAGAAGAGAGAATCTCAGGGGCAGAAGACACCTTAGAAAACATTGACACAACAGTCAAAGAAAATGCAAAAAGCAAAAAACTCCTAACCCAAAACATCCAGGAAATCCAGGATGCAATGAGAAGACCAAACCTAAGGATAATAGGTATAGAAGAGAATGAAGATTCCCAAGGTAATGGGCCAGTAAATATCTTCAAAAAAATTATAGAAGAAAACTTCCCTAACCTAAAGAAAGAGATGCCCATGAACATACAAGAAACCTACAGAACTCTAAATAGACTGGACCAGAAAAGAAACTCCTCCCATCATATAATAATCAAAACACCAAATGTACTAAACAAAGAAAGAATTTTAAAAGCAGTAAGGGAAAAAGGCAGGCCTATCAGAATTACACCAGACTTCTCACCAGAGATTCTGAAAGGTAGAAGATCCTGGGGAGATGTCACACAGACCCTACAAGAACACAAATGGCAGCCCAGGCTACTATACCCAGCAAAACTCTCAATTACCATAGGTGGAGAAAACAAGATATTCTATGACAATTCAAAATTTATACAATATCTTTCCACAAATCCAGCTCTACAAAGGATAATAGATGGAAAACATCAACATAAGGAACAAAACTGCACCCTAGAAGAAGCAAGAAAGTAATCTTTCAACAAATCCACACAAATCTAATTTCACCTCTTACAACAAAAACAATAGGAAGTGACAATTACTTTTTCTTAATATATTGATTTGAAAATTAATATTACCAACATATCCTAATCGATTGAAATCCAAAAATATGAGGAATTAGAAATTTGTTGATTGTCATCCAATGGTCTCTCTAATTTGGCAACTGGAGAAGTAGGTCCAATATTGTACAATCTATATATACTTTCAGCTTGTTTGTTTGTGACAGTATCTGGCTGTGTACAACCTAAGGGTCTTGAAATCTTGCTTCTCCTATCTCAGTCTATTAGTAGTATTGTTTATTTCATGTTTTTACACTATACATTGGTTTTCAGAACAGCTTATGAATTTCAAAAGTATTTATATACCCAAAAGAAACATAGACAATTAACTAGGGAGGTGGCTTGTAAGAGAACAACAAAGAGTGAGACTGACTGCTTTGCCTGATGTTTGTAACTCTTGTATCAAGTTTGAAGAAGAGGACTTTATAAGTTACTCTTTCTCTGAGATGAATGCTTTTCAAAATTATCCCAGCTATGAACCAAATTCTTATCCTCACCTAATGTCTGTGCCACCTTCCAAGCAGAATCATTTTTCATTGAAACAGTTGGTGAATGACTTTATGGATAGACCATCTTAATACCTATACCATTTCTTAAATGAATGTAATCTGTTCTCTGTGGGCTGAGAATAAAGTTACTCACTCAAGTCAAATAGCTTTGACCATAGCAGGAAGTCTGTATTCAAAATTCATGCCTACAATTCATTTCTTGGTGCAGCAGAACTATCAACTCTCAGCTTAGCTATGATCACTGGTACCATGCGATTTTACAATGGAGGTAAAATCCTTTTGTGATGTGAGCATCATTGAAGTACAGCCTTATTACAATGAAATCCAATGTCTAAAAATTGTTCTCA
>NW_022196914.1:69070462-69114379 GCF_008632895.1 Mastomys coucha | reverse complement strand
TATTATTTTGAAATATACAGTTAATATGTTTGGAGTTATTTAAAATTTATATTGAGAAAAATATATTTCACTATTGCTGTAGACGAACATCTACATAAAACTGTTAAAGGGATTGTTGTTTTATATCAAACAACTTTTATAATACTTATTTTATTGTTATAATATTTTATAAATTTTAAGGAATATGACCAAAAAGATATTGTAGGTATTGAAGGGGGTTTCTGGGAGGAGTTGGGGTACACAAGGGAAACAAGAATGCGATTTAATTCTATTTACTTAAAATATGTTTTTAAATGTTAACAAATTCAGAAAAATTGAAATCATATAACTTTTCTCATCATATGCAATAAAAGTTTAAAAAAAAAAGAAAAAAAAAGTATCCACTATCCCCTGAGCATTACCTTTGTCCACATGGACATAGAACCATTTCTGTCCTCCTCATTCTCCATATGGCACTGGTGCCATGTCAAACTAGATTAACCATGAGAGAACAAGTACAATGCCAACACAATGTGAGCCCTCCTTCATTGAGTCAAAGTCTGATGAGAGAGAAGGTGAAAACCCATAAAAAATTGTCTTTCTGTTCATGGGCTGTTATTGACTTTCATGACACCATTAAAGTGTAGATCTTCAGTGTTGCTTGTACAGTAGGATGAGGTACATGTTCTCACAAACCACCTCTGAGAAAGAGAGTAGACTCATTCTTCTTTAACATATGGGAAATTGCCCCTAACCAAAAGCCTGGTCATTTCCAATTTCTATTGCATTTGACTTTCTAAATAACCTTCTCTTTTTCAATATGTTCTATAGTATAACCTTTTCAGAGGCTGAATTTAAATTAACTGTATTTGGAAATTGTTTTTTTTTTCCAGCATCCCTTACTGAATTTTAAGATACCAAATACCCTGTATTTCAGATTTCTAAATGACTACAATCCACATCCTTCTGGATCTGTTTTAAACCTTGCTGTAGAAATTTAAAGACTGTCCAAGTTTGAAAATACATAATAACAATCTTGGGTAATTGGTTGAGAAACTAATGCTATTATGAGATTATCGGCCCATCAGATAAAAAGGAGAACCAGAATCCCCACGTAAGATTGCTTCTAAATGAGTCCACATAGGCCAAAATTTTTCAAAATGCCATTTAGGATGTTCTCCAATGAATGTCACACCCCAGCTCAGCATGGTTCATAATTATGGATTATAAAAAGGCCAGAGAAGAAAACTGCAGCTGTAGGGTTCATAAGCATTATTCCCCTAGGTGCAAAGATAATTTAAACAGAGAAACAAATGCCCTGTGACCAAGATGGGAATCAAATCTAAATATCAACCTTGGATCTATGTCTTTTTATCTGTGTAACAAACTCCCCTGTCACACCATGGTCAACCCACCCACCACGTCCTCCTGTCTTTCTCTCAGTGATAACTATGGCTAAATCTTTTTTTTTTTCTTTTTCCAACAGTAACAAAGTGATATAGGACAAGCACGTAGAATGATATTTATATTGTCTCTGGATTGTTTGGTTTCTTCCCCCTTCCCTCTATAGCATAAACATATTAGTCTCTAAAAGTGTGTGGCTCTCTGCCTAGACACTCTCGCTGTTTTGTTTATGTGCTTGGTGAGAATCTGTTAATAACACTTAAATTTTGTTATGAGTGAATCCATCAAAAAGTCACTAAAGCCCAGACCAGTAAATGTTGTTTATGCCCTCAGCATCTCCCCTCTGAGAGACAACCCAGGGACAGGAGAAAACACAAAGAGGATTGTGGGAGGAGCCGCATCAGGGAGTTAGATTTGAACTATAAATATAGTGAATTGTTTCCTATAACTTCAACACCCAATAACAGCCACATTTATAGAAATGTAGTGGTCACTATTAACAATGCATCTAATCATAAACAAATAAAAACTGCAGAAATCACTGGACTCTAAATCCTTGATATTAAATATTCAATTTAAAGGGACAAAAAATTATGAACAGAAAGTCCATCAGGCAGTGTTCTTATTGTGTAAGCATGAAGACCTATTTAGTTATTGGTAAGCTACAGGTTCAGTGAGAGACCTAGTCTCAAAAATAAAATGGAGAGCAATTGAGGAAGATACACAACAGTGACTTCTAGCCCTCACACATACATGCATGTTACCATATGCATACACTATGCACACACATACCCACATGCAAACATATACAGGTGCATGTTCATGCACACACACATGTATGCACAGATGCAGTGTACCCCTTGACATTCACCTACATGCAAAGGAAAGAAGGAAGAAAGGGAGAGAAGTAAAGAAGGAGAGAAGAATGTTTCAAATGAGTGCATATATTGGTAGATAAGATGGTAGACAGGTTAGGTCTTTTCTTTAGAAATTCAATAGTGTTTCATCAATGCTCTATCAATTTATATTTGTTTGCAGTTATATTTCTTTCCTCAAGAGACTGATAAAGTATAATATTTTAAAAAGAAAATAAGAAAAGTTATTTTTTTCTCTTTTAGATGAGAGTATCAGGAACTCTGAGGCCACTGGACAGAACATAATATTGTTACCTAATTATGTGGGATGGTTAATATTAAAGTTAAAAGGAATTTCAATGTGGATATTCTTGGTGTGCATATGATTTTATTTAAATCCATTATTTAATGTGAAATAGTGGGAACCTTTTTTTTTCAAGTTTAGTCTGGGCTTTGATGAAAATTAGTTAGTTGGTCTTTAACTGTGTGTGACATTTTCCTGTCTTTAACATGTCAGTTAAGAGAGAGACATAGTTCTGTCATACTGAAATAATGTCATGAAGCACATTTTCTTTAATAAGACAAATTGGCAAAATAATCTTCACTAATCCCACATCCAATAGAGGGCTAATATCCTATATATATAAAGAACTCAAGAAGCTAACCACCAAAAAACCAAAACAACCCAATCAAAAAATGGGGTATAGAACTAAATGGAGATTTCACAACTGAAGAGCACAATCTCGAATGACTGAAGAGCACCTTAAAGAAATGTTCAAAGTCCTTAGTGATCAGAGAAATGCAAATCAAAACAACCCTGAGATTCCACCTTACACCAATCAGAATGGCTAAAATCAAAACAACAGGTGACAACACATGTTGGAGAGAATGTGGAGAAAGAGGAACACTCCTCCATTGCTGGTAGGATTGCAAACTGATACAATTACTCTGGATATCAATCTGGAGGTTCCTCAGAAAATTAGAAATAGATCTACCTGAAGACCCAGCTATACCATTCTTGAGAATACCCAAAAGATGCCCCACCATGCCCTAAGGGCACATGTTCCACTAAGTTCATAGTGGCCTTATTTGTGATAGCCAGATGCTGGAAACAACCAAGATGTCCCACAACAGAAGAATGGATACAGAAAATGTTGTTCATTTACACAATGGAATACTACTCAGGTATTAAAAACGAGGACATCCTAAGTTTTGAAGGCAAATGGATAGAACTAGAAAATATCATACTGAGTAAGGTAACTCAGATCCAAAAGGACATGTATGGTGTGTACTCACTAATAAGTGGATGTTAGCCAAAAAAAAAAAAAAAAAAAAAAAAAAAAGTACAGAATATTGAAGATACAGTTCATAGAGCTCAAAAAGGTCAACATGCTGAAGTGCCCAAGTGAGGACACCTCAGTCCCACTTGGAAGCAAGGAGATAGCAATCACAAGTGGGGAGGGAGGAGACTGGGAGGGAAAGTGGATGAGACATGGAGGGGGCAGGGAGTGGGGAAGAGGGGAACCTGATCTGGTATTGGGTGAGGCAAAAGCACAGAAGCCCTGAGGGCCAGCACAAAGAATGGAAACAGGCAACCTCGGAGGTAGGAGGTTGGGGTGGGGGGACCCTTCTGAATGTACCAGAGATCTGAGAGGTAAGAAACTCTTAGGACTCAAAGGGAGGGACCTTAGATAAAATGCCAGACAGTAGGGAGAGAGAACTTATAGAGCCCACCTCCAGCAGGAAGACAGGACATCAAATGAGGGAGAAGGCTGCCATGCCACAGTCACAACTCTGACCCATAATTGTTCCTGACTGAGAGAACTGAAGGGATGGAAATGAAGAGGAGCCTGATGTAAAGAAGGTCCAGAGACAGGCCCAAAGTAGGATCCAGCTCAAGGGGAGGTCCCAAGGCTTGACACTATTACTGAAGTTATGGAGTGCTCACGAAAAGGGATCTATCATGACTGCCCTCCGAAAGATCCACCAAGCAGCTGAAAGAGTCAAATGCAGATATTTGCACCCAAACAATGGACAAAAACTGCTGACTCCTGTTGATGAATTAGGGAAGGCTGAAAGAAGCTGAGGAGAAGGGTGACCCTGCAGGAGGACCAGCAGTCTCAATTAATCTGGACCCCCTGAGATCTCTCAAACACTAGACTACCAAAGAGGCAGCATACACCAGTTGATATGCAGCCCCAACACACATACAGTAGAGGACTGTTGGGTCTGTGTTCATCCAGAGATGATGCACCTAACCCTCAAGAGACTTGAGGCCCCAGGGAGTTTAGAGGTCAGGTGCGGTGGGGGTTGGGGACATCCACTTGGACACAGGGATGTGGGGAGGAGGTATGTGATATGGAACAGTCAATCAGGGGACATGGGCAGGGGAAAATAAAATATGGAGTGGAAAAATTAATTAATTAATTAATTAATAGATCTCTTCCCCACAAACTTCAGTTATCAGGGGTTTTCAAAATTTATTTTATGTCTGTGAGTACACTGTAGCTATACAGATGATTGTGAGCTTCCATGTGATTGTTGGGAATTGAGTTTAGGATCTCTGCTTGTTCCAGTCAACCCCACTTGCTCCGTTCAGCCCCGCTCACTCTGACCCAGAGATTTATTTATTATTATACATTAATGCACTGTAGCTGACTTCAGGCACACCAGAAGAGGGTACCCTACATTGACCTTACAAATATTAGATCCAAGACAACAATAATCCCACTTGACCAACAATGTCCATGTCCAGAGTGTTACATTCTATGGAACCTCACTTTAAGACAAATTATTTAAGACAAGAACATGTGCTTTATGGTGGCCAGGATAGAAGAGGGTGTGTGAGGAAACACTAATAGCAGCTGGTAGAAATAAGAATGGCTCACTTGAGGATAGAAGAATTAATAACAGTAAGTGAAAAGTAAGGATTGAATCTCTAAGGAGTTCCAGTGGGAATGTAGACACCGGCCAGCAGTTCAAGCCCACAGCATCTTCCTAGCCAGCCTGGTAGTTATAAAGCTTTGATGATTAATTTATGGACCAGGAACCTGGTTACAGGAATGAAGAGATAACCTTCTTGCTGAAGTATTACACTTGCATGAGAACTACAGTTCAGATCTCCAGTGTTTGTATAAAATGGCAGTTGGGTGTGGCTACCTGCCTGTAATGTAATCCCAGCACTAAAGAGGCAGAGAGAAAGGCTCTCTGGAGCAAGATGATTAGTAAGAGTAGCCAAATTGGTAAGCTCTGGGTTCAGCTAAGAGACCTTGCCTTGATATACAAGTGGAAGAGTAATGGAGGAAGACACCTGACAACAACCTCTGACCTTCCCCCACATCCACACACATAATGTGTCAACACATATGCAAACATGAATTCTGATTTGTAAGGACTCGATACACACAGCCACACACCCCCCACATGGTACATTCACACACATGAATGTAGATGCATCTACAAAGTGCATCCACACTTGTGAATTCTCATGTGTACGTACTCCATTCACACACGTAGTGTATCCACACACATGCAAACAGGCAAACAGGAATTCTTATATGTATATACTCCACACACACATGCACACATGCATGTGTGCACACACACACATACACACATACACTCATTTACTTACTTTCATCTAAGTAAAATTAGTTACTTTTATGTCTAGATCTTTAAACCTCTATGAAAGTTGCCATACTCTCCTGGAACCATATTAGTAGAGGTTAATAGATCTCAAATATGCTCTGGCTAACTGTGGCATTTTAATTTTTTTACTCTTAAATATTCTATGGGGTGTTTCTGTTGTCTCTCCCATCTCGTTTTCTCTGTGCCTTAGATCATCTAACCATAAACATTTGGAGGAGCTACTTTTAATATGTTCTGATAACACTTTCACAGGTATGCACCCTCCCTAGCCAAACAAGAAATGCTTCTGGGGAAATAGTCAAGTAGATACAAGCTCCTGTATGCTCACCCACACTCCCTCCCACACATCTGATGTAAAATATAAAATTTCACACTTAGACAATGCCTATTAGCCAAGCTGAGATCAACTCATTAAAATAATAGCTTCCAGTCATTAGTAACACATTCCTAATCTCCAGGTGTCCATCTCCTGTCCTGGCCAAAAAAAAAAAAAAAAAAAAAAAAGAAAGAAAGAAATCCTTTAGAAAATGGCATATCATTCACTGAACTAGTTTCAAAATCACACGAACATCCATTCATCTTCTCGTGTGAATAGGAAGAGTAGGGAGATTGTGGAGAACCACACTAGTGGCTCAAGGGCAAAAAGGAGTCCTGTGACCTTTGTGCACCTTTCTGTGCAAATCCTGACAGCCTCATTTACTTCCCAGTGTTTAACTCAGCACAGGATGCATTGCTAAACAATAGCAATGAGGGAGGTCTCCTCACATTAAGAGGAACTTGCCATTCAGCAAGTCTATTTAATAAATATATCAATATTCATATGTTTAATTTGCATATTTTCTGGTGTCTTTTTTTCCAAATTTCTCAGTCTGAGGGAGAGAAAAAATTACCAATGTTTAATCCTTTAGATCCCTGCTCCCTTGTGCATTCCCTGCCATTGTGCTGTTGTTTGCACTTGGGCTTTTTTAAGAATGTACACATAGACCATGAATTGAGTGACAGCCTAAAAAAGAATATGTATGTCCACGGGTTCCTGGGGCATGGGCCCACCACACTGGCCAATGACTGCACAAACTTTCTTTCTCTCCATCACTAATGTATTTCAAATGTTCTTAGCTCTACTCAAACTTTACTGATCCCACCTTACCCTCAGACAAGATTCTGTTCCTGCTTTAAGGAAAAATATAATCTCTAGGACCTCTCCCATACCAAGCACACAGACACAGGAGTCTCTGAAAATGCTTTCCTCTGACCCTCCTTCTCATGAACTCTCACTAACCATCCATTATCATTGGTCTCTCCAATTTGCTCCTACCTTCCTAGCAATTGAAACTTTACTGTCCTTATCTATGCTCAATTAATCCAAATTCTTAGTCCTTGTTCACTTCACTCAGCTGCAAAGCAATTTTTTTTCCTCTTCATAAAATAGCTCTTGGTTAGATTACTGATGACTTCATGTCAATCATTCCAAAGGATTTTCCAAACCCACATTATATAAGAAGTACTTAACACTGCTGGCTATTCCGTCTTTAGCACCAGTCATTTCCCCTTCATTTCCATGACTGCATGATTGGACAATATTCTTCCAATTACATTTTTAAGTTTAGCAAACTACTGTGAGGTAAAGTTCCCCCAGACTTGATGAAAACTCATTTTGCTTACTCACTCTCAGCATCTTTCTAGACAATAACACCTATGTTCATGACATCAATACTTTGCGTACACTGGTCTCTAGGTCAGACCCTTTTACCCCTCTAAGATCCAGACAAACAAAGGTAAAAGCTGACTTGATGTGTCTCTTGTCTCTCTCAATGTTTCTCAACCCCACATTTCCAAAATTGAATTCACAAATCTGCCTCCCCAATCTAATCTGTTTCTATTGTTTCCATTTCAATGAATTGTGCAGTAAAGTATCTTATCATGTGTATTTACTATGGCTTTCACACTTTTTTCTCCTGAGTCATATTCCATGTATAGTAGATTTTTGTCCATTTTACCTTCTGATGATGTCTGATATCCATCTGCTTCTATTTGCTTCTTACTACAACTCTAGCCCAAATTCCATCATGCCCAGCCTGTAACCTCAATAATTCTTTACAGATCTTCTTCAGATACACCTTTATTTCCTATCAACACTATTTCTGTACTGAGCTGAATACATGTATATGTGTGTATCCCTCTGCACATGCATGTAGAATCTGGAAATCAATACTGTATCTTCATTTATTGTCTTCCACCTTGTCATCTTTGATACAAGTTCTTCCACTGGATCTGGAGACTACCAATTCGTCAAGACTGGCTGGCCAATGAGCTCTGGGATCCTCCTGTCTTTTCCTTTTTAGCTCTAGATAGACTGGCACATACTTGCCTGGCCTTATGTAGGTGCTGAAAATCCAAACTCAGGTTTGGATGGCAAGCATTTTTTAGAATAAGCCATCTCCTCAGGTCTGTGTTTTTATTCTTAAAATACCTCTACTCAAGAGCATGTTTGGTATGACCTACGTATAATCCTCAAGTCCCACCAGAGGCCCCTTTCTTCTCCTCCTGATGTCATTCTGGTATCTCTATGATGGATGAATGTCAGCTTGTTTGGCTTGCTATAAAAACTTTACTGACCATCCCTGACTCTCATCTTCTATGTAATTGGAACCCATTTGCCCTTCAGCAGTCTTCTCTGAGTAAAGATGTCCCTGAGAAGAACAAATTGTATGATCATTTCCTCTTCCAGCATTAGCATCAAGAATCTGTCTCTTATGGTGGTTTTTAGTTGCAAAGCTTTTAAACATTTGTATATATGCAAGCTCCACTATAGAACATGTAAAGTATAATATAGCAGGAATCTCCTTTGAATCTCTATCACTCTAACTCCATGACCTAGAATAGTAAACCAATATATTTCAAATGCTCAAAATAATATTTGTTGAATGAATGAATGAATGAATAATTTACTATTTTTTTCTTGTGCTCATATTGTATTTAGAATACCTATTTTCACAACTTTAAGGTTAATTGTAAGCATTTGCAAGACTTCATACAACACTATCATATATATCAATTTACTTTAGCACTTTATTTTTGATGACATGTCAAAATGCTATTCTTTTAACAAATGAGGAACATTCTGACTATAGAAAACACATTTTTTAATCAATGTTTGTATCCACAGCACCAATATAGTACCTTGATGATAGCAGGTGGTCAAAATGTTTGTTGAAAAATGGGGAAAAAACCCAAAAGATCAAGCCAAGTTCAACAGAGATACAGCCTGTATAGGAGCTATGAACCTGGGTTCCTGGCTTTGTCATTGTATGACCATAGATAAATGGATTAGTCTCTCTAACTCCCTATAAAATATAATTGATAATACCCATGTCTTAAATGATTAATGTGGAAATCATTTGTAATAATCCTTATAAATCCTAGTTTTACCAAGAAACACCTAAGGATGCACCTGAAATATAATCTTGATGTTATTATTCTAAAACAATAGTAATGTATGGTGTCCTGAGCTGCCTCTGAGACTCATTACAGAAGAATAATACGTTACAGCCTCCATACAGCTCTACCTACCAAGACAACATCCCTGTCAGAGAACATCCCTGTTTAGGAGGAACATAGTGAACAGCAGCATATGCTGACTATGTCTAGGCAGAGGTCACAATGAAAGGAGTATGCCAGTCCTTTTCCAGAAGACAGTCATTTTGACTGCTTAGTGTATCCCCAGAATTTGTCCCATTTTAATAAAAAAATAGAAAAAGAATTTGGATTATAATATATATGGTATTAATAATTCCTTTAAATAAAAGAGGTTTTTTTTTTTTAAACTTTTTAAATAAAAGAAGTGCTGGGGAAATTCGCTCTGTGGTTAAAGGCACTTATTATCAAACCTAGCATTCTGTTGATTCCCTTGGACCCACATAGTGGAAGGAGAGATCAGACTCTCTGGCAAATCATTCTCAGGCCTCTACAAATGCACTGTGGCAAATGGACACGTGAATGCATACATGATAAATATATGATAGATTATGATAGATGATAGATAGATAGATAGATAGATAGATAGATAGATAGATAGATAGATAGATAGATAGCTGATAGAAAAACAGATTAATAGATTAAAAAATCAGTTCTTTCTGGAACACTTGAGTCTTGGTAGTCAAAAACTGCACAGCAGTTTCCTAGGCTGGTGGAGAGGTGAGACTGGCAAGCTGCACAGTCTGCTAATAGACCACATTTATTAATCAACATTTGTATCCACAGGACCAATATAGTACCTTGATGATGGCAGGTGGTCAAAACGTTTGTTGAAAAATGGAAAGAAAAGATCAAGCCAAGTTCAACAGAGATACAGCCTATACAGGAGCTATGAAGTCAAAAAAAGATATTCTTCCCGGCATGTACAGCTCAAGAGTAGAACATCACCTTTGGCATACTTATTTATGCCTTAGTCATATCATATATCCCATGAGTAGTAAAGATAGATAAACAATTTCTTCCATTCTCTTACTTAGGCAATAAATATTTATTACATATCACCACGTGCTAAGCACTGACTTAGTATCTTGGGAAAATGTAAGCAAAGACGCTGATCATGGGCAACATAACAAGGCAGAAAGGCACATGCACTTAGAGACCAATCATCAACTTTAAATCTCAGTTCAATTTCTTCCTCACCCAGTGGCCTCAGGTCAGTGTAGTTCACTCCCTTGAGCCTTGTTTTCCTTTCTAGAATTTAAAAATGAACTTCCGTTCTGAAGTGTTCCATAGGATTAAATGGGCCTACATGGGCAAAGCAGCCAGGAAAAGTTATGCACCTGAAGGAGTTGGTCCCCCAGGCTTTTGCCCACCCCCTTTCTCTTCATGCTAGCTTATTCCCTACTGAGACTGGCAAACTCAGATGTGGAAATCATGGTTTGATAGACATTTACATTCTTTGAGCATGCAAAGAGCTGCCTCTCGATGTGGAAGGACTTTGTCTTTCCTTTGGAGGAACCCAAATCTTAGTTTAAGATCACTTAGCCAGTAAATTCCATATTCAAGTATCCTAAGCATGGTTGCTACAAGGAGACAAGGAGAGCACAAATCCTTAGGTACTCAGAATCTTAATAATGTTCAGAAGGGTGATACTATAGAATGACCAGATTTGAGACCTCTAAACCACTGCTCTGTTGGAGGACACTCTTTCCAAGGTCTCCTCCTGTACCATGCCTGCCTAGATGCTGCCATGCTCCCACCGTGATGATAATAGACTGAACCACTAAACCTGTAAACCAGCCCCGAATAAATGTTGTCCTTATAATTGTTGCCTTGGTCATGGTGTCTGTTCACAGCAGTAAAACCCTATCTAAGACAGAATTTGGTACCAGAGACTGGGGTATTGCTGTGATAGGCCTGACCATGCTTTTGTTTGAAAGAATGTAGATTTTTGGACTTTGGATTTGGAAAGTAGTAGAATGTTCTTAGTAGGGCTTGTGGGCCATCCTAGTATGAATATGGAAGACTTTGTTTGCCGAGAATTCTCCATTCTCTCTCTCTCTCTCTCTCTCTCTCTCTCTCTCTCTCTCTCTCTCTCTCTCTCTCTCTCTCTCTCTCTCTCTCTCTCTCTCTCTCTCTCTCTCTCTCTCTCTCTTTTTGGTTTTTCAAGACAGGGTTCCTCTGTATAGCCTTGGCTGTCCTGGAACTCACTCTATAGACCAGGCTTCCCTCGAACTCAGAAATCTGCCTGCCTCTGCCTCCTGAGTGCTGGGATTAAAGGCATGTGCCACCACTGCCTGGTGAGAGTTCTACATTTTTATCTGAAGGTCTCTAAGAGAATACTGGCTTCCAGGCAGCTAGCCCATACCCACAGTGACACACCTATTCCAACAAGGCCATACGTCCTAATAGTGCCACTCCAAAAACATATAAACCTTCACAATATGTATATATTTAGGAGGTTTCTACTGTATTAGGTTTCCATGCTACCTCTCAAATGCCCTTTAATTTTAGTTGTCTCTCCCCCATATTCCCTCCTGCTACCCCTTTTTCTCCCAACTTCTGGCTTGAGCATCCCATTTCAACCCCACCCCATCCACTTGTAAATACCTATTCTACTTCCCTTTTGTAGTGAGATCTATCTGTGCCCTCTGTTTTCTTATTCTATGCCTACACTCTGAGGCTCTACAGATTGTGCCTTGGTTATCATGACCGAACAGCTATCTACATATAAGCAAGTATATGCCATATTTGTTTTTCTGGGTCTGGAATACCTCACTGAGGATAATTTCTTTCTAGTTCTATCTATTCTACTACTATCTATTGGAAGCCTGTTCTTTTCCAATGAGAGTCAGAAAGGGAATGGATCTAAATGGGAGGGGATGTAGGGAGGAACTGGGAGCAATAGAGGGAGAGGGAACTGTAATCAGGATATATTATGTGAGAAAAGAATCTAAAGGAAAAATCCTAAAAAAAACAACAATGACAAAATATCAGAGTGAGTGTAGGAACCCTGTATGGATATAGCTCTGAGTCATTTAGACAAAAGAGCCCTGTCAGATTGACATATGACTCATTATAGAGACAGACAACATTATACAGACAAAAAGAAAAAGTCCTCAACACAAAAGTCAAGGGGTGGACTACACTGAACTCAGAACTTATCATTGTGTCCTGTCAGAGTAATCTAAGTGCAGGGTCCTGGCAGCCTCGGTCCCTGTGGGAAAGCTTGGCACAACCTGCCCAAGAGAGGCTGATTTAGGTCGAGCAATAAAATCAGAGAGGTCCATGCTCCAAAGCATGACCTTCCTACAGCTTCTTTATTACAATCGTGTCTTACCAAGGATCCACTCGGCTCTTCTCCCAGCTCAGGTATGACTCGATCTCTCCCTGACTCACTCCATCAGTTCTCTTAAAATACGGATTTCAACTCACTAAAATATCCCCAAGGCCCTGAGCTTAAAATATAAGAAAGATGAATAAGAATTCCAAGGACTAATTCCACTGAACCGTCATCATTCCCAACAAAAGTTCCTTCACCCACTCTCTTAATGTACATGTGTGGCCTGTTCACACTGCATATGGCTGGGGACACAAAGTGCCTCTGTTCAAAATGGGCACAGTTGGTCTGGCAAAGGTTTCTGCTGTGCTGTTCCCTCTGCGGTTTCAGCTCCAAGCCTTGTCACCCGAACATAAGGATGCTGAGCAAGCCCATGTGGAGAACATTTGGAAAGTTTCATATACAATTTCTGAAGCAGTAGCTGACTTGCAAACGTGTGCCCTGAGCAGAGTAGTATTTAAGAATCAAAGTGCCATAGGCAGCTATTGTACCCATGTTCCCTTTCAACATGACGACGTTTTTAGCCAACTGATGGAGAGAGTTTTCATTCAGGTTGCAAAAGACTTTGAACAATAGGAGTGTTGCCCTGCTGACACTCTAGAATTTTCTAATGAACAGAGAACAATATTTGAGAACTAATTATGACAACTTCCCATTTCCTTTTTATTTTCTCAGCTGAGGAATATTATTTTTGTAGTTTATTCAAAAAGAAAGTATTAGAACAAATTTCTAATGTGTTAAAGGGCTAAGGAGAAAGAGCATGGTCTCTACTCTCAATGAGCTCAGAATACAGCCATGAAAGAAAAAAAGACAAAAAAAAAAGCCATAAATAAGAATCCAAAATGGGAGAGTTCAGGATTATAGTTCATAAAGAAGCAGTTTAAATAAGTTCCACAAACTCCAAGATAGGAGAAATGACTCCAGAACAGAAGAGCTGTGAATGACCATGAAAGAACTGGGGGAAGGGAAGGGAAGGGAAGGGAAGGGAAGGGAAGGGAAGGGAAGGGAAGGGAAGGGAAGGGAAGGGAAAGGAAGGGAAGGGAAGGGAAGGTTTTAATTACCTTTGTGCAATGAATCCTTTTAAGCTTGCAATCTTCTTAACAGGCACACACACACACAAAGAGAGAGAGAGAGAGAGAGAGAGAGGGAGAGAGAGAGAGAGAGAGAGAGAGAGAGAGAAACTACATTGAATTACAGAGAAAATCAATTACAGCAATTCCTCTATAACACCTGCTTTGAAAACATTTTTTTCTGCAACTAGCACATCAGGGAATAATTTAGGCAAAGCACAGGTTTTGTGTTTATTTATGCATCATTCCATCACAGTCTATAGTTAGAGTAATGACAAGAACTACAGACCCTGTACTTCACCAGAATCCGAATACTGTGCAATTACACCCCAACCTGCTCCCAGCTTCTTCCACTTGCTACGTGGAATGCACCTGTTTGTACCTACCATCTAAGTGCAAGTAAACTCACTGCACAGAAAATCAGAAATGAGACCGCTTCTACAAGCAAACTTTAAGTAATCATATTTATCTTAATAAATATGTATTTATTAACCATTTAACATATAACCATGTGTAACTTTTTATTAGATTTGTATTTTATTTTTAATGCATAGTTGACTGTTTTCAGCAGTCTGTCCCCATTCCCACTTTCCCCATGATTTCTTATTGCTGTGTTATTATGTTTAGCAAAGGATTTTTAGGAATACATGTGCTACAATATAGCAGAAATGATTGTGAATTGAAAATAAGTTAAGAACGCATTTGTGGAATGTAAGTATATGTGCTTCTCTGTTATCGAATTAAACAGCAAGATATATTATACCTGGCTAAATCAACTACCTCAATTTCAGGAGCGAGGAGCAAAAATCAGCACGTAGGAATGTCTGAACCCACAAGGTGACGTGACTGCAAACTCTATTAGACAGTCACTGGCAGGTGTTGCTAACATTCTATATTGTTTTTTTTTCCCCTATAACAATGATTGGATAAAGTGGTAAACATTAGATTATTGTAACAGTAACGTATCGATCTTTTCCCACATAAGTTTCACTAATGTTCTAAATTCTGTCTGTCCTCCAGATAATGAACCCATTAAACATATGAGAGGTACAAAGCACAACTGTGACAAAAAGCAGGCAATGGCATGGTGTCATCTGGCTGAAACCAATAATCTGTAATGGAAGGTGGCAGCACGGGAGGAAGGGGAGGGTATAAGGCGATACAGAACAGGTCACTCTCATATCTATGTAAGAGTTCTTCACTGTTTTTACATGCTTAAGAGCATTTTGCCTCCTGGGCTTATTCTTTCTGTCCAGCAACTCCCCCAAACACACTGGTTCACACACAGACTCTGCTGCCATAACTGGAAATAGACATTTCTTCCCAGAATCCTGTGGTTTAAATGAGCTCCCCTAAATTCATGGATTGGAAGCTCGGTGCCTATTACAGCAGTGTTAAGAAGGTGACCAGGTCATGGAGATGGAATCTCATGAATGACTAAGTAACATTGTCCTTAGGACAGACTGGTTATTATTAGATAATTAAACATGTAATATGAAGACAGCCCTCCTTATCATACCCTCTCCATTCCATGCACCCATGTACCTTGCCATGCATGGTACAGTGTGGAATGCAGCCCCTTGCCAGCTGTTGCTGCCACATCCCTGCCTCCCCAGCCTCCAGAAGAGCAATTTCAATACTTCCATATATAAATGGTCCAGTCCGGTATTCTATTAGAGTAGCAGAAATGGACTCACACTCTATAAATTCGGCCCTGGGTTTTGTCTTCATCAAGTACAGCATACTGGCAAGATCATTTAGAATATAGCCTATTGCCAGAACATATTCCCAGTTTTTTCTTCCTCAAGTTTTAGTTATGAAAATATCTCTTGCATTTATCCAAAAAGACAAATTCTGAAAAGTCACATTTAATTGCCATGAATTCCTGGTGCCCTTCTGGTAACTACTTCTGCTCCAATAATTCACCCTAGCCTGGCTCTCAACAGACCCACTTAATAATTATTATCTTCTAGTTTGATAAGCTAATAACCTTAATACATTCATCTTGCCAGATTATGGGAGGGTAGGAATAGAATAATTATTGTAAATCATATTACAGGCCTTGGGCAAAGTTCACCATAGTGATCCAAAAAGCCAGAAGGTGATGTGTCTGAAAATCAAGATGTCTGAGTCGTCGTCTATCCTGAGTCTCTGCTGACTCCCTCCAGATCTTACATAGGCTGTTTCAACCAGAGCCCTATGCTCAGAGATCTTGCACTCCTCCATGCTTCTGTGTGAATGCTGTCTGTTAGGGAGGCATATGCTCTGCACAGGAGGGCAACTATACCATAGAGCTCGAATGGTGGGAGACAGTTTCTCACGTGACAAGTGGACCTCCCTCCATCTATTTCTAGTGATTCTGAAAAGGAAAATAAGCAAAAAGGGAATGAGAGGAAACACTGGGATTCCGAGTTTGTCAGAGTAGTTCTAATTTTTTTCTCCTCTCTAAAACGGCTGAATATGATGGTTTCTACCCACAGCCTTCTAGAGGAACACATTCCAACAGCCTAAGCTATGAGCATGGGCCAAAGAGACGTCTTGTGCAAGGTAGTGTGAGAAATTCAAGGTGAATACCCCAAATTGTCTCATATCAAGCTCCTTCAAAGTCCCAGCCTCCTCTTGATGCCAAATACAACCCCAGATCCTAGGTAAAGGAGTAAGAATGGGCAGGTCTTAAGCTTCCCTACACTGTTGCAGAAGGGAAGTGGAGATCCCAGCCCCAAATTGTACAAGGGTGAGGTAGCTAAGCCTTCTAAAGGCCCTTTAAGAGGTGAATTAGGAGAGAACACTAAGGACACTTTAATTAGGATTGGGAGGACTGATGAATATGTTGGGGCCAGCTCTGCTTATATATTGGCCGTTGAGAAATTTGGAATTCTGTCCTCCTACATGAGTGACAGGTGGGCTCCATCTCTTTTGAGAATAGGTTTTAAAAAAATGATTGTTTTCTTTAGAAATACATTTGGGTTGTATGAGATATACAGACATATCAAAGGTAGCAGAGAAATGGTCCACGGTCATAAGCTTTTTCTAATAAATGCCCCCCAAATTGTGGTTAGGAGCATTGACTGGAATGCACAGCACCTTATTCTGGTAGTTCTGATCTTTCCTTCTTATGCAGATGCCAATAAGACTAGAGTTTCTACAGTTGGCTAGACTATCAGATCATCACAGAGACGTGCCCTCAGACTCTCAGAAACTGTTGCTGGAATGGTTGTGTGTGTTTGTTTGCCAGATATCTTTTAACATGGAGGGAGGGAAAGGAGTGTCATTTTCATTGAGGCCCTTATCACAGTCATACATCAACTTGAGGCCCAGTCAAGAAGATTTAAAGAAGCAAGGCAGAGTTCGGTAAGGAAATGAAATTTTCTCAATACTTAGAAACCAAAGGAGCTATCTGTCCACTGTTACCCGACAGCATCCACAGGTCAAGTCACGATAAACTAGAATCCCTTGAGCTTAGGCTAGCTTGGCAGTCTAGGCATAGTGACGGAGCTGTGGACTTGGAAATGCATGCAGTAGATGTGGAGCCAGGAAAAGAATGGAGAAGCACAGAGAAAGGGAGCAGCTATGATAACCAAGCAAGCATGTGCTTCCAAGTGACTGCCCTGCCATGCTTACTCTACCACAGAAAGGCTTGGCTTCTCTGTACTGTACATGATGGGCTTGTCAAAGGTCTTGAAAAATCTTCTTTTACATAGACTGAGAAGAACCTCTTTGAATACATCTTTCTTTGTTTCTGCCTAGTAAACCCTCTGTTTCAGTAGCTTCGGTCCTTTTAATCACCACCAACATGCATCCAAGGGGCATTTGACTATAAAAATGTTTTTGCAGGGTCTAGTTGGTTGATATTGTTGTTCTTCCTATGGGGTTGCAAACCCCTTCAACTCCTTCAGTCCTTTATCTCTCCTGTATTGGGGACCCTGAGCTTAGTCCAATGGTTGGCTGCAAGCATCCACCTCTGTATTTGTAAGGCTCTGACAGGACCTCTCCGGAGACAGCTATATCAGGCTCTTTTCAGCATGCACTTCTTGGTATCCACAATAGTGTCTGGGTTTGGTAACTGCATGTGGGATGAATGACCAGGTGGGACAGTCTCTGGATGGCCTTTCCTTCAATCTCTGCTCCACATTTTTTCTCCATATTTGCTCCTATGAGTATTTTGTTCTCCTTCTAAGAAGGACCAAAGTACCCACAGTTTGGTCTTCCTTCTTCATGAGCTTCATGTGGTCTGTGAATTGTATCTTGGGTATTTGGAGCTTTTGGGTTAATATTCACTTATCAGTGAAGGCATACCATGTGTTATTTTATGATTGGGTTACCTCACTCAGGATGAGACCCCCAGAGCTCCCAGGGACTAAGCTATCAACCAAGGACTACACATGGCTCTATATGCATATGTAGCAGAGGATGGCCTCGTCAGGCATCAGTGGGAGGAGAGGGTTTTGGTCCTATGAAGGGTTGATGGATGCCCCAGTGTAGATGAATGAGGGCAGAGAGGTGGGAGTGGGTAGGTGGATGGAACAGCACCCTCATAGAAGTAGGGGGAAGGAGGATGGCATAGGGGATTTCTGGGAGGAGGGAAACTGGGAAAGGGGATAACATTTGAAATGTAAATAAAGAAAATATCCAATAAAAAAATAAATAAATAAAATGCTTTTGTGGCATGCTCATTCTGAACATCATACTCTAACCTCACTCTGTCAACTAGGATAGTTTCCATTTCCTTAAGCTGATATACATCACTAGTTCCGTGAAAAGCGTTGCACCTATTTCACAGAGGGTCTCCCAAGTTTCACTGCTCCAAAACATATTTCAGCAGCATGCTCTCTTAATAGAATCTAGCATTGGTCTATGTACTGTAACAGTGAGAACCTTGATCTTCAGAGTGACCTTGAACATCATCATGTACTAAAAATGAATTCCTTCTTCTTTTATATTGTCCCAAAGTTTGATAACTGTGACCTAATGCTGCCCATAGCTCATGACCTCTTCTCCCATTTCCCTTCCCTTTGGTTCCTTCCCTGTCTGTCAATTACATACTTAAGCTCAACTTTAACAGTTCCAGCAATGCCAATGCTCATCTGAAGTATCATTGCCAAGCATGCTGCAGGCTACCCAGATAAACTAAATTCCATGAAAGTAGTGAATAAAACATAGTATGTATTATTCTAACAACTCTATTCCTACACAAAACATTTCTGTCCTGTCTTTTCCTCTTTCCAGGTAAATAAAAACTGTTGTTCTAGAAATGATACAGTAGTGCTAACTGCTTAAAATGTGATATAATATATATATATATAAATATAATTATGCTATTATGTTGTATCATATCATACTGTTGAATGATGTCATCTCACATCATATTATTTTTTGAGCCTAGTCATTTTACATGGCGCATGTTAAACAAAATGATTGAGTTCACATTTTATAAACATGTGATTTCTTTACCCTGTACAAAGTATAAAGCACTCTGAAGGTTAATATATGTAACATATCTTAATGATTCAACAAAAAATATAATTTTTCAGGAAATCATTCTTCAACAGCTATTTTTAGTTAATGGTACCATCACTCATGCCAGAGGCATCTCTCTCCCTCTTTAAAGTGGGACTTATTTGCCTTTTGGACAGAGTGAAGGTAAATTTAAAAGAGAAAACATTTTTCTTAACATGAGCAATGTACTGCTGTCAACTTCCAAGGACCAGGTTGTATTTTTTTTCATGCTTTGAAGTCCCCTGGAACCGAAGTGCTGCACCATTTGAGGGTGAGCACTGGGTCCCACAAAATACTATAGTTCAGATATCTTTACAGTAACTTAATATACTCTCAAATGGTTTTCTTTATTTTTACTACAAAGTGTTCTATATTCCTGCCTCAGTTGACTGGAGCTTTTGTCCTTACCTCTGGGTCTCTAGATTGCTGATTACAATGTTCTCTCTGCCTCAAAACATTTTAAAAACACGTTTGGAGAATTTAATACATGCATGCAATGAAATATAATCATTTCTATCCTTCACTTTCCCTCCAGCTTCTCCCAGGTCCTCTCCATTATGCCTATTTCCAATTCAATGTCCTTTTCCATGAAGTCCAAGTAGCCACACCACTTATTTTCCTAGAACTCTTCCTCAGTATATCTTGCCTTGAGTATGTTTTCCAACAACCTCATGTAAGCATACAATCTGTTTACTGTCACTTTCCATTCTCTCCCATACCCCTCCCAACTCTTCTCCACATTCATGCTTTTGGTTTAGTGACCTACTGACTTTAACTAGGGGCTTCTCTGCACCAAAAGGTTTGGAACAAGTCGCTGGAGTCTGGTAAAGAATAGTCATTGGAGCATGTAAAATCATGAACTGCCTCTCAGTAGTTGACAGCAGTTCATCAAGGGAACATTGCACCTGTGAAGGAAAGACCTTGGTTTTTTAATTGAGTGCACAATGGGAGACGCTGATAATTGTCCCTTCCCCAGAATCATCATCAGTAGCAACTCTATCAGATCAACTGGGAGGGAGGCATTGGCCCTGCAGCCTGAGGAATCCATGACTGCAAGTTGCATTTCTAAGGCTTCTTGTGTTGTCAATACAGCTCTCTAACTAAACTTTACCCTCTAGGTTCAAATCTATCCTTGATTTGCCTTGGTGACTAAACACCTTGGTGACTAGGATCCTGTGCATAGTAAATCTTCAGAAAACCATTATGTTTCCTGAGACTTTTTTTTGTACTGGTCTTTCTGATAGTCCAATTTTATCCCATGAAGGCTCTGACTGCATTGCTGAAATACTTTTGGAATTTGTTTGTTTGTTTGTTTGTTTCTGTTTTTTTTAATTTCTTGTTGTCTTTTTAAATATGTTCACACATTTCCTCCTTTCTGATTAGACACCAAACTCCATTACTTCCTCTTGCCAGCCTTTCTTCAGGATACCTTCTTGGGTTCCCTCGAATTTGTTCCTTGCCTGCATGGCATAAGGGCCAGTTTCATATTATATTTGGTAGATTTGGTTTCCTGTAGGTGGAGGTCTATTGGCTAGAAAGAGAATGAAGATTCTGCAAAGAGTGGAAGTCAAAAGGCCATATATTTGTTTTAGTATATGCATCTGTCAAAACTTACAGAATCATACAATAAGGATTATTTTAGAATGTAAATAAATCTGACTTTTAAGTGGGTGATAAACATATATCAATATCAGACATTTCAAGGATCATTTTATTCCTCCTTTAACATAATGAGAGTAAACACTGCTCTATGGTTTTTTGGCCTTTGTTGTTGTTGTTATTGTTATTGTTTTGTCTTGTTTTTTTCTTATTCCTCTAATGCCCATAATTCCAGTACCACATCAATCTCTGTTCATTACCCAAACCCTAGTATTAATTAAGTCTAGACATACAATGAAAATAGAGTCCCTACAAAAGGTAGTCATTCGTGGGAAAATCACAAAAAGACAATTTTGGGGGAGGACAAGATCTTACTATGTAGCCCTGGCTGGCCTGGACCTTATTATGTAGAAAAGGCTAGCTTGTAATTCATAGAGATCTGCCTTTCTATGCCTCCTAAGTGCTAAATTTAAAGATGTGATCCACCACAGCTGGCCTAAGACATTTTTTTTTTTTTTTGGAGAGACATGAATGGAAAATGTATAACATATCATTGTAGAGGCACTAAACAGGAAATAGAATGCAATAAACTCTCCAATAACCCCACTTAATTGCAAAGTGCTTGTGCTCATCCTTCAAAACAGGAAGTTATGCAAGGAAAGATGGGGGATGCAAGTACTCAGGGGAATGAGGCTGAGCCAGACCTGGTCATGTAGGCGATGTCACACTCTTCACTTCTTGGAACTGAAGTCAAACCTGGCTAGTTAGAACAGCAAACACTTTCTCTGCTGGAGAACATGCTGGTTCACAGACTCAGTGGGAGGCTACAGAACCATCATGGATTTAGACAAATGCTAGGACACATAAGCTGCCAGACAGCAAGGATAACACCCACCATTACACAGCAATTATTATAACTAGGACCCTGTTGCTGGCAACCCTGAAAAAACAACAGATACAACTATACTGATACCAGAGGTCAGGTCAAACAACCTCTTTAGAGAAGCTCTACTTGCTTCAGATTCTGAAGCCCCATCTGAATTGGATGACCTCAGTCCCAGTGGCTACTAGAGTGTGGGGAGAAGTACGAACAGCCTCCCTAACAGAGATCCATACTGCAGGCAAGTGCCCAAAACAGGAAGCAGAGAGTGTTAGTTCCCCCCTCTCCCAAGCCCAAGACTCACACCTGCCAAACTGCAGTACTTTCTTTAGCATGGTTGGTGTCCAGAGCCTCTACAATATCTTTTCTAGTCCTGACTCCTCCTGCAGTGGGGGGTGGGGTGTTATTGTCTCAATCTGTAAGTCTCCTTCTACCAGACTTAGACGATGTCACATTTTAAACTGTGTGGTACTCTTTGAGCATCTCTGGCTCATCTTCCCCACTGGGCAGGTGCCTTTTGAAGGCAGGTATTTCATGGTGATCATGTGTCTCTTTATCCAACCCTTATCCCCGCTTGGCATAGTGCCTTCTAAAAGCTAGCTGCCTCATGTATGTCTGTGCTCCTCACACAACCGTGTTCCGAGGCAGCTCAACGTGTGCCATTGGAAATGTGCCACATCGACTCGGCAGGATCAAATTCTTCCAAAGCAGACCTCTTTCAATGCAGCTCACTGGAGATCTCTGCCTCAAAGGTTTCTGCCTAGAACCAAACCACAGCAAGATGGATTATAAGCCAGCCCAAACCACTGAAGATTATATGATGTGAGTGTGGTTTTGGAACCACCCAAGAACTGGCATAAAACCTCACTGTGGCTGCCAGCATGCTCTCTAAAGGAAGCAAAACAAGGATTTGGGCCCACAGTGGGATGTTCAGGGAATCCCTTCTTTCAGAGCCTTATCTGACATTGCACAAACTAAACAAAAGAAAATGCCTTTGAACTCTACTGCCTTTGACAAAGAGAACAACAGAACCTGAAAAGCACTTATTTTTCTGTCTAATCTTAGGAAGCAAAACAATGTGTCACTTGGCTCAGAAAGGAAAGGGGGGGTTGCATTAATGGAGTGGAGAGCCTCCCCTGCCCACTTGAATGCAGAAATCTTTAAAAAGGTTGTAATGAGAATTTTATCACTTCCTCGGATGCTACCCTCATACAATGGTTCATATTTTCAACTGTCAGTAGCATCGGGTGACACATCTGTAGACCCACCTCTCCACAAAGTTGTAATAGCCCTCTTTGATAAGGTTATTGAAGAGCAACAGAACAGAACACACACTCATTGTGCCACTTCCCATGGCACTTACAGCATTTCTTAACAAATAAAATCACAAAGACACTCTTATTTGCTGCCAAGTTTGAGCTTCAACCAACTTTTAGGTTAAGGAGATGTAAGTGGTGTTTGATTAGTATTCTGAGGGAGAGGTATAAGGAGAAGTTACAAAGTCCAGAGAGAGTTTTGAACAACCCACTGATGAAGACAAATGGTAACAAGATGGACTTCCCAGATCACTGGCCTCCTAAGGTGCATATAGGTTGGCCTTGCTTCAGTGGTATGTAATAGGAAGAGGAAAGACTATGTTCCCAATGTTACCTCTTTAAGAGTTCTTTTTCTGAACTTCTGCCATCAGCCAGCTTGCAAGTAAATGGGCAAAAATTCTTTAGAGAACTGCTTTATTTTCACAAGGAGACCATAAAGAACAGTGCTGGCCTAAGAAGGCTGACTCAAAACCAAAGGAGGCATCAGTGACCCTCTCCTTATGACCAACAATCTAGTGAGTCAACATGATGCCCTGTGACTGTTCTAGGTGGAAAATAATAGGGTTTTCTGCTGTGCTAACATGTATACTTCAAAGAACAATAAGAACCATAAAGACTGAACATCATAAAGGTCAATGAGTCCCTCTTTTATAAGAGAAGAAATGGAGACTACCAGTAGGAGGCCAGGTCTCCTGTCTCTAACCCCAATCCTGCCCCTGGAGCTCTCCTGCTTTCCATCCCACTACAATCGCCATGGCCCTTCCCTTCCCTGGAAGTGATCACAGGCAGATGAAGAAGGAGCCTTTGTGCAGAGACTGACAGTGGGTTGCAGTGATCACTTCAAACCAATGTAAGATACAGTGGCTGAAGCCAGGAAAATCTATGGTCAATACAGTTCTCTTCTATTTGAGATTTTTACACACTTCTCTCTCCTTCCACCATCTGTTCAATGGCCATGATTAACCCAGTAGCACCCCCAGCTGCATTACTCAAATATGATGAACTTAACCAAATTTCTAGGCCATCCTTGAAAGAATCAAGAGAGCCTATCAGGGTCCGCCCTAGGTCCTCTGATCCACAACTCAGTCAAAATAAGTGAATGTGTGGCTATGGGGGTGCCTAACCCCAACTGGTGTATCCATCTGCAAAGCAAGCCCTAAACTAAAAGCACAAGGAAAATGCACAGGGAGCTGAAAGAGTACAGGAATTAGACACTCAGGATGCTTGCTGCTGCATAGTGTCCCCTAAAATGACAGGAAAAAAATGTACCCATGAATTTTGAACAATAGAGTCACCTAAGAAAGACCAACATGATGATGTTGGCTAATACACCAATGCAGCTGACTGAAATCCCATATAGTTCTGCCTCTAGAAGGGCTATAGGAGTTCAGTGATTGCTGAGGGAAAATCAATTGCCTCCAGGGCCAAATTCCCATAGAGGTTGTCCAAGACCAAGAGGCTAGCCCTGGACACATGTACAGATGAGAAAATCTAAGTGAACTCAGGAGGGTATATATGTGCAATGATGATAGCTACAGAAGAGATCGCAAATTTAGGAGGAGGATAAAGGTTGGAGGGAAGGAAGAAAGAGAAATGGGAGTAATACAGGAGATATGTTCATGTATGAAATAAACAACAACAACAAAAACCTTTAAAACTCAGTGAATATATTAGGCTGGAGTTAACTCGCCAACCAAGCACCTTTTCATCAGCTTTTAACCTATCAGTATCTGATTAACATTAAATGTAAAGACAGTGAAGAACAAAAGCAGCCATGAAACCTGTGGGTCTTGCCCTTGCCTCAGCATGTTCTACTTTGGGCCCATAAAGATGATTGTGTCGTTCGTCCTAAGGGGCTGCAAACCCCTCAGCTCCATAGGTCCTTTCTTTAACTCCTTCATTGGGGACTGTGTACTCAGTTCAATTACATATATATGTGTGTAATACATATATACATATATATGTAATTTTATTTTGTTCTTATCTATCACGACTGAATAAAATCCTTCTCTCTGCAGTAAAAAAAAAAAAAAAAAAAAAAAAAAAAAAAAAGAAGATGATTGTGTCTTTAAAATCAGTAAGAGACTAAGTCACTTCATCTCATTTGTGAATGGCAATGGAATATGTTCAGAATAGAGGAAGAAGAGAAGAGCCTTGTAACCTGGGAGTGTTCTTCTTAATAAAAGACTTCTTGAATTTTCTCAGCAATAAAATTAGAGGCAGAGCTAGATGTTTTTTAAAAATCTGCTCGTTCTTTAACATTTTAGTAATCTATATCCCTGAGGTTATTCACACGTGTTTCTATGTGTTTTTTTTTTTTTAACTCTCTTTTCTTTATTGCTTAGCTGGCAGACTGAAATGTCAGGCTTTCTGTGGTTTCTAAGAGTCTGTGTTTTGAGTACTGCAGCTTGGGTTCTGTGACCTTGGAGAGGCTTTCCGCCCAAGGGCCTCAGTTTCCTAATCTTTAGAGCTGGCGCGTGACTCAGAATGTTGTTCTACCACCCAAATGTAATGGGAATGGGAAGGAACCTGAGGTGCTGAAGCTAATAATTGATTCAGATGCAACACTTAACAAATCCTGGGCTGTTCCAATCTTGGATTCTTACTTATTTGAGACTTAGTTTGAAATATGAAGAGTAGACTGTCTGAGAAAAGAAGATAACCTTAACTCCTTGAGATCAATAAACCTTTCTAAAAATATGGAGAGTTGGTGAGCCAGTGGGGCTTTTTACAAAAATCTAACACTATTTTAAAATCTACAAATGCTGCTGGTTTTCATACTATTAAAAAGTCTCTCAGTAGAAAACTTGTCAGCACAAAATATTTTACTGAACAGATTCTCAAAAACCAATGAACTTGGGGTGCCTCTGTGGCAAAGCTTTGACGCTCCCCTACCCAGGATTTTTATTTCATGTCTTTGCTTCACAGGAGACCCTTAATAGTGATCTGCTAAGACATCTTAGGGAGCTGTTGATTCATCAAAGTTCACTAGCTTTAATTCAAGTTATAACAAATACACATTAAAAATAGATAGTTAGCTTTGGCTTTGAGGGACATGGCTAACCGTAAGCCTAAGTGAGCCGGAACATGTGAGGAAAAGTCACTGTGTAAGTCATTGATTCTAAATTCAGTTTCCAAGCATCTTTCCACATAGGGCTATGTATGTCTATCATAGCTCAATTCTGCTCAACAATGAGCTGGGACTGTAACCGCTCTCTGCACAGGCCAGATAGGCAAGGGTCATGGTGCACTCCTGCCTTTTAGAAATGCTGAAAGAATAAATAATTTGACCTCAACAAGGCCCATAAGAAAGGAGGATATAGTCAGGAACAAGGCATTCTCTTTCATGCACAGTTTTGGGTTCTGCCATTTCACTCATGGGAAGCCCACATGGCTCACCTCACACATTTCATCCTGTAGGTGTTACATCATCTCGAATTGTACCAACCAAAGATATAGAAGCAGTTAATAAGATCTATTATAGTACTTACTCAGAATCGTTCTTTTAACATTTGCCATTATTATCTCTCTCAAGACCCTAATTAATAAGTAAACCTCAACATTCTGGGTATTCATATATGGAGGGGAGAAAATCATAATACATAAAGCAGCCAATATTAACTACAGTACCAGCCATGCACTGATGGCATGAAGCATCTGGATACTAGCGACTACTGTACTATGCTCACAACAGGTAAGGGGTAGCTATAAACAGATGTGGCTATTCTGAAAATGGCACCAACGACGATGACAGTAAAAATGACAATCACACGGACATGTACTGAGCATGTGCACACCAGACGATATTTTAAATGCCTTAGATATCTCTTGAACTCTCACAAAACTTGGCCATTCAGACCTATCCCTCGAGTTCTTTGTCTCACCCAGGTGCCTGTGTTTGGCTACAAGACTGCAGGACAGAGGATAGAGAAGACAGAATGTTTCTCCCAGCTTCCCTGGACCTTGAGCAGTCTGCAAAGACAAAGGGGCTTTCCCAATGTCTTGTCTGATTTCATCATAGTCCCAGCTTCCTCTAAGTGGCACAAGCCACACAACTAATACTGGTTTCAAATGGCAGACTCTGCGTTTTGGAGTTTAGTGAGTGATTCTTGTTCTCACTAATATTTACACTTTCTGGCAATGCCATATGATGGCTCAGCTTTTCCTCACCTGAATAATAAGTTAAGTAATTAAAATGATTTTCTTGGGGCCTGGAGATATGGCTCAGAGGTTAAGAGCACTGGTTGCTTTCCCAAAGGTCCTGAGTTCAATTCCCAGCAACCACATGGTGGCTCACAACCATCTGTAATGGGTTCAGATGCCCTCTTCTGGTGTGTCTGACAACTACAGTGTACTCACGTGCATAAAATAAATAAATCTTAAAATGATTTTCTTAATTTGGGGGCCATTATACTTTTATTTCTTTAGATGATACAATGGAGAAATGGCTTTTTTAAAGTTACAAATAAATGTGGACCCTGTGATTTTTAAATTGATGACTCTTAAGTACCACATAATACTCTCACTTTTATGGGGTTAGGATATAAAATGTATAATATAGGATATTAGGCTTCTATATGTTTCTTGTTTCATGAACAATGATTCCCTATTAATATGCTATCATGATGCAAATCATCCCCCAAAATACATGGACTTGACTTTTCTATGAGATTTCTGGTCTACATAGTGCTTAAGTGATCATTAGCATGGCTTGTTGATTTTTCCTAAGTATCTTAAATTCATTGTTACAACTTGAAACCGTCATGAGCTTCTATAACTGAGTACAATCCCTTATAGAGCAGAAGGAGGTATCAGTGTTATATTAGACAGTATCTTTTAAGTAGCCTCCACCCTTATACTCCAGTAAGTACATATTTATTCAGTAAGTCATTTCTCTTGCACTCTGCCTTGTAAAGTGTCTAATACTTGTACCTTTTGTAAGAGAGATTCTCTTATACTACCTACTCTAGACTAAGCCAAACAAATGCTGAACACACAGAAATGGATAGTTTAAATGCACACAAGAATGTACTCAGTTTTATTCATTTTAATTTCTATACATTTTTATATTTTCTATGCATACATTTTTCTACAAAAATATATTTTCTATAAAGAGTGAGCCATTTATTAAATTAAGAAGTTATACATATATGTGAACAGAAATAACTTTCAGCTAAAATTTGATACAGTTTACTCAGTATTAGCTTCCTAAGATTGAAAATAAATCACATTGACTTGTTGACTTTTAAGATAATAATGTCAAGCTGTAAAAAAATGAAGAATGTCATAAAAATAAAAATAATCATTAGAACTTAAGAAAAAAATCCCTACTAATAGTATTTTTCCTTAAGAGTCCTTTATTTTTACCTAGTTAATATTATATGTTTATACCTAGTTTATTATAGTCCTGTCTTTTTTTAAATTGACATTATATTGCATTTTCTTTACTACTTAAATAAATATAAATGTTCACACCTGTTAAATAGTTGCATAAAACTATAGGCCTCCTATAACTTTGTATCATGCTTTGAGTCTTAGGTGATGTGTAGCTTTTTAAGTGTTAGTAGTATTTCTCTGATCATCTCTTTAGAAAGAGGAGCATATTCTAGGTGTTTCCCTTGGCCACATTTCAAAACAAGATGAATTTCTAAAACTATAGTTATTGAGCCAAGGGAGTATGTTTAAATGTTTGAGACATATCACCAGACTGTTTTCCAGAATAATTTGAATTTCCATATAAATGATAAAAATCACTGAAGTGCTTCTAAAAACTATTCATAGGCTCTAAAACTTGTTTTCCTTGGGGGAACGTCTTGCTCTTATTCACTGAATCAAGTACAAAGCTACTTGCTCAATTAAGACTTTTGAATGGATGGATGACTGTTTTCTTTCGCTTCTCATTTCCTTCTCCTTTAAAATCTTACAAGAACAAAGAAATGGAGAATAAGTATGCCGCATGCATCAATTTGTAATAGATTTTGAATTTTTCAGAATGAATTTTCCATTTTCATGAAATTCATGGTAATGATGTCTTTTTTGTTTTCCATTTGTCTTATTCCTGTTATACTTTGGAGGAAATTGAACTAGGACATCCTCCTTAGTGCTGAGTGGTTCTGACAGTGCAGAGAAGATGCAGGACTTTTTCACAGCATCCTAACACAAGTTAAAGAAGATGCTCTGTTGACATCCAGGCAGTAATAGGTACAAGGGAAGCTACAATTTTCCTTCTCTGTCTGCCTTGCAGAATTTTAGAAAAGTATTCATATACTGTTCTCTAATATCTCAAATTACCATTATTTACCATCTCTTATAAAAAATGACAGGAAAAATTGTTCAATCCATTTTCCTTGGTTTTGCAAATTGCCATCCTAATATTCATAGCTGTGTCCAATGCATTGGGCAGTCGTGATGAATCACAGTGAGATATTAGGCTACTCTCACAAATTGGGATGTGTACCACCTGGCCTCAGCTCTCCCACTAATCATGAGATCTAAGCCACTTCAAGTATCCCAGGATCTGGTTTTTATACCTGTAAAATATGAACATTGCTTTCCTAATGCTCAGCAAATATCCTTCACATTTTTTTCATTTCTGTTTCTTTTCCTTCTGCCTCTCTTAACTTGAAAAAACAATTGAGATTATAACATAAATTATATTATTTCCCCTTCCCTTTTCTTCCTCCAAACCCTCTCATGAAATGTCTCTTTTTGCTCTCTTTGAAATTCTTGGCCTTTTTTTCTTTAATTATTGCTGTACACACACACACACACACACACACACACACACACACACACGAATGTATATGTGCACAGACACATGCATATACATATATTTCTACATAACATAAATCTAACAGGTCTGTATGATGTTATTTGTATTGAAGGAAAACCTGCAGCAGTTACTTAATTAACTGCCATAATCCCTAACTATAATCCAATTATTAATTCTTACATTCACAGATGAGAGACCATTACAAGAAGCTACAATGGATCAAAGTTCAGAGTTGTGGGACCCATTCCTTCTACTTCCTTATCTCATGCCTCAAATATAGGAGGAAGCCAGGTGCCAAATTGAGAAACAGGATGTGCACCCAGCAAAATAATATTAAATAAAATATTTCCCTTAAAATACTAATATACTAAGAATTTAATATTTTAATTATAAAAAATCTTAAATATAAAAATGGTCTACATGTAACATTCCATTTAACATACGTTGGACTTAGCAGAAAAAGGATTTTCTGAAATAGCCTGGGAACTGTAACACATTCATTATAGTTATTTATACATTAGAGATGAGGAGTCTTATGAAACAGTGCTAAGCCCAATTTCTCAAAATTCAATTTCCAATTTAATAACCTCTGTGGAACTCTCCGGTATTTATTCACTTTTCTTCAGCTTGTTTCTCTATTGCAAACACTCTTTAAGGAATTTAAATTACTTTTCAAACTTAATATACATTTTAAAGGCAAAGATCTAAAAATCACTCTATAGTTTGGATGCTGAATGTCCCCCAAAGACCTAGACAATAAAGGCTTGGAGTCAGAGTGGTGCTAATGGGCGACAGAGGAACCTCTGCAAGTGAGGCCTGCTGCAAAGGCTTTAGATCACTGAGTGTGTGCCCTTGAAGAGGAATATGGTAGCTCAGGCCCCATCTTCTTCCTCTTTTCCTCTTAATCATGAGTTGAACAGTTTCACTTCACTACACCCTTGTATTATTATGTGGTGCCTCCCATAGGCCCAAAGGACCACACAATTGTGAACTGAGACCTTCAAAATACTGAGCTAATGCGAACATTTTCTCTCTGTCGCTTTAACTCTAACCCCCTATGGCTATTTGGGGGTTAACAAAATATAGTATATAGAACTAAGAACTCAAAGGACAGGGCTGTAGGAATATAATTTATGTATGTCACGATCGTTAATTAAAGCTTCCAGGGTTTCTAAGCTGTGGTGGATACTATCAGATCTTACAATTATCAACTTTATCAACTTCTACACCTAACAAAAACCAAAGAGACTGTACACATTTCTCTGAGTAGCAAAGATCTTTTATTTCTCCATTTTTGAGATATATATGTATCCTTCAACAGATTCAAAGTTCAAAATCACATTTCAAAATGTTGACATTTACTATGTGAGGTAGAGATTTCAAGTCAAAGTTTATGAATGCAATGCGGAGATCAGACTGGAAGAAGGTAAGATGGGTCGGTCTGGAGTTTAGAAATAGCATCACTACATAAAAGCCCCAAAAGATGAAAGCAACTTTTCCTCAAGTCACCATTACTGGGAGGCATTGAAATCCTTTTGTAAACCAGAAACATCAGAACACTAATAACTTGCTAACGTCTCTTATATTTTTTGTGCACTGAAATTAGTGACCTCCAAGTCAGCTTTTAAGAGTTGAGACAACATCAGGATACTTTGGGGAAATGTTTTAGGAAGTGATTTAGGAAGCCATTGTAGAACTCTCCTTTCCAAAAAAAAGGAGCACCATGACAAGCTCGGGGAGAAGCTCGGGGAGAAGCTGGGGAGAATCTCAGGGAGAAGCTCGGGAGAAGCTCGGGGAGAAGCTCAGGGAGAAGCTCGGGGAGAAGCTCGGGGAGAAGCACAGGGAGAAGCTCGGGGAGAAGCTCAGGAGAAGCTCGGAGAGAAGCTCGGGGAGAAGCTCGGGGAGAAGCTCGGGGAGAAGAAGCTCGGGGAGAAGAAGCTCGGGGAGAAGCTCAGGGAGAAGCTCGGGGAGAAGCTCGGGGAGAAGCTCAGGGAGTACAGGATTTCAGTTTGTGAACCATTTACTTCAGTCCCCTAACAAGGATACAAAGACTTTCCTGGAGATTGTAGAAAAAGAATTCAAGTAGCATTATCTGCTAAAACAACCACCCTGAAAATATTATCCTGGCCAATGGTCATGTCAAATAAATTAAATAAATAAATACACAAACAAACCACCAAGAAGCTTAAGCCACCTGTGTTGGAACAACCTGGCTATTGTTGATTCTCATATCCTAACTCCAGCTTGGTAAACCACAGCTTCAACTTGCTGACTTGAGATTCTAGAGACTTGTGGATAGAGTCTTGTATCTTTCCACAGATAACGTCCAGTAACCTCACACGCACAACACTTCAGCTTCCCTCACCTAGGGCACCACTCTTTCCTCTCAGATTGTACAATCTGGCTTCACATAACACCTTTCCTGTGTTTCCTACAATAAAGGATCAAGCCCCTTCTCAGACAGCAGCTGACTTATGCTAACAAACCCCTGTGAGTTTCTCACCTTCTGAATCATCTGCAGCAATGGCCACAAAGTTTCACAGGGATGCTGGACAGATTCCATAAAGGAATGAAAAGATGGCCAGATAGATCAGAGAGTCAAAGGATGAAGGCCGACACACAAAGAGGCAGCACTCCTCAGCTCTGAAGGTTTGTCAGCACAGAAGTACTTTACAGCTAATGTCATGCCACCCAATAATCCATATATGTTTGTGTATTTGTATATATATGTATATATTTATACATATGTATATGCTTATACATATGTACATGTATATACTTATACAAATGTAACATTTATTTATATATGTACAAGTATATACTTATAATTGTACATACTTGCATATACATATATATATGCACACACATACATATACATATGAAATAAGTTAGTTTAAAAATACTAACCATATTTTTTTCTTTCTGAAATTCTTTGGGCCAAACAAAATATACTAGTCTAGGTTTATACTGCTCAAAAAATATATACTGAGATATGGGTTGCCCTAAAAACACCTTTATATACTTATATTTTTTTAAGCTCAAAAACCAAAGTTCCTACTGCGATTTCCCTTCTCAGCACTCTGCAAGAACTTCAGCTGGTAAACTCATTTATCTGAGGGCATTAGCCTTGTGAGGTTCATGGGCTCTGTGCCCATGGACTGCAGCTTACACCTGCTCCTCTTTCAATCAATTAAACCCGACAATGGGCACATGAAAAAGCCTCAGGTGCCATCGCCTATCTTATACAACTGAGTATAGACTTGGCCAGCTTTGGAGATGTTCTCTGGAAGTGTCCCCAGCTTCCAAGATCACTCCAAAATAAATATAAGAGGTTTTGCATACAGAAGCCATCTGCGCAGGCCCCAAGGGCCAGAGTCAGCATCGATATAGATTCTTCTTGCCTAGCTCAGGTTGTGTGGCAGAGACCACAGGGATCTCCTGAGTGTCCACTCTGCTTCTTTCTTTGCAAACAGAACTCCAGATTTTTGCTATACATATAATTGCTTGCCAAGCAGACAGACTTTCCCAACTTTGCTTGTACCTAAGTGAGCCTGTGTGATGAAATCCTGGCTAAGAAGATGTAAGAGGAAGGTTAACCTGAGCCTCGGGGGAGAGAGAGTCGTGTTTTTCTGCTGATTGGGAAAAAAGTCAATAACTAAAAATTCTTTCTCTCCTCTCTTCTCTATGTCCTCTCTCATCTACTCCCCATCCCTGCTCATAAAAGGGCCTCACCATGTTGCCCATACTGGCCTCAAACTCCTAAAGAGAAATGATTCAAATGATCCTCCTGCCTCAGCCTCCTGAGTAGCTAAGAATTCAAACACACAGCCTTGTGCCACTATACCCAAGAAGCAGTTCTTCAGAACCAAAAGTTGGCCTTGGTAATGGAAGCTGCAGGCTTAAAAATGGGTACCAGAGCTAATAGGAAACTAGGTCCATGGTAACCTTGAGGAAAAGCCACTACAGGCTCAGACTGGCTATCACAACCCATGAAAGCTTTATATATTTAAGCCATTTGTTAACTGCATTACATGCAGCTGAATGTGAATTCTGAAGCAATGCAGCTACTCAGCTTGCCAGGACTTTCTTCCACCCAATCCTTTTATCCTCTTTAAGTGTGTGTTGTGAACTGCATTCTCATAAATTCAAATTCTCTGGCATTCTTCCTCCTTAGTCATACACATCATTTTCCTTCAGGAGATAATTGCTCCAAGGGTTGGGGAATGAGCATCCTCTGCCTACCCAGCTCAGTAGGGATCACAGTTGTTTGACAGATGGCATTACTTTTTTCCCCTGCTTCTCTCTGAAAAGCAGGTACCTCGGGTATGAAAATGCTGCCCCTGACCCTCATTTCTAAAGCATCTAAGAAATCATTTTTACCACTCTCCTCCTGCTTTCTCCTCTCAAATGCAGGGTGAGGGACTAGGCAGGGCAAAGAGTGAAGACTGATGTCACAGAAGAGAGCAAAACTAAATCATTTTCCAGATGATAGGAGCTACTGCCTTGGCCTTTCATTAGCCCCATTTCTTAGCACATGAAAGGCAGTAGCCTTATAGGTCCAGTAGAATATTGGTGGTTTAAGTTTCTAGTTGAGTGATAAGACCTGAAAGGCAAAGCTGTTCATGGGGAGAGCTGGCATTTCTGCCTCCTCTTACTTTCATAGTTCAAACACAATTCAGTTTTGTTGTGCTTCAAAGTGTAATTCAAAGATTATTTTATAACCAAAGGCCCTGTGGGTCTCACTGAATAGCTCATCAATTAGATGGAAGGTGTGAGATTTGTATAGGCATTTTGCAATATCTTTGGGAAACACTTGGTTGTAATTATTATATTTGTATTTATTTCTAGACGTGTTTGAACAACTTTCCATGAAATAATATGAAACTCAATAGCATACACTGTGACACCATGGAGGGAGGATGTGCCCTGATGGGATATTGGACATGGTTTAAGTAAAGAAGAAAGACTATTTTCTATTTTTCTAAGAATACAAATAACTATATGGAGTTTTCACTGGGGAGAACTGAAGAAATGTGCTTACACCAAGCCATCCGAAGTGACACTCAAGCCACATCACTCAACAGGGCCACCATGGCTACTACATCTGGGATCAAGAAGCTGCCTCCCATAGAGCTTTGCCCCAGTGATGAAGTGAGTAGCCACAGGAAGGAAGAGGGCTCGTGCATCTACTAAGATCTAGAGCTCGCCTAAGAAGGAAGCTGCTGACTCTTCAGCTACAGCTGCCAGATCCCAACTCATAGATTCCTATTTTCTTCTTCAACAGCAGAGCCAGCACCCACTCTCTACCCTTTATACCCCACCTTTCATGACTGGGTCCTGAGACTTAGGGCAACTTCTAAGAGCAAGCAGGAAATGACCCCTCTCATCACATGCTGCAAGTAAAACAACAGAAGCCAGTCTCTGTTTCACTCCACCTTAAATCTCGTAAATCCCAACGTACTCAGAAGTGTTTCATGGAAACCCTGCTAGGCAGAATTCCTCCAACATTCTAGGACATTAAGGTTTTCTAGCAGTGGGTACCTAATATTGTCAACTTGATAAAATCTAGAATTACACAAGGGACAAGCCTCTGGGCATGCAGCATGCCTACAAGAGATTATCAAGATTAGGTTTATTAATAAAAAGAAGATAGGCTGAACACAGCATTCATTACTCTCTGTGTCCTGATCAGCTGCCTCAAGCTCTTGCAACTATGTCTTTCCCATGGACTAAGCCATGGGGCTGTGAGGAAAACAAGTCCTTCCTCTCTTAGACTGCATTGTCAGAGTATTCTGTCATAGTAAACATAAAGTAATTAATTCAATAGCTTATCTGCAGGAAAGTCTAAGAGATATTTTCAGCTTTTACAAGAAAAAAAATATTCTAGTAGTGGACAGAACAAATCCTGAGAGACTACCCATGATGCACACCATAGATTTCATTTACTTTTTATATTCATATTAATAAGATCATGTTAATGTGTACAGTACTTTATATATAGGCTGGACTAACTAAGAAAGTCATTGAACAAGGATCTTTTTAAATTGATTTTTATGTCTTAAAAATATACCATCTAAGTCATTCTATGTTTAAGATCACTCTCCACTGCATGACTGCTAATGAGATTAATGATAATGTCACTTCTGGTAAGTTTTCTGGATCCTTTTATAGAAAAATATACTCTTTCAAGAATCTCAATGACTAAGAAGATAATGCCATATGAATTTAGATGTCTATAAATTGAGAGAGATAAAAAATATTAAAAGCCAAACTCTAGAACTTAGTTGTAAATACTTTAGATGTAAATAGTTTAGGAAGGAAATGAAAGAAAGCAGTCATACTTGAATTGATACTCCCATGTGACTACTCAGAATGCCATCTAAATAGTATAGACCACATTTGTTCAAAAGTAGCTAGCACAGAAATAGTGTAAAGAAAACAGAAGTTCAAGCTAGGAGCAAAGTGCATCATGGAGAACCGAAGGAAACCTTAGTTGATGGCAAATCCAGTTGCCCAGTCTTCTCTGTAACTGCCTTTGGAATAAATTGTACAGAAAATGCAGCACTGGTGGAAAGCACTAAAGATTGTGATCTCTAAGCTGATAGGAGATAGTAACACAGATGAGAATGGCAGAGTATCATGTGGCATATCAGGAAGATAAATCAGTCCCTGGAAACTATCTGCTTGCTATGGTTATTTACATTTGTTTTAATGTTACTTTTACCACAATATAGAAATCATGATGCTACAACTGCATTTTTTAAATACTGTAAAATATGAAAATATATTCAAGGTGCTTGGAGACTTAGAAGACAATACTTAGGAGACAAATCCAAGGAGGGGCACCATGGAGGGTCTCCACACATCCCAAAACTATATTGGGCATTAGACACAATATTAGACAATTAGAAAATTGACTTATATTAGACAATTCGATTTGTTGGAAAAATCTTTCAATTTCTTACTGATAAATAATTAATTACACACACAAGTTCCAAGGGATATCTACATATTCATATGTAGTATGCTATAACCAAATCCAATCACCTCACCTTTTTCTACATCTACTCATCATTTCAAACTCTTATGTAGTTACTCTTCTGCTTTAGAGCCGACTTTTTTAGTTACCACGTATGAGAGAGAATATATGGTATTTTTCTTTCTGTAGCTCACTTATTTCACTTATCATAATGCCCTTCAGTTCCTTTTATGTTGCTAATATACCGAACAGGATTCCACTCTTCTGCATACTCCATTGTTTGTATATCCACATTTCCTTCATTGTAGTCACCTAGTAGGGGATACCAAGGCTGATCTCACCTTTTAGCTTTTTGAAAATATTTCCACAATAAGCATAGGCATTAGGTGGCATTTGAGCATGCTGAATTTATTTCCTTTGGCTAAATACTTCTCAGGACCCATCTAGGATAGACTAATGGCTAGCAAGTGATTTTCCTGAAGGTGGCTCAATATTTTTGCATGGTCTGCAATG
The DNA here is from genome assembly GCF_008632895.1 of Mastomys coucha. Lineage (NCBI taxonomy): Eukaryota > Metazoa > Chordata > Mammalia > Rodentia > Muridae > Mastomys > Mastomys coucha. The sequence continues at coordinate 69,077,055 of NW_022196914.1, read as the reverse complement.
AGTGAGCTCTAAGAGGCAAAGCCCAAAAGAGACTTCATCTCAAGATTGCTTCTTGTAGCTAATATGCCTTTCTTGTCACTATTAAATTAACATTGTTCCTGGCATGGGCAGGAACCTAGTGGACAGGTTGTCTACAGATCAATGAAGATGTACTCTTCGGTAGCAATTCTATGTAGGCAAACTGATGCTTTCATAATTCCTAATAATGATTCTATAGGATTCCTAAATTTATAATTTTGAGCTCTCTGTAATAAGAAAGCTGCAATTAGGGCTCTGTAAGTCTTCATGTGTCCTGAGCTAATTGCACTAAAGATAGAAATCAGGCATGAAACAGATTTATGATGAGGGAAAACATTCGTTCTGGACTGGTTGTAAAACCATTATGTGATAACGAAAAGTCATAAAAGGGAATGAACAATTTATTATAGGTGCAAGGACAAAAAATAAGATATTGTCTGGTTTATTTATACAAAACTTGAATACTAATGAGACAAAAGGCAGATGACTTGCCTCTTGACAAAACAGTGCTAACTTAAACAAAGAATTACTGTTTCAAGCTATTAATGAACCTATGAAGCTAGTAGCAAATAATGAATGTTTAGTTAACTAGCCTTAGTGGAACACATGTAAACAACTCTATTGTAATTTCTTATTCAATTTATGATTTGAATTTATGTTTGAACTTGTTGTAAACCTTTGGGGTGGGGGGAAACGATGCTTCGAATACCATGTTATTATGTATCCTGAGAATGTTAAGAACTGAGAACAACAATAGACAAATGGGGTTTTTTTCTTAACTACTTGAGAGAGAGATCTTTTTTCTTAATGACAAAAGAAAGTCATTCTCCTTTTTTCTCTTAGAAATAAAGATTAGAGTCTCATTTCAAAGTGAGTGTTTCTTTCTGAGACTCTAGCTGACAAGGAGTTAAGAAACTCCCAGCCTGGGGCCAGAAAGGACCTGTGGGTGTGGCAAAACAAAGAGCTCTTTTACTTAATTCCTACTGGTTAACAATTAGGTGTTAATCATCTGAAGCTACTGGCTTCTGTCTACAGAATAACTTGGAGTCAAGAAAGGTAAACATTATTTAAAAATAAGCAGCACTACTCTACCAAAACCAAGTTTTGCCCTCCCCACTCTCCATAGTTAAGGACTATTCTCAAAAAAAGGGATCTTAAGTTTATCAAATACTATTTCTGCATCTATAGAGATGGTCATGTGATTTTTTACCCTTCATTCTGTTGGTATTGTGTATTAGGTGTATTGATTTGTATATTCTAAATAACAACTCTACATCCCTAAATTAAAATTAACTTCATAAAAGTAAATGAACTTTTTGAGGTACTTGTCAATCAGATTTGTTAGCAGTGCTGGTATTATGTAACAGGTTTTCGAAGGTTTCACTATTTTTCAATTCATTGAAATAGTTAAAAAAAAAAACAAACTCTTTTATCTTTGTATTTTTGCAATGATCTTTTATAATTGTAAGTGCTTCTCTAATCCTTCCTAACCTTCATCCTCCTTCCATCCCACAAGTAATTGCCTTTTGTCCTCACATACTTCATACATACATACATACATGCATGCATGCATGCATGCATACATATAGATGTGTGTATGTGTGTGTGTGTGTGTGTGTGTGTGTGTGTGTGTGTGTGTGTGTGTTTAAATCTAAATTGTCTGCACTGGTCTTTGTTGTTTCTTTCCTTAAACTAAGTTGGAGTTTAGTTTGTTCTTGACTTTCTAAATTCCTGAAGAATATCATTAGGCTGTTTATTTCCACATTTGCTCTTTTATATGGCGCTTACTGATATAAACTTTCAGTGCTGCTTTGGCTGTATTGTATAAGTTTTCATATATTTTCTTTCAATTTCACTTTTTCTAACAAAGTTTTTAATTATTCTTTAATTTCTTTGTTAATAAATTGTTCATTTATGTCATTCAGTCCCCATGTATTTGTGTAAAATTTAAATTCCTTTCATTAACTTCTATTTCACATCATCAGAAAGGATACAGAATATAATTTTGAATTTGTTAAGACTTGTTTGGAAATTAATGTATGGTTGATTATAAACTGGGTTTCTTGTGCTATATATTCTCTAGCTGATGTATGTTATGTATATGCTCGAAATGTCTATCAAGTTCACTTGATCTCAATATAATTTAACTCTCATGTTTTTCTGTTGGCTTTTTATCTGGATAATAGTTCCACTGATATAAGCAGGATATTAACAGAAACACTTTGCTGTTTTATTAACACAAATCTCTATCCTTAGGTATAATAATAGGGTTTATTTTAAGTGCTACAGGGAGTAATATGATAGAGTCAAACTCTATAAATGTGTCAGGCTATGGAAACCAAGAAAAAAGACAACAGCAGCAGGAATTAACAAAGAAATGTCAGAGCTTAACTGTACCAAGACAGAGAGGGAAAAGGAGAGGGAGAGAGAGAGAGAAAAGCTATATAAAACAAAAACAAAAACAAAACAAAACACAGATCATAGCTCCAATGCTGGCTTCCCAAAGGGGGAAGGACCACAAAACCACAATCACAAACCACAGATAACATCAACTAGCACAGAGAACAAAGCAGAACCACAACAGATTACAGATATCCCCATCTTCCCCATGAGACCTATAAGTTTGTATGTAGAAACACTATTTACTCTATAATAAACATATTAATTTCAAAACAAGTTTTAACAAATTACAAAAAAAAAAAATCATACCCCATATCCTTTCTGATCATGTGGAATGGAGCTAGAAGTTAAGATTAAAAGAACTCTCAAAGTACACAACCATATGGAGACTCAAAATTAAAAACGTTATTTTATTTTACTGTTCTTCATGTCTTTATCTAATGTTATTTACAATTTTGTCCTTATTTTGTAACTATGTGGTTTGGTCTTGTTCTTTCCTCTTCCTTTCACAGTTGTTAAGAGGGGTATGTTGTGGGAGCACTGGAGAGGGGATATAGATACCTTGGAATAAGAAGTCTGGAAAATGGTGGTATTAACTGGAGATAAGTGAACAAGGATCATGCAGTGATAATAATCTCCACTCTCCAGTCAGTATCGTGATTGAAGTCTTAGAATGAGAAAGAAATAAGTGATACAAATAGGATACAAAGAAATCAGATTAGTCCTATTTGTGTATAATACGGTCTTATATTCCAAGTAGCCTAAAGAACACAAGAAAATGGGTGAACAATTCTAAAATTCATATAGAAGTGCAAAAGACTCTAAATATCCAAAGTAATCTTAATATAAAGTAACAATACTGAATGAAGATATAGCAATACATAGTTACAGACTATACTTCAGAGTCACAGTAATCAAAACAGTATGAGTCTCTTAGGAAATCAGAAACTTAGAACAAGGAAATAGAAGAACAAGGACTAAGCCCATCCTAACACTTTGTTGAATGTATGTACTCACAGGGAATTAATATCCAGAATATAGAAGCAACTCAAAAAAGAAGAAAACACCAAAAGTACAAATAATCCAATAAGAAATGAGAAAATGAATTGAGATTTTTCAAAATAATTACAGATGCCCAGTAAATTCATGGAAAAGGTGTTCAACATGCTTAATCACATTTTTAAACAGTTAAGGAAAGCAAAGATGACACCCTGATGGCTAGATGCCATAGTACTGAAGGGCTATGCAGGCTGCTGGGAAAGACTCAACACTCCTACCTAGCTGTGAGCCCTGTGAGATGCCATAGTGACTGGCTTCGCAAGATATAGCCATGGGTGCAAAAGTACCACTCTACCTATACTTAATACTCCAGCATAGATCAGGAAGTAGTACAGAGGCCTCAGCCCTAGCTGAAGGCCTATTAACAGTTAATGGCTGCTAGTGGAAGGAGAGTCAATTTTATTTAGAGAGATAGTCCCTTATATGTTGCCCATGCTCCAGTAGATTGCCCTGGATCATCTGGGAGCACTAATTGGACTCAGTAGATTATAAAAATATTTCAAAAAGAGAATATGAACTGCGAAGATGGGCTTGGTGGGATCTGGGAGGGTTTTGAGAAAGGCAGTGGGAGATATGATTAAATTATATTGTATTCATATATGATATTCTCAAAGAAAAACTAAAAATATTACACTCTTAAGAACTGTACTGAGATTCTATCTCATTCCAGTCAGAATGTCTATTAAGGAAACAAACAAATTATGGTGATGTTGTATATAAATTATGGTTTATATAGTGTTGGTAGGCATGAAAATTAATCTATCTAGTATCCCTAAGTAACTAAAAATAGAATTACCACATTATGCAAACCTATATAACCCTCCTAATATAAAGATGAAGAAATCAAAATTAGCGTACTCGATAACTGCATACTCGTATCTAACTTCAAGATTAACTATTAGCAATTTCTAACTTATATGAATAGTCCAGCTGCTTATCAAATAATGTCTGCATAAAGAAATTTTAGTGTGTGCATCTAATGAAGCATTAGTCAGCCATAAAGAATGGGGAAATAATGCCTTTTGCCAGAAAATTGAAAGAACTAGTGAAGCAAAATAAGCCATATTCAGAAAACAAATAAAACATTTTATTTCAAATGTATCATCTACATGCTTTGAAAGGCACCAATGGAGATATGGAACTATTTAGAAAAAAGGTCGCATGTAGAAGGGAGAAGTGGGACCAAGAAGGGCCCTGGAGAGATAAATAGGACCAAAGTATTAAATATCTTTAATTTATCTATTATGTGTGTATATGCATAAATCATGATGGAACTAATTATTTTAAGAAATTGATATATGCCAAAACAATTTAAAAGGAGATCCCTCAACATTAGTCATACATAAATTTACCACTGTATATCTCCCTGGTGAATTGATATCTTGATTATTATGTCATGACAATTTTTGTCTTTTTTGGTTTTGCCTTTTTCATACATATACATGAAGTGAAATGTGTGTGTGCATGTGTGTGTGTATGTATGTGTATATATGTGTGTGTGTGTGTGTGTGTGTGTGTGTGTGTGTGTGTATACCAGTAAGGTACATTTCTTGTAGGTAACATATCAGTCAGTTTTTTGGGGGTGGGGGTGTCACTCTTGTTGTTGTTATATCCTTTCAAACAGTCTGTATCTATTAATTGCATATTTCAGTTCATTTAGATGCAAGGTTATTACTAACAGATGAAGGGTTATCTCTGTTGTAATTTTTGATGCTCTCCAGATTGTTTTGCATATTCTTGGCCCTTGTCTTACACTCCTATTCCTTTCTCTGGTTTGACATAGCAATGTCTTGATAATATTGATTCCTTTGTTTCTCTTTTGTATATCTAATTTTCTAATGGGATTTGTATTTTCACAATTTCATGATTTCCCTTTCCTTCACTTCTGAATGCAGCATTCCTTCAAGCATCTTTTGAAAATCCTGTGTAGTGGCCTTGATTTTCTTCAGGTTTCTTTTGTCTTGGAAATATTTTATTTCTGAGGTACATCTTGCTGCACGTAGTACTACTGACATGGTGGTTACCTTGACTGTCACCTTGATAGAATCTAGACTCAGCAGAATCTAGACCTAGATTCTAGGTCTAGAATCTAGACCTGGGACACAGGCCTCTGGTCATGTCTGTTGGATTATCTTGATGGCATTAATGGAAGTGGAAAGACCTGACCACTGTAGATGTCTGAGTTCACACCTGGGATTCTAGACTGTAAGAGAAGAAAGTGAACTGAGTAGTGACATTGGCCAATGCCGTCTCATGCCTACTGGTGTGTGGCTAGCTGTCTCGGATTCCTCCAGGTGTGTGGTTAGGTGTCTCATGCCTACTGGTGTGTGGTTAGCTGTCTCATGCCTACTGGTGTGTGGTTAGCTGTGTCGGATTCCTCTAGGTTGACTTTCTTACTGGCTACAATTGACTACAAACTGAAGCTCTGAGTTAGTAAACTCTTTCAGCCTAGGTTGCTTGCATCAGTCTCTTTCCATTGAGGCAACAGAAGAGAGGTTAAGTTAGTTGGTGGGTAGATTTGCAAAATTTCACTCCAAGGGTTTCCCTGAGAAATTTTTGGCTGTGTTAGTGGAGAAACCCTTGAGTGGGACTCAGCATTCTTCCCCTTAGTTATTTTAGATTTTTGTAAAAATTGTCTTGAACTTTTAACCGTTTCTAATGTGCCATGTGAACATCTTTCCTAGACATGTCTATTTTGGGTCCTAGCCCTCTCCTCTTTATGGATATCCATATCATCCCTATGGTTTCTTGGAAAGTTTTCTGAAATTATTTTATTGAACAGGTTTTCTCTAATTTTGGTAATTTTATTCTTTTTTTTTAAAGATTTATTTATTTTATGTATGTGAGTACACCATTGCTCTCATCAGACACCCCAGAAGAGGGCGTTAGACCCCATTACAGATGGTTGTGAGCCACCATGTGGTTGCTGGGAATTGAACTCAGGACCTCTGGAACAGCAGTCAGTGCTCTTAACCACTGAGCCATCTCTCCATCCCCGGTAATTTTATTCTTTAGCCTCAAACATTTAAAGAAAATATAAGTATTTGGTTTTTTTTATTATTTTTTTATTAGATATTTTCTTTATTTACATGTAAATTTCTCCATTCCCAGTTTCC